>NW_027529425.1:1422945-1535055 GCF_008692635.1 Crocuta crocuta | reverse complement strand
TGGCTGGTGTGGGTGGAGGTGGGAGCGTCTGACTCCAAGACTTTCTGGTTCCTGGAGGGGAGGTACCAGGAGAAGCCAGGCTCTGAGTGAGTGAAGCCTGGAGCTTCAGGGTTGGACCCTCACACCCAGGTGCCTGGAGGACATCAAGGTAGGGGGATGCAGCAAAGGCCAATTAATCCAGGGCTGGGGCAGGACTTGGTGACCCACTGGAAGTGGTGGTGGGTGACAATGACAGAGACACATAAATTGATGTAGTTTCAAACCCAGGTGGCTGGTGAGTAGTGGTGTCAGGAAAGAGGGCATTCAGGATGATTTATGGGAGGCCCAAACTTGTGGGATCCAAGGCGATCAGAGGGACTGTCCCAGGCCCCCTGGCTTTGCTCAAGACATTTGAGATAACCCACCACTTCCCTGCTCCTGAGTCCCCCTCACATCATCATCCCTGCTTTGGCCATGCCCCTTCCCTTTGGGCTTTTCCACACACGCAGTTGGAGGGATCCCTTGAACATTTAGCTCACATTATACCAGAGCTCCCCAACATGCCTATAATGCCTATGAGGCTCTTCGTGTGCTGCCTTTCTCCCCATCCGATTCCTACTGGCCTCACTCCCACTATTGTCCCCCTTCGGCCACCCCAGCCTCCTCACTGCTCCCACAAATGCATCAGGCCCACACTGACCTCAGGGCCTTTGCACCTGCTATTCCCTGTGCCTCGCTCACTTTCTTCAGGTCTTAGTTTTTAGAGACCATTCCTGGTCACCCTGTCTAAAATCAATCTTCACCCCAACACTGCATTCCCTTCAGACTCCCTAGCAGCACTTGTTAACATTTCAGTGCAGAACATTTACTTGCTTATTTTCCATCTCCTGCTCGGCCACCAGTCCCCAGAGCACAGTGTAAGCTCTATGAGGGTGGAGGTGTCATCTGTTTTACTCGCTGCTTTATCCCCACTGCCAGGAAGAGTCACTGTTCATTGTATTTGTGGAATGCATACGTGGGCACATGGGTCCTGGAGCCAGGCTCTCCTCCAGCCCCCACTGTGTCACAGGCTCCCTCCTCCACCACTCAGAATGTACCCAGGACTTACAGTGGGCATGCTCAGTAACCTTCCCAAGCCAGGCATCGAGCTGGTGTCCTTTGAATAAATCGAATCAGCGTGCACAGCGGTGCCCACAGTTGCTATGCAAAGGACTCAGAGAAGCAGAAGTTTGGATGGAAAATGGGTCCTCAAATGGAAATCCCTTCATCCTCCCCTGCGCCTAAGCCCCAGTCGTGAGTAACGGCCACACCATCCACCAGGCTGGGAGCCTGACATCAGCTGTCCATTCCTCATCTCCTTTCTCCATCAGCCCTGCCCTCCACTGAGCTCAGCCCCTCAGCCCTCCTGACCTCTGCCTCTGCTCGCCACCATGGGCCACTTGTCCACTGGTCTGATGACACTTTCCTATAACACCTGTCCGACAAACTCTTACATTAAGTATTTAAGAACGAATTACCCAGTTTGGTTTAATTTGCTTGTTTTTTTAAAAGAAATTTAGTGTTTATTTATTTTTTCAGAGAAAGAGACAGAGTGCAAGTGGCAGAAGGGCAGAAAGAGAGTGAGACACAGAATCCGAAGCAGGCTCCAAGCTGTCAGCACAGCGCCTGACATGGGGCAGGAACTCACAAAACGTGAGATCATGACCTGAGCCAAAGTCAGATGCTTAACCAACTGAGCCACCCAGGCAACCCCACCTGGTTTGTTTAACCTGCCTTGACTCCTCTGATAGAGTAGGAATTACCAATCCTGTTTCACAGAGCGGGAAACTGAGGCTGCTGACATTGACATGACTTGCCCGAGGTTACATGATGGGAGAAGGCCAGGTCCGTGTGGCACCATCTTTGCCTTGGTGCTCCGGCCTGTGTTGGGATGATGCCTGACTTCCTTCCTTCCTTCCTTCCTCCCTTCCTTCCTTCCTTCATCCTTCTTCTTTTTTTTTTTTTAATATTTTATTTACTTTGGAGAGAGAGAGACAGCATGAGCAGGGGAGGGTCAGAGAGAGAGAGGGAGACACAGAATCTGGAACAGCCTCCAGGCTCTGAGCTGTCAGCACAGAGCCTGATGTGGGGCTCGAACCCACGAACCGTGAGGTCATGACCTGAGCTGAAGTCGGACGCTTAACCAACTGAGCCACCCAGGAGCCCCCCCTTCCTTCATCCTTCTATCCCTTTCTTCCTTCTGTCTTTTGTGATGGTAAGATACACATAACACAATATCAACCATTTTGGGGGGCCTGGGTGGCTCAGTCAGTTAAGCATCTGACTTCAACTCAGGTCATCATCATGCAGTTCATGAGATCAAGCCCTGTGTCAGGCTCTCTGCCGACAGCTCAGAGACTGGAGTCTGCTTCGGTTTCTAGGTCTCCTTCTCTCTCTGCCCCTCCCCCATTTGCTCTCTGTCTCTCTCTCAAAAATAAATTTAAAACATTAAAGTTTTTTTAAAATCGACCATTTGGGGGCGCCTGGGTGGCTCAGTCAGTTGAGTGTCCAGCTCTTGATTTCAGCTCAAGTCATGACCTCACAGTTCGCAGGGTCAAGCCCTGTATCAGGCTCTGCACTAAGCATGGAGCCTGCTTGGGATTCTCTCTCTCTGCCTCTCTCTCTCTCTTCCTTTCAGTCTAATAAATAAATAAATAAACATAAAAAAAAGAAATACCTGGCATATCTTTCCTAATTTCTTAAAAAAATATCAACCACTTTAACCACTTTTGAGTATGCAGTACAGTGTATGAAGTACATTCACACTGCTGTATAACCATCACTACCCTCCATCTCCAGCACCTTTCCATCATCCCAAACTGAAAGTGTGTCTCCATCAAACATGGATTCCACAGCCCTCTCCCCCAGCGCTGGGCACCCGACCTTCTACTTTCTGTCTCTATGAGTTTGATTCCTCCAGGGACTTCATGTGAGTGGAATCACACGATATTTGTCTTTTGGCTTAATTACACTTAGCATAATGTCCTCGAGGTCTGTCCATGTGGTAGCATGTGTCAGAATTTCCTTCCTTCTGACTTCTTTCTTTGAAACAGGAACATATTTTTGGGGGGTTGTGTTTTTTGTCTTTAGGAACGTGCTTTTTATGTTATTGTAGTATCATTAATGTCACTACAATAGCACCCCAGGGGTGGGTGGTGTAGGACAGACGTCCTCCCAGACAGGAACGAGTATTTATCATTGACGTCACTTAGAATGGCCAGCGCAGGGTGGTAATAAAAGCAGACTGATTTCTGTTAGTGCTCATTATTGTTTTGAATCCTCCACAGTCAATGCATCGCCTTGTTGCCCGTATTCCTGGCCAACTGCTCCCACCGCCCTCCCAGCATGGTCATTCACTGGTTATTTATAAATTCCTATTCATCAGATGATAATATAAAAGGAGTTTCAGAAAAAGAACTCCGGAATTGGAGACTTGTTGTGACAATTCCTCAGGGGGTTTAGGAAAAGTTCTGTGGTGGAAGTCAGTCTTCGGGAATCCGCTGGCTCCTGACAAACGCAGCTGTCAACATCATTGGTCTCTGCATGTGAGAGCATGTGTCTGTGTGTGTGTGTGCGTGTGCGTGCACACACACATGTGTCAGAAAGTCCCCCAGGGTCTAGGGAGACTTTAACTTCCCAGGATGATGACCCTCAAGGAGATAAGTTTAGATTTGCGGTAGATGCTATTTGGCCTAGAAGCAGGTGATGAGAAAAGGAGATATTAAGAAAAGTAAAAGGCAGGATGGGAACACAGGAAAAGAAAACTAAAGGGTTATTCTTCGTCAGGTCTGTGAGCTCTCCAGTAAAATCAGAACCTGAATCCCTCAATATAGTAGCTATTTCCTAAAAGTGTGTTCTGTTTAATGGCCTGGTCCGGCAATCACTGCTCCCAAGTTTCCTCATCCACCTGATTACCCTAAGCATTTTCTTTTCTGGGGGCGTGAGGGCAGTCTACAGGAATTTCTTCTCTCAGCGTGCCAGGATGACTCAGTCAGTTAGGCCTCTGACTCTTGGTTTCAGGTTGATGAGTTTGGGTCCCGGGCTGGGCTCTGTGCTGACGATGTGGAGTCTGCTTGGAATTTTTCACTCCTTCTCTCTCTGCCCCTCCCTGGCTTGCTCTCTCTCTCTCTCCCTCAAAAAATAAATAAATTCATATTAAAAAAAAAAAAGTAGAAGTTTCTTCTCTCTGGGACCTCTGATCAGCAGAGGCACAGATCGCACCCAGAGTCCAGGGTCATGTGTGGCTTTCATCAGACACCATGTGACCCAGGAGCTGGGCTGTGGACAAGGCTCCATTAGAGACCAGCTATCGGACACCCACCGTGTGCTGGCTCTGTAAGGTGCAGGAGTGAATCAGAGTCCCTGCTGCCAAGGAACTTAGAACTCACCTGCCATCACTTGAGCCCCTGGGCTCTAATAATCACACCAGGCTTTTCTCTCTGTCATTAGCACCTCACCTGTGTAACAACTTGGTAAGATCATTATTATTATCATCCCAGATAATGAAGTGGGGTAGGTATTCAATGACAGCACTGTATGTCCAGCATAATGTTCCCACTCCCTGTGATGGCTCTGTGGAGGACATGCTGTCTTCACAGAGTGTGGGAAAATAAGGCCAAGGTTCACTCCAACACAGTCCCTGGCTCCAGAGGGAGGGCCTGCTGAATGGACAGATGGGTGATTGAATGGATAGATGGATGCATGGATGATGGATGGATGGATGGATGATGGAGGGATGGTTGATGGATGAATGAGTGATGGATGGATTGATGATGGATGAAAAAATGATGGATTAATGGATGAAGGATTATGGAGGAATGATGGATAAATAATAGATGAATAGATGGATGAATGGATGATGGAGGAATGATGGATGAAAAGACGATGCATGATGGACAAGCAGCTGATGGATGGATGGATGAGTGGATAATGGATGACAGATGAGTGATAAATGAAAAGATGATGGATGGATGGATGATGCATGAATGGATAATGATGGATTGATGGATGATGGTAAATGGCTGATGGATAGCCAGATGATAAATGATGGAAGGATGGATGGATGGATGAATGCATGATGGAGGAATGATGGATGGATGAATAGATGATGGATGGATGGATGGATGGATGGTTGGATGGATGGGTAATGGATGAGAGATGAATGGATGAGAGATTGCCTAGCTGAAGTGGGGTATGAGTTCATCTGGGCTTTCCAGAAACCCGACCTTAATCAACCTTGGGAGATTCACAGAAAGTAGAGAGACTCTCTCCTTTGGAAAAATAAGAATAAATACTTTTTGACAAAGAGGAATGATTCCCTGGGGGCTGAAAAGTTGGAAAGATTTTTAGATATTTTTGAAATAATGATATGAAAATGGCACTGCAGTGCCAAATAAAATCAAATTGAGATATAAGCCTCAGTGTGGTCTGAGAAAAAAAAAAAAGTGCAGCGGGAGAAATTGATCTTCAGCAGCCTTGACCACCATATTTCTGGGATAGCATAAAATTCACCATAAATCAGGAAATCTCCAGTTGGCTTGGAATCAGAGACTTTTCAGGCTGGGCTGACTTTGGAGAACTTCTTGTCCAGATTCCAGCTTGTCTCTGCCCCAACTGCAGAGAGCTGTGTTCAGAAAAGCCAGTCTTAGGAGGCCCTCTCTTCCGTTTCAGAGCCTGCAAGGAAGATTCCAGCAGTGGCCTGCTGGGGCTCACCCTTCCCTGATGTGACCCTGCAGGATTCCAAGGGTCTCTGGGGTGAGGGGCTATTTCTGGCCCCAGGCTCTGTGTCCATGTTTGGTCTTCAAGGAGTACACCGTGAACTTTCCCCCACCTGCCAAGACTTCTCCCCACAGCCCTCCTGGGAGGACACTGAGCCCCTTTCCTCCAAGGCGGCAAACAACAGCTGAGAATGCAGCTTCTGGACCTTACCAGGAAGAACCCTCCAACCACTGCCCTGGGGCAGAAAAATGGAGGTAGCTTTTTGAGCTACATTTACTGACTTTTGTTTCCCTTTTTTTTTTCCTAAAAAATAATTCAAGAGCCTAAAAATAGTCCTTCTCATTGAAAAATCTTCAGGCAACACTGATACATTTAAAGACGGTTTAACAACAACAACAAAATCACCTGAAATTCCACCGCCCAGAGCTAACCTGCATGATCATCTGGCTGAACATCCTTTCAGATAAGCTCTTGGCACATCTGTTCACACAGGTGCCATTTTGCAAAAATGGCTTCAAGCTCTTCTATATAATCTTTCTTTTTTAAAAAAAGCCCAACAGTATGCAGTGGGCTGTGTTGAATGCCAATGAATATGAATTGACATTGTCAGCTTAAAAAATATTTAACGCAGGGTGCCTGGGTGGCTCAGTCATACTCTGGATCTCAGCTCAGGTCTTGATCTCAGGGTTGTGAGCTCAAGCCCCATATTGGACTCCATGCTGGACATGGAGCCTACTTAAAAAAAAAAAAATCATTGTACCTTTATTTAACTTTACTTATATGTACATAATTTATATGATTACTTATATTCTCTTTGTTAACTAATCCCCTATGGATGGACATTTAAGTTGTTTCCAACGTTTTGTGGAAAGCCAGCTCAGAGCTGCCTGAGGAAGGTGGGAGGGAGAGAAGGAAAGGGGAAGAGGGGAGAGAGGGAAGAAGGAAGAATGACCCTTCAGCTTCTAAAGAGGTCATCCAAGGGGCTGAGGCGGGAGCCTGGGGCTGGGTGGTGCCTGGGGAGAGGCAGCTCTGGGCCTGAGGCTGGAGGTAGATGCTGGAAGCCTCAGGCTTGTATCAATGGCTTTTCCAGATCAGAGGGTTCTGAGCCTGAATTACCCTAGAGCTGTGGGTCCAGCCCCATCAGCCTAACAATAACCACACACTCAAACTATGTGGAATGTGGAGCTGGAATGGAGAAGTGGCAATGAGATATCCCCTCACTCCCACCCCAGAGGCAGGGATCAGGTTGCTAAGGACACAACCCTGCAGATACCTGGATAAGCAGGCTGAGGAACACGGAGGCATTATAAATATATTCCAATTCCGTTCCATCCCCTGCCAACTCCAGCCCCAAGCCAGTAAATCAGAACTCCCAGCTCCAACCCTTGACCTTGCTCAGAGGAGCCCAACACACTCCTCTCATCATCGCAAGAGATAGGCAGAAGTAGAGGCGGGTGGAATTTCTTGGCGTCTCCATTTTGTGTCCTTTGGGGAGACCCTTAACAGGTGGGCAGAGGCATTCCCACTTGAAAGCATTTTTAAGGCAAACCAGAGGCTAAGAGAAAATATTTACAGAATACATATCCAACAATGCTTTTGGATCTAGAATATACAAAGAATTCTTTTTTTAAAATGTTATTTATTTTCAAGAGAGAGAGAGAGATACAGACAGACAAGAGCGCCAGCAGGGGAGGGGCTGAGAGAGAGGGAGATACAGGTTCTGAGCTGTCAGCACAGGGCCCGATGTGGGGCTCAAATCCACGAACCGTGAGATCATGACCTGAGCAGAAGTCGAATGCTCAACTGATTGAGCCACCCAGGCACTTCAATATATAAAGAATTCTTAAAATTCAATATAAAACAAACAAACAAACAAAATATGGGCAAAGATCTGAATGGATACCTCACCAAAGAAGATATATGGGTAGGAAATAAGCATGTGAAAATATGCTCATCAGGGGCTCCTAGGTGGCTCAGGTGGTTAAGTGACCGACTTCAGCTCAGGTCATGATCTCACAGTTCATGAGTGCGAGCCCCACAAGTCTGCTTCAGATTTTCTGTCTCCCTCTCTCTCTCTGCCCCTCTCCCCATTCTCTCTCAAAAATAAACATTAAAAAAATATACATGCTCAACACCATTCATTGGTGATGATTAGTTAAAAGTTTAAGAAAGCATTTTCAAGTCCATAATCCTACTTGATCATTTCATCAGTTCTGTGAGATTAGTAGTCATTATTATTATTATTATTATTCTCATTTCATAGTGAAGACATAATGGCTCATGGGGCTTAAGTGACTTGCCCAAGGACAGAACTGAGACTCAAAGCCATGGGACTCTCTCCATGTGGGAGCTTTCTGCGATCTAAGGATGTTCTAGAAGCAAGCACTTAGAATCTGATTGGACAAGGCCACACTTCTTATTTCAAGCAGGGAGAGAAGACCACACCCCAACCATGTACCCCCCACCTTCATGGGTGGACAGGCTGACATTGTCAGCCTAAGGAGGACTTAGAACAGGGCCTTCCCCTCTGGGTGCCCAGAAACATACGGAGCAAGTGACTGTTGATCGTCCAATAGCAGGGCCTCTCGGAGGCTGGAAAACCCACCCTGTGGACTTGCCACAGCTGGCCCTTTGCTTCATAGAAAGGGGACCTGTTCCAGAAGCAACTGGTTCCTGGCCCCGGGCCTGGCACACACTCCAGGAAATCTGTAGCTTTGACTTCCTGGCCCTGGGTCTGGACAGGGGTCTGATTTTCTTCAACACACCCTGACTGAGAACTTGGTTGTACCTGAGTTTCTGGGTCTTGGTTCAGGCACTGGGAGGCCCTCATAGGGCACTGAGTGTGGGGGTCCTCAGGCAGAAGGAACAGAGGGCACAGGATTGGTCAGGTGCCATTCTTCCACCTTTATCTGCTGTATCTCCTCTGGCCTCCCCAGTCTGTCTCCCAATATAGCACTTAGCATGGTGTTTTCCCACCAGAGGCTAAGGGGCAACAGTGCAAAGCCCTGAAAGGCAGAGAAAGTATCTAGTTAATTGTCTATCATTGCTAGGGTGTAGCAAAGAACTTACCCCAGAGCTCACAGAACTGGCAGAAGGAAGGCAGGCGGGGGAGAGGTTGACGCATAAGGGCCAGCAGCCCTATTTCCTAAGCCGGCCGTTTGGGGGCAGGGCCCAGATCTCTGTGTGTCTAAGTCCAGGGGTTTCTGGATGTAGATGCCAAGAATAATTCCTATCTCAACTACCACCTGAACACAGTAATGTACTCAGAGTCATTGTTCCCACCATATAGTTGCAGCTTTCATTCATACAACAAATATTTGTTGATCATCTCATAGATGCCAGGCATTTTACATACATGAACTCACTTAATTCTTAGAACAAACCTCTTTGGTAAGTACCACTACCACCCCTATTTTACAAATAAGAAAATAGAGGCTTGGAGAGGTCACAGAGCTAGTAAGGGGCAAAATCAGAAAATCTTGGTTTCAGAGTTCTGTTTTTTTAATATTAAAAAATGTATTTAAACATTTTTATTAATTTTTTGAGAGATAGAGAAACAGAGCGCAAGCAGGGGAGGGCCAGAGACAGAGGGAGACACAGAATCCGAAGCAGGCTCCAGGCTCTGAGCTGTCAGCACAGAGCCTGATGTGGGACTCAAACTCACAAACTCATGACCAGAGCCAAAGTCAGCCGCTTAACTAACTGAGCCACCCAGGCACCCCCAGAGTCCAGTGTTTGACCAACATACCCTACTGCCTCCCAGGCTAAGCCCCTGCCCTCGCCACGCTTACATACTATGATGGAAAGAGCCCAGAAATCTAATGGATCCATAACGCCCTGTTGAGAGTGATAAGTGCTAGAAAGAAAACTAGGACCATGTCTCAGACACTGACTCACTGTGTGTCTTTGGGCAAATAGCCTCACCTCTCTGCACCTCTGTCTTCTCATCTGCTGAAAGCAGGTCATTACTCATCTGCCCCACCCACCTGCCCAGGTCTTTGGAAAGATCCGAATGAGCTAATGGACACGGAAGCCCTTTGTTTTAATTGTATCAACAACAACCCATGACTCCAGGGAAATTTTTTTCCTCTAGGGGATTTAAGTCAGCCTGCTTTCTATAGAAAGACATAACGAAGCTTCCCCCAGATATCTTTATGAGCCAGATAATTCCAAGTCCAGTGCTATTCTTACTGTATTTCTAAAGGCAGAGAGCATTGCGTGTCCCCACCTACTCCTGGGAGGAAGTAGTCACCTGACAGTTACTTCGAGGGCCTCCCCCAACCAAGCACTTTTACTGAAACAGAACTTTCTGGAACACTGACCACTAAAAAATCCTGGGTGAGAAGCTCAAACTATGAGAGGCCAAGGGGCAGATGCTAGATATCCTTTGGTTGCTCCAGATCTGTTTGCCAACTTGTCTTGTGTCCCAGGAGGCTGATCCCCCACTGGCTGCCTCCCCAGGTCCCTGCTCTCTGGCTTTGGGTTGGGTGGGTCTGGCTGAGCAGTAGCCGGGCCGTTCCTCTGAGGATCTCACTTTTCCCACAACCATATCCGGGGTGAGGTGGCTTTCTCAATGCCTCTCCAGCCCATCGGTTCCCCTTAACCTTGCCCCACCTTAGCCAACAGTCTATCTATTCAACTCCAGGCTGGGTGTGGAGTGTGCTCTCTCCTGCTGGGGCCTGGACTAAACATCTTCCATCAGGGAACGTTCCTTCTCAGAATCACTGTGAGCGGGGTCCCACTTCTTCTCACTGATCCCCGCTCTCATCAGCCAGAGGAGGAAGGGCCTGTGGGAATAAGCTGGAAGCATCCTGCATCGGTCGGGGCATTCCAAGGATGCACTCCAGGCCTTGGCTCCACCACACCCCCGCTGCCCCCGCAGCCTCTCCTGGATAACTGTCTTCAAAGGCCCCCAAGTGAAGAGTGGGATATGGGGAGCCCTCATCCCCTGCTCTACCCAGAGACAGGCTGCTTATATCTGTTGACAAACCAGACTCTGTGCAGAGATCTGCCTATTCAAAGTTCTGCCACTGGGTGCCTGGGTGGCTCAGTCAGCTGAGTATCAGACTCCTGGTGTGGGCTCAGGTCATGATCTCGCATCTTCGTGGGTTCGAGCCCTACGTCGGGCTCTGCACTGGCAGTGCAGAGCTTGCTTGAGATTCTCTCCCTAGCCCCTCTCTGCCCCTCTCCCACTCATGCTGTCTCAGTCTCTCTCAAATAAATAAACTTAAAAAAAGTTTGCAAAACATGAGTATATATTAAATTAAAAGTTCTTTGGTTACCTCAGTAAAGTAGCTTCTCCCCAGCCCCAAAGCCAGAAAGAGCTCTGTGCTCAAGTGGGTTCCTTTTTCCTTCAAGAGTGAATTAAGGCATCCAGAACCTAAATATAAAGTCTAAAACCATACAGCTCTGAGAAGGAAATGCAGGGGCAAATCTTCATAATCTTGAATTTGGCAGTGGTTTCTTAAATACCAGGCCAAAAGCACAGGCAACAAAAGAAAAAGAAATAAATTGGACTTTGTTAAAATTAATTTTTGTGCATCAAAGGGCATTATCAAGACACTGAAACAGCCTACAGGATGGGAGAAAATATTTGCAAATCATACATTTGATAAAGATCTACTATCTAAAAGTATATAAACAGCTCTTAAGATGCAACAACAGGTAAGACAAACAACCCGGTTAAAAAAACGGCCCGAGGATTTGGATAGACCTTATTCCAAAGACATGCAAATGGCCAAAAAGACGCTCATTAGGGAAATATAGATAAAAATCACACTGAGATACCACTTCACACCCACTAGGATGACCATAATTAAAAACAAAACAAAAACAAAAAGGAAAACAACAAGTGTTGGTGAGGATACAGAGAAGGTAAAATGTTTCAGTCACTGTGGAAACAGGTGGTTCCTCAAAAAACTGAACACAGAATTACCAAATGATCTAGCAATTCTATTCCTAGGTAAATGTGTATTTAAAATGTATGTATTTATTTCTTTATTTTTGAGAGAGAGAGAGGCAGAGAGAGAGGGAGAGAATCCGAAGCAGGCTCCGCACTATCAGCATAGAGTCTGACAAGGGGCTCGATCACGAACCACAAGATCATCACCCGAGCAGAAATCAAGACTCAGATGCTTAACTGACTGAGCCACTGGGGGACCCCCCTATGTAAATATATTTTTTAATCGAAAACAGACACTCAGACAAATATATGTAACTGTAGGTTCATAGCAGCACAACTCACAATAGTCAAAAGGTGGGAACAACCCAAATGTCCGTCAATGGGTGAATGGATAAACTGTGGCAGATCCCTACAATGGAATACTGTTCGGCCATAGAAGGGAATCAAGTACTGAACAGGAAGCTAAATGAAAGAAGCTAAGCCCAAGAGGTCACATGCCCCACGATTCCGTGCATATGAAATACGGAGAATAGATGAAATCACAAAGACAGAAAACAGCCTGGTGGTTCCCAGGGTTCGCAGGAGAGGCTGTTTAAAGGCTCCCAGGATTCCTCTGGGGCTGATGAACATATTTTGAAACTAGTTAGAGGTGGAGGTTGCACAACATGGTGAATCCACTCAATGTCATTGAGTACACTCGCTTAAAATTGTTACTTTTATGTTCTATGAATTTTTCTCAATTCAGAAAATAGTGACTGAGGGTGGAGAGAAGGGTGATGTCAGATGCCAGGAAGAAAGACCCCCAGGCACATACTCCTTCCAGACTCAGAGACCATCTCTGACCTGGAGAAGGGTGCAAAAGACACTTAGAGTCCATCCTTCCCATTTTACAGGTGGGAAAGGCAAGCTCAGCGAGGGCAATGGCCTGTTCAAGGTCACTAAGTGCATGGGAAGCCGTGGAGGAATTGGAGACCGGGCATTAGGACTCAAAGCTGGTACCACATCATGATGCCTCAGCCGGCCATGGTGGGCTGGAGGGGGCCTGTGGCTGTGATCCAATGAGCGAAGTCCAAGCTCACACTGGCCTTCCAGACTAAGTCATCAACCAGTTGGGTTCATCCATGCCAAAGGCTTCAGAGGACTCAACCCAGGTCTTCCTCCTTGAGAGTCGGCTCCCTCCATGAGCAGATTCCCAGCTTGAAGTGGAAAACACATTAGCCAGCTGTTCTATTTCTGCCCACCGCCTGCACCCCTGCGCTGAGGTCATCAGTTTCCCCACAAGGGTAATGGGAGGAAGGAGGATGTCCTAAAATTACAGCATTCACTGATCCCCCCTGAGGGACCCGGGAGCATTCAGTCAAGTTCTGGAAGGTGAAGCCAGCTGAGCCACCAGAGCCCTGAGGGGGTTCTTTTCTTTTTTAAGGTTTTGCTGGCTCAGACCTGTTGGACAGGTATAAAAAGGAATGGCCAGCCTCTGCTGGGCACCCAGTCTCTTCCAGTGCAGTGTCTCAGGTGGGTACCACGGGGGATGCGGGGCGAGATGGGAGATGGGGAGGTGGGGGCTGCAGAGGGGCCACCTGAAGAAAGCGGGTGTAACGATGAGAGATTAGCAAAGGGGGACCAGGAGGTGAGCATTTTTTGAGCACTGGCCTCCCCCAGGGGCTGCAGAGTAAGCACCTCATTCAGTGCTCCAGGGGACACGGGCCTGAGGGTGAGGAGGCATGAGGCATTCCGCAGCATGACAGTAGCAGGTGGGCTATGAACCCGGATCAGCCCCATCCACTGCACCACCTGCCTTCCCTTCTCGAGGGTGGGGGAGGAAGAAGGTGCTGGGTTCACATCAGGCTCAACCCCAGTCCCCACCCTCTATAATGCATCTCTGCTCCCCCTTCCCCTCCAGGACCCTCGCAGCCTCTGCATTCCTTGAGCTAAGGGTTTGTCTTAGGGGCATCTGACTGGCTCAGTCAGAAGAGCACACAACTCTTGATCTCAGGGTTGTGAGTTCGAGCCCCACTTTGGGTATACAAATTACTTAAAAACCAAATAATCTTTTAAAACATGTTTAATTAAAAAAAAAAGAAAGAAAAAATGGGCTAGTTATCAAGGATGCCTGGAAAGAGCTGTTGTCTGGAGGGACAGGAGTAGCTTGAATGTGCAGGGAGTGGCTGGAAGGTGGGCTCAAAACTGAGCAAGAGTCTGGTGGCCACTGACAGGATGAGTGGTGTCAGAGGCCTACACAGGCCTCCGGGCAGTGCCTGGTCCCAGGGGTCTGTGCCCTGGGCCACCAGGCCAGGACAATAGCAATGACATCTTAGCTTGTAGCTCATGGCAAAACCAGGAACTGTAAACATGTGCATGCGCGCGCGCGTGCGCGCGCGCACACACACACACACACACACACACACACACACCAGCCTCATTGGAATAAACAAAGGAGAATTTCTGGCTCTTCCTCCCACATTAGAGCAATTTAAAAAGGCACCCCAGTCCTAGTCCTAAAGTGGTTTTGTTTTAAGGACATGTCTAATGCATTTTAATCTGACTTTGCTGATACTTGCATTTTCTTCTCATGTGGATTTTGGTCTCATTTCCCTAGTGACTTCCATCTATGTTAAACAGAAACAGGAAAATAAGGCAGCAAAAAGACAATGCAATTGAGCCATCAGGGACAACAAATGACAAATGGCAGTCTATGTTGAGCAATCCTCTCTTTCAGAAAGAGGGTTGGGGAGGCCCAAGGCGGCCACTGAACTGCCCAACGGTGACTTGTGGCAGAGACAAGGGGTGTCCTGGGTGCTGGACAGACTACTGGAAGCTCTCGGGGACACAGAGAACTCTCAGCCAGCGCTCCCTGGGGATGGGACTCAGGTCAGGTTAGGCAGGGCTCTCGCGCTAGGCTCGGGGATCCTCAGTGGGAAAATAATTCCATCCTGATTTTCACTTCTTTTGACTGAAATGTATCATTCCCTCCCCTTTATAACACAGGCGACAAATCACAGTCACCCACACCTGTGACTTTGTCAGCAATGGAAATCACCGCTATTTCTATATCGTGGTACAATTGTTGCAGAGAGCTCGAAACTGTCAATTCCCATTGTTGCTTCAGAAACGCAGGGGTTTGACAGAGCCGCGGTTAGATCATGTATTCTGACGCATTATTACTCGGATTGCAGTATCACGCGTGTTTACTATCATACCATTTGTTTCCATGGTGACCCTATGCATTTTACTACCTGAGTTTAAAACAATTTGTCCAATGGGAACACAGACATCACCGACTGGTACAGGACACCCGTCCTACTCGTCTCCTTCTTATTTCCTGTGAAAGTGACCTGCTTTGGGCTGGGAGAACCCAGGCTGCAAGCCGAACTCTCTAAGCTGGACCCCACAGAGAGGTGAGACTAGGAGGAAGTGTCTGGCTTCACCGCCACCTCTTGCCTATCCTGGGTCAGCCTCTTTGGGGAGCACCAGGGCCCAGACACGAAAAGGCAGAGCTGCCTGGAGGCTAGCAGTGCAGCAGGAGGCTCAGTCCTGAGACCCTCCAGCTCCAGCTGCCTTATTTAGAGCTAGAGGCTATACTCAGCCTGGACAACAGCACTGCCTGCCGGCAAAGGGGCTCAGAACCACGCCCTTCCCAAACTTTCAAGAAGGTCCTTCCTCAAGACAAACTGGGACTTCTGTCTTTGCTACCATGAGTCCCCAGTGTTCCTCTGTCCTGATGGTTTGGTGAAATTGCCTGGATTTGGAGACTAAGAGACCCAGACTTAACCCCAGGCTGACCTCGTCTTAGGAGAGGTAATCACTGAATCTGGGCAATTATTGTGAACCGAGTACTTGCTTAGCATCTGGTGAGGCCTGTAGACCTCAGCTCACATTAGTGTTTTTAAATACATTAAAAAAAGAAAGAAAGAAAGAAAGAAAACTACATAGGGTTACAAAGGAAACCCAACTATATTAAAATAGTTTTCAAAATATTTAAGTCAATTTGTGACATAGTAATTAAAAGTATAATCTGCATAAGTAGATATAAATAACATCTAACCGAGGGTCTAACAAAACCATAATTTCAAAGTTGAGATGAGGGTAAATAGTATTTTGAGATGACTGCAACGATGCAAAAATGAAAGGAGGCGACCTGTGATTTCTGTCGGGGACAAACGGAACAGAAACTGTGTGACTGTGGTACTAATGTGGTTTGTGGCCTCTCTGTTCATACCTTAAGGGAAAGCAGAAACCAAGTAGTCATTGTTTTCCTATTCCAATTTCATGGTTGAAATCCTTGCTTTAAGGATTTTAAGGCTCTCATCTTCTCCTCCATAAAATGAGCTTCCTGATCCCTACCCCACAGCCTTAGTGTGAGGGGCAGATACAGAAGTGTTTCATGGTTGGTGGGGGGCACACAGCTCTGCAGGGTTCTTACCTCACTTCTTACTCTCAATTATTAAGACCTAATGGCACCAGGGCCCCTGGATGGCTCAATTGGTTAAGCATCTGACTCTTGATTTTGGCTCATGTCATGATCTCACATTTTGTGAGATCAAGTAAGTGAGATCAAGACCGCACTCACTTTCTCTCAAAAATAAATAAATGCTTTTTAAATTTAAAAGTA
The DNA here is from genome assembly GCF_008692635.1 of Crocuta crocuta. Classification (NCBI taxonomy): domain Eukaryota; kingdom Metazoa; phylum Chordata; class Mammalia; order Carnivora; family Hyaenidae; genus Crocuta; species Crocuta crocuta. The sequence continues at coordinate 1,518,808 of NW_027529425.1, read as the reverse complement.
ATTTTAATGTTTATTTATTTTTGAGACAGAACACACGCAAGGGAGGGTCAGAGAGAACAGGAGACAGAATCCGAAGCAGCACAGAGACTGATGTGGGGCTTGAATTCATGAGCCATGAGATCATGACCTGAGCTGAAGTTGGACACTTAACTGACTGAGCTACCCAAGTGCCCTATCTAAATAAAAATAAAAATAAAACCTAATGACAGCAAGTCACCCAAAGTGACATGAGAGAAGCAACCCCATCTCTCTCAGGGCATTCGTTCCAGCCTACACATGAGTCGTGGCAAAGTGTCCTTGCTTTTCCCTACAGAACCCTGGGAAGTCCTGGTTCCCTCCCTCCATACCTTCCCACTCCTCCCTCAGCCAAGCCGCGATGCCTGGTGGATACAAAGGTGAATGCGGGGACGATGTGGACCCGATGCCCTTCCTGGCACCTCCCGAAAAGGAGAGGATAGAAGCCATGAACAAGCCCTATGACATCAAGAAGTCCTGCTGGGTCAAAGACGAGAAGGAGGGCTTCATTGCTGGGGAGATCCAGTCTGAACAGGGTGACCAGGTCACCGTGAAGACTATCAACAACCAGGTAAGTGAGGAATAATCTCCAGGAGGAAACAGCTTTGAGAGTGGCAGACACCTAGGTGCCGCTGTCCATACTTCTGCTCAAAAGGCAGAACAACAAGAAGAGCAGATGTTTCTGAGTCCTGTGTACTGGGTTCAAGTTCAGACTCAGCTACACTTAAACTGTGGCCCTGTGGACACTTCCCCTCTCTGAGCTTTGACTCTCTCTCATTTGAGATTCCAACATGGTAGGACACATGGAAATACTCTGTATGCTGCAATAGTCCATATGTGCACGAGATCGTCATAGCAGTTACTTACCTTTAACGTCCCAAGCAGCTTTCACATAGAGGAGTGAAGGTGAGCACCCCAGCCATTAGCAGGGGCACTATGTGCCCATGATGGCTCGAGGAGTGTGGGACAGGCCCAGAACACCCTGGCTGACCTGGGAAGGCTCCCCAGCTGCATGAGCACAGATGGTGGCTTCAGATTCCCTTGCTGCATGGCAGCAGTGTGCTGGAATTGGCTTGTCCTGGCTTGGGAGGACCCAACACTAAAACTCCAGGGGCTTTGCAGCTGAGTATTAAACGTTTGGCAGCTTAATGTTAACCGTGGTGGATGTATTTACACCATGGCAATTGGCAAATGGTATAAATCAGGGATTTCTACCCCCCACCCCCTGCATAGCTGGTTTACCAATACACCACTCTCTCTGCTGGTCTACACTGTGTCTGACTGTGTCTGACTTGAGAGAATGGCTAGAAAATTTGGTTAACTAAACCCCTACCCTGCAGCAGACTCCTGGTGAAGCGCCAGACATTTCATTTAACACTTTCAATAATCTTATGTAGTAGGATTTTAGGAGTTCCTATTTTGCAAAGGATCAAGGAAACCCTAGGTAACTTGCCCATAGTCACAGAGACAGCAAATGATGAACTCTGATTCAAACCTAGCGGTATCTGGCTTGAACACCCATATATCCCCACATCGCCACACCTCCTCTTCATGGTGGGCTATGCAGCAGAAGCATGAGGCAGTCCTTGGTCACTGTCGGAAATACAAGAGACCAGAGACCTTCTGTGATCAGAACTTGTGGCATCTGAGCCTGTGCTTTGTTTTGCTTCCAGGGGAGTGCAGGAGGGAGATAAGGCTATCGCTGGGTTCAAGCGAGTTGGAACATGAAGTCCAGCTTACTTCTCCGGAGAACCTACGTTTTAGCAGGGAAAAAACACTGCAGTGCTGTAAGGAGTAACATAGGAGAGTGTGGAGCCCCCAGTGGCCCCAGTCTAGATACATGTTAAGGGCAGCACGTGACTTCTGTGTGAATCCGCAGGTTTGGGACAGAAAGACTGAGTCACCTGGGTTCTGAGATCAAGGCAAATGCCCCTGTCCTTTGCTGGACCTGAGACAGAAATGTTTGCCTGAGGGCAAGGCCCAGAGATCTGGGAACTCCAGGGAAATGGACTCTGAATAGAATCCAGTTTGATTTACTAGGGCGTGTGGTGACCATTAGTGGGTAGATTTTCCAGAACTGTCAAGGTTTCAAATTATCTGCCTATTGGACTCATAAATTATTAAAAGTCCCAGAAAGCCCAGTATGTGTTCAAGCCTCCCATGTCAGGCTACCGCTCAAAGATGTTTGTTTCCTGGATCACATATCTTGAGCTTCAGTCCCAGATGCTGGAACTTAAGAGCTGCTCCTAGTTTTCATTTACAGATGAAGAAATTGGGGCACGGAGGGGGAATGGGATTTCCCTGCTGTACACAGGCGCTCCAGACTCTGAACTCTGTGCTATTCTCACCCTGACACATTTACTGCTCAACACTCATTGTTCTCTTTCTTTCTTTCATTTATTTGTTTGTTTGTTTTTGTCTTGTCCTGTTCTCTTGCTTGCTTTCAATTTCATCTCTCAAGGTGGCTTGGTGGGTTGGTGGGAGCAGGGAGATGTCTTTTTTTATTTATTTTTTTTAATGAGAAAGTCCACTGCTACTTAGAAACCACCACCGATTCTCAAGGCAGAGATCCAAGAGTCCCATCTCTGCAAAGTGTCCCTGGATTCAAAGAGCAAGTTCTGATCAACTACCAGAATGGATTTGGTGGGAAGAGAAGCAGGGCCCAGAGGTGCTCTCAATTTAGGGATGGAACTTTATAGCTAATAAGGTATTTGAGATGCTCCCACTTAAGTTAATATAATTCTCCCAGCAACCAGCCGAGAAAGCTACTGTCATCGCTATTTCAGAGCGGAGGCAGTTAGGGCTCATAAGGCCTTGGAGGTCCCTCCTCAGCCCGAGGTGCACAGTGGTGGCTGGACCAGGAGTTGGGCACACTGGTCACCTGACTCTAGCTTCTTCCAGGATACCAGAGAGTATGGGGCACCTTGTGCCAGAGGTACTGTTGACAGTACGATTTCCTAATTCCTGCTGTGTCTTGACACTCTCCTCACCCAGACTGTCACTGTGAAGAAGGATGATATCCAGCAGATGAACCCACCCAAATTCTACCAAGCCAACGACATGGCGGACATGACTTTCTTGAATGAGGCCAGCGTCCTGAACAATCTGCGCCAACGCTACACCAACATGAGGATCTATGTGAGCGTGAGGGGCTAGGGGTGGGGGTGAGGGGTGGCTGTGGATCTTCTGCCCATCTCCTGGTGAGAAGGGCACAGCTGCTCCTCTGCCTTCCTAGCAACCAACACAGTATGGCTCGAACAGGGCACAGGGACCATGCTTTTGACACATTAGAACTTCCACTCCAAGCCTTCGATGTCTCCGTAATGGAGCTGTCTATGCGCAGCTTAAATACCTTTTGCTGAGGTTGTTATTCAGAAGCCTTCCTCCCCACCGCACCCCTGCAAACTCTCCAGTCAAAACATTTTCCCCCTTAAGACTTCACACAGCCTTGTTAGATGTCACCCCTCGCCCTTCCTCCCATCCATCCATCCATCCACCCATCCATCCATCTATCCATCCATCCATCTGCTGTCTGCCTTACCCCCACCCTGAGACAGGGCTGGCGGGAACAAGTGACTCAGCAGTAGGCCTTCCAGGGTGACACACTGTGCGTCATACTCTCGACTCCTTAAGTGGGTTCTCTCTATCTCATCTTTGTTCCTCTTTCTCTGGATCACTTTCTATTTAATAAGATACCTTTTAAATACTCAATATGTATATTACAACTATGCTAAGAAGAAGCTGGGGCGGGGTGGGTATTTATTCCCATCTAGGCCAAAGTGGAAGGTTTTAAAGTTGGACTGAAAAGAGGCACAGGGCAAGGGGCAGATGTATTAGGTTGATGAGAATGTTCAGCAAGGAGAAGGACAGTTTGGGATTCATGGATGGGGACCCACAAGTTTGGCCATTTTCTGCCCTCACTTATTCTCCCCTCAGACAATTTCTTCTACTACCTCCTTGGTTTTTCTGATTATTTTTCTTTTCAATGCATTGATTTCTTTACAAAATTGCCTTGTAATGAAAAGAGAAGCTGGCATCTCTTCTTAAGAGTTGATCAAACCCTGCTGCCCACTAGGAGGGGTCGCGCCCACACAAGGAGCACCTCGCCACTGTTAAAACACCCCAGAGGTCTCCCTCTGAACGCTTGTGCAAAATATATTGAACACTCCCAGATATATTACATGGAAAATCAAAATATAGAACAGTCTTACAGAGAGCTATCCTTTGTTCTAAAAACAAGAAGGGGGCAATAAGAATGTACCCCTGGGTTTGTATGTATGCATATACATACCACGGAAGGCAGGTATTAGAAATTAACACCGCATTTACCTGTGGGAGGAGGAGGCAGGCACTGAGCAGTTGGGGGAAGGGGCACTTTCTCTGCCTATTTGTCCACGCAGTGACTATGTTATCTATCCAAATAATTAAACCAAAAGAAAATGAGACACGTATATATGAAAGAGAAGGATGGCTTTGCTTACTGAATAGACCCTCAGGCATAGATTTTGCGACCAGAGGGTATACCAAGGCTGGCAGTGACCTCCAGCCAGGCTGCTCTAGAGCAGGCTAGGGCCTGGAGGGAAGAGGGCACCAGGCGGAAAGGCCAGCTAACTGTCTCCCTTCCCTCCCGCCAGACCTACTCAGGCTTGTTTTGTGTGACAGTCAACCCCTACAAGTGGCTGCCCATCTATGGGGCCCGCGTGGCCAACATGTACAAAGGCAAAAAGCGCACAGAGATGCCACCCCACCTCTTCTCCATCTCTGACAACGCCTACCATGACATGCTCATGAGTAAGTGGGCTGGGAGGCTGCCAGGGCTCTTGGGGTGGGTGACAAAACTTCTTTTGCCACTGTCTCCAAATGCACTAGAACCATGGGCTACCCAATGCCAACCCAGACCACATGCCACCCGCTGAAATTCTTTGCTAAAGTGTTGAGCACCAGCAGGAAGTGGTATTAACACTGGGTACCAGTGCTCAGTGAGGGTACCAGTGCTGAGTACCAGACCTACCTCACACTCCATCTCATTTAAGCTTTACAAAAAAACCACGGGATGTCAGATTAAGCAACTTGTCCAGAGTTCAAGCCAACACATTACCTTTCCCTGTACGATCTCTGCCGTGTGGCATAGTGGCTCCTGAAATGATTTCTTGATGTTGCTTATGACCTGGTAGCTATCTATACTGGATAGCTGGTGGAAAGAATGGCTGGTAAATCCCTGGCCCTTCTGCAAACACGCACACTAGAGAAGGGGACTCCACAGGATCCTGGGGGTTTTGGCCTCTGCTGGTCGCTGCAGCCCACCTCCAAGCTGGGTAGGAAGCAGGGAGATCCAGACTGTTCGGCCAGGGCAATGTCAAATGTCTATTCCTAAGTGATTCCTAATTACATCTTCTTGTTGCTGTTTTCTTCCCTGCAGATCGTGAAAATCAGTCTATGCTAATCACGTAAGTGTCCCTTCTGTCTCTCAGTCTATATACATATAATTAGGTTTGTGTCTTACACGTGTAATTAAGCCTTCTTAGAATTAATTGGTGGGACTTGCTATGGAAATCTGCAGGCTGTCAGTGCACTTTGCAGGACATTAAGGCTGCACCTATGAAACGGAGGTGTGGGGGGGGTTGTGCCCCCCCCCACCTGTCTGTCTTGGCTGAGGGATGAATCATAGCAACACGCAGCCTGTACCATTTATTGCTTTGCTTCTCTGTGGCCAATCCCCTCCTTGAACTTCACTCTGCTCCTGTTTTCCACTTGCAGTGGAGAATCTGGTGCCGGCAAGACTGAGAACACGAAGAAGGTCATCCAGTACTTTGCCAATGTTGGAGGAACTGGCAAACAGTCGTCGGATAGAAAGGTAGGGCTGATGGGCAGACTCAGAGTCTGTCACCCCAGCCCACCCTGTCTTCAGGCACACACACAGGAGGGCACACTCGGGAGGACACACACAGATGGGCACACAAGGGCACACATGGAAGGGCACACACTGGGGGCACACACAGGAGGGCACACAGAGGGTCACACAGGGTGGCACACTCAGGAGGGCACACACAGCGGGGCACACACAGGGGGGCACACGCAAGGGGAACACACAGGGGCACACGTGGAAGGGCACAGACGGGGGACACACGGGAGGGCACACACAGGAGGGCACACACGGGGGGCACATGGAAGGGCACACACTGGGGGCACACACAGGAGGGCACACACGGGGGGCACACACAGGGGAGCACACGGGAGGGCACACACACGGGGGCCACACATGGGAGGGCACACACGGAAGGGCACACAGGGGGGCACACACCCAGAGCCCATGTGACCCTCATAGGTGTCCTGTGGGTTTGGGCCAGTTTACAGAGGAGGAGACGTCTTAGAGAGAAGGGCGGGAATGACCACATCAAGAGCAGGAGGCCGCAGACCTGGGCCTCGTCCTATAGGATGTATTTTGCTGCCCCCGGTCATGTCTGTCCCCAGAGTGGCAAGTAGCAGAGCCGTCTGTGCCTAGCAGGGGAGAATGGGGGACACCAGCTCCTCGTCAGCTGTTTCCATAGCCCTGGTGGCCCTGGGGCACAAGGAGCAAGAGCTGGGCCAGGGGCAGCTATAAAAGCGGAAAAAGGAAAGGACGGCTCATGACGAAGCCCAGCGATGCCCCGGAAGGGTTTTCAGACTCACGCAGGAGTCTCTCCAGCACCAGCTAAGAATCAAGGCCTGTCATCTGCCAGGTGGCCGTCCGATGACAGGGCCGTAGAGGGACAGTCATCAGGTGGTGACTCTCTTTCTAGGTTCCTTCCTGCCTTGATATCCAGGCTTCCCCGAGGCCATTCCCCTCCTGGCTCCCGACTCACAAGCCATAGTCATTTGAAAGCCCTGAGTTCCCAGGCAACACCCAACCTTGTCTGTCTGTCTGTCTGTCTGTCTGTCTCTCTCTCTCTCTTCCAGGGGTCCCTGGAGGATCAAATCATCCAGGCAAACCCTGTCCTGGAGGCTTTTGGGAATGCCAAGACCATCAGAAATAACAATTCTTCTCGCTTTGTAAGTGTGACCAGTGACAACAGTGGCCCCTGGGGGGGGGGGGGGGACAGGTGCCATCATCCCATTCCACATAAGGAAAGTGGGGCTGATTTAAACATGCACATGGAAAAAGGCAAGTCAGAGCATCTCCTTCCCGGAGAGTTTTAAGGTCTTAGCTGTCAGTGTCTATATCAAACAGAGCTCACATCAGTATTTAAATCAAAGAGCTTGAATGCAGAGACTTGGTAACAGAGTGATGGAAGGGCTGAGATGGGGGAGCCAGAGGGTCACAGTGGCTGGAAGCTGAGGACAGCTCTCCCTCTCCCCTCAGCTGGAGGGATGCAGGAATTCACCTGTCCTTCCCCAGGGCCCTGGTGAAATCGAGTTCAGCCCTCTTCTGGGATCTCTACCTGGGCCCTATGTGAGGTGCTGTCCAGGAAGGAGAAATGCCCTGGGCTTCCTTCCTGATTCCCAGTCTCCTGCGGGCGGGGGGCTCATTGCCTGAGCCAGGGGGCTGTTGGGGAGCCTCGGTGAACAGGGCTAGGCAGGGAGCAGGTGAGGGCACATGAGGAAGAGAGGTGAGCGGATGGGCCAGGAGCAGCAGAGCTGGAGACACAGAGATGCCTCTTCCCAGGAGAATCTATCAACGGTTCTGCCAAAGGGAGAGGAATGCAATGTCTCAATGAAGAGACTCAGTAGCGTGCCCCCTATGCCCGCTGGCCAAGTCCCCACCATGCCTGCCTCTAAGCAGACTTCCCAGCAATCCCAGCCCCTCCTGCTGGTGCTCCTCTCCCCACAAATACCCTGCAGAGTGACCCCACAGACCCTAAATTGAGCTCCAAGTCCCACCCAACTCCTTCTCTGCACAGGAAATCCCCGGCTCCACGTACAGTCACATCTGGCCCAGTTACGTTCCAAACAGCACCCTTGGAACTCGGGGGGCAGTCAGTGGGGGACTGTGGCCAAACCCGGCCCACGTGTTGGCCTAGCACCACAGGCGTCCTCCCTCACGACCCTCTCTCCTCCCTGCCCAGGGCAAGTTCATCCGAATCCACTTCGGGACTACAGGCAAACTGGCCGGAGCAGACATCGAGAGCTGTGAGTCAGGCCCCTTTGGAGGGTCCTTCAGGGCAGGACCAGCTACATAACATGTGGGGCCCAGTGTAAAATGAAAATGAGGGGCTCCTTTTTAAAAAAAAAAACAGTATTTAAGAATTTAGGGGCGCCTGGGTGGCTTAGTCGGTTAAGCGTCCGACTTTCGCTTGGGTCACGATCTCGCGGTTCGTGGGTTCGAGCCCCGCGTCGGGCTCTGTGCTGACTGCCAGCTCAGAGCCTGGAGCCTGTTTCAGAGTCTGTGTCTCCCTCTCTCTCTGACCCTCCCCTGCTCACGCTGTCTCTCTCTCTCCTAGAAATAAAAAAAAATTTTTAAAAAAACATTAAAAAAAAAAAGGCTTTGGGGCCCCTGGGTGGCTCAGTCGATTAAGCATCAGACTTCATGAGTTCGAGCCCTGCGTCGGTCTCACTGCTGTCAACATAGAGCCCACTTGGGATCCTCTGTCCCCCTTTCTCTCTGCCCCTCCCTCATTAGTTCTCTCTCTCTCTCTCTCTCTCAAAATAAATAAACTTTTTAAAAAGTACTTAAGAATTTCAAAACAGCAACAGAGGAACGTGAAAGCAGGGCAGGGCCCTTCTGAATGCAGCCTGCTGTCTCATGCCCAGAGGGCTGGCCCTTTCCCCCCTGGGGGTCCCCTCTGTGGGCAGTCAGGTCCCCAGAGGCTGTGTCTGGGGTGGAGACAATGGCCCTTGGGCCTGCCATTGCACAGGACTGTACAGAGATGGGAGCCCACCTGCCTGCACCCCAGACAGGACGGGTCTGTGTGCTTCTTCTCCTTCAGATCTCTTAGAGAAATCGCGTGTCATCTCCCAGCAGGCAGCTGAGAGGAGCTACCACATTTTCTACCAGATTCTCTCTAACAAGAAGCCTGAACTTATCGGTAAAGATGGTTACGTTGGTCTGCCTGCCCCGTTCACTTGCTTTTCCTCTTGTTTCAGTAACAAAAAGACTCCCCAACACAGAAGGTCCAGCATCATCCCGTGTGGTTCTGCATGAATGTTTCACAGTTAGGTGCATAGGCTACAGGGAACTTGCCCAGAGCTCTCCTTACATCTCCCCTTCACAAGAGCCTCATGAGACTTAGCACCACTGTTAGCCCATACTCCACACGGGGCTTCGGCATGCCTGCAGCTCAGGGCTGAGACAGAGACCTGAGATACGAGGCTTGGACCTGCTGCCTCTGGGCCCGGGGCTCAGACGGGAGCGGAGACATCAGCCCAGGTCTGCTGCACGTGCAGTGACAAGAAGCTCCCCTCTGAGTGGACAGAGCCCACACCGAGTGCACAGTCTTATGAGCAGCGTATACTCACTCACTCATCTAGCTGCTCTTGGGCAGGCACCAACCTGCCCAACTGTTCATGGCAGACCTGCTCAGGGTATAACGTCAGAGGAGAGATGAAGGCTCACTCTTCCACATACACACTTCCTAACCCACCAGAAACTAAGTACCACTCCCCACTCACAAGTGGGCTTTATTGGTGTTGGACACACTGTCTTTTTAAATTAATGGATGGCATTTTGAAATTGGAAGACTCACATGAAACAAAACAAAACAAATCACCCTTGGAGTTGAGGCCACTGACTTGTTGATAAACTCACAAGGGTGGGTAGTGTCCTACGTGAGGGGCAAGTCTTTCACTACCACCACCAGGGTCTCTGAACCAATGGATGGGATTTGATAGTAATTCCTGCTATAAGTAAAACAAGACAAAACAAAAAACACCACCAACTTCTTGGTTTCTCTGAAGTAGCAAAAGATCCAGTAGCCATGGCCCGGCCCTCCCACATGGCTCTAATCAAGGCAGTTGAGTGGTGGTGACCCCCTCAGATGGGGCTCAAGCTCTCCTGTTTGCCACACTCCCCACCAAGCCCTATTGCATCCTTGACCCCAGAGCACCCACTAGGGTGACCGCCCACACTTGTCTTCCTTCTTGGCTCTAGTTTTTCTCAACAGTAGAGATGAAGGAAAATGAAAGTGTTTCTTGCACCCGTGTCTTCTCCAAAAGTGGAAAAACAAAGATAGACCAAAATGGGCACATATTTGAGGAAAAATAGAAGCGTGCATCTTTCTTTGCAAAAGCACAATCTTCACGCATCTTATACATGAGTGATCATTATTGCCCACTGCAATCATTGTATTGCCTTCTGCCGTAGAGTCTAAATGGCTCTTTCTAGGAGAGAGGAAAGAAAATAAATAGCAATTCATTTATTCCCAAAATATCTACAGGGTGCCCAGCAGGTGCCAGGTACTGGGCCAAGTGATGGAGGACACAACCGAGTTCCCAAGACCCGCTTGCTGCCCTAAAGCTCCTCATGGGCCCTGTCCCAGTCTCTCCATGACTCTGGGTGATCCCTGAGGGTAGGGACCATATCTTATTCAGCTCCGGAACCCTCGATGCCCCCCACATCATGCCGGGCACATGAGAGGCGTTTAGGGATACGGCTTAAAAAAGGAAAGCGAAGAAAACGGCAGGTCATTCAGCTGCTAATCTGCTCTCCTGCTCTTGGCAGAGACCTTGCTGCTGGTCCCCAACCCTAAGGAGTATCACTGGGTGAGCCAGGGCGTCACCGTGGTGGAGAACATGGACGACGGGGAGGAGCTGCAGATCACAGACGTGAGTGGTGGGCGTGGCTGACCCATGACAGGGAGAGCCGGGACAGAACCGTGGGGCCCTGTATGTACTGTCACCGGAACTGGGGGGCGGGGCCTCTCCCAGCAGCCAGCCTGCAGCCCGGATTCTCCCCCCGGAGGTCTCCGGGGCTGCAGCTGGCACGTCTCTCTGGCCTGTCACAGCAAGCAGAATTGAACTGGGATTCCACGGAACCCAGGGGACCATCTGCTCCACATCCTGGCTAGAAGTGACCCTCCAGTCTCCTCAGTTCCCACCGCACTCCGTCTCTCTCCTCTTATCACTCTGAGCACCTGTAACTTCTGCTAGGGTATTTGTGTCCACTCTCCTCTGTGAAAATAGAATCAATTCCTGATGCATCCTGATTCCTTTCCCTCTCCCAGGACCTAGCATGAAGCCTGAACAGTAATAATGATGGTAATAATAATGCCACTTCCAGTTTGTTATTACATATCTAATACTCAATGTGTGTGAAGCACTGGACTAAACATTTACATGTCATTCCAGTTTATCCTTATGACCACTTACTATCCCCATTTTGCAGATGAGTAGACAGAGGCCAGGGAAGTTAAATAAATACACATGACTGTAGTGCAGAGCATCTGGTCTGGGCTCCTGGGAGGAAAAGAGACCTGCCTCGGGTCAGGGTGTGTCTGACCCCCAGAGCCCACACCATATCACAGTGGCCCATCGGTGCCAGGCCACGACTGCAGTGCTGTGGCCTCTCTTCTGTGGAACAGAAGCCAGGAGTTTCTTGCCTTTCTCTTCCCCGTGGACTTACAGGTTGCCTTTGACGTGCTGGGCTTCAGCGCCGATGAAAAGATTGGCGTTTATAAGCTGACCGGGGGCATCATGCATTTCGGCAACATGAAGTTCAAGCAGAAGCCCAGAGAGGAGCAGGCTGAAGTGGACACCACAGAGGGTAGGTGTTTGGCTGGGGCTGTTCAGGGAGGAGGCAGCGCCAGCGGTGGGGGCTCACAGCTCTCCGAGGCTTCATGAACATTTCAGAGACATGTTAAAAACCAAGAATATTCCTTGGACATCCCGACATTGATAATCTCAGAGAGACAGGATGGCTTCTTTACTCTGCTTTGCCACTTGACCTTGAGCCAATGTGGAAACCATCTCAGATCTCTGTTTTCTCATTGGCAACATGGGGTCCCTGCCACTTTGCCCTTACCCCCTTCCCTAAACACAACAGGTGGTGTTGGGTTTCTCTGGGACAGGGCATCATCTTTCTTTCACTCGCCTGCTTTTCCTGTCCCTACGCAGTGGCTGACAAAGTCTCCCATCTCATGGGTCTCAATTCTGGGGAGCTCCAGAAAGGTATCACCAGGCCCCGGGTCAAAGTAGGCAATGAGTTTGTGCAAAAGGGCCAGAATATGGAACAGTGCAACAACTCCATCGGGGCTCTGGGCAAGGCCATCTATGACAAGATGTTCAAGTGGCTGGTGGTCAGGATCAACAAGACCTTGGACACCAAGATGCAGAGGCAATTCTTCATTGGCGTGCTGGACATCGCTGGCTTCGAGATCTTTGAGGTGTGTCTGCCCTGGCATTCTGTTTCTGCTTTGGGGTGCCATTTTTCTTTCAGATGCTACTTTCCACTGTGGTTCTCTTGTTTCTCATCTTGGACCTGGGGCAGGCCAATCTCAGTTGTTTGCTCTTGGGTCTCTGACTTCTGGCATCCAGAAAGTTCCATCTTCATTTGTATGGTGTCAAGTCATAAAGAGTGGTGTGAACATAAAATGGGTGATGTGCTGGTTTCATGAATTTTGTGAGCGGCTGACATCATGTTGAACATGGCCATGGTGTATTTACACCATGGAAATTGGCCAACACTACAAATCAGGCCTTTTATTTAGTATTATTATTATTGTTGTTGCTATTATTATTATTATTTCGAGAGAGAGAGAGCAAGCTTATGTACCAGCACAACACTGGTGGCCTCTCACTTTTTCCTACACAAGAGAGACTCAGGTCTCATCCCAGGCTAGTGCTGTGGGTCAGGAATATTTTAGCTTTCTAATTGAAGGCCATGTGATTAGGATTAGTAGTTCTGGTTCTGGGCTCAGATTGGCCATCAACTAGCTGTGTGGCTTTAGGAAAGTAGCTATCTCTCTCCGAGCCTCAGTTTTCTCAACTCTAAAATGAATCAATTGGAAGAGATGATCTATAAAGTCCATTTCACTCCCTATCCTATTATTCTAAGATTTCTACTGGCACAGATGGATTTTTTTTTTAATTTTTATTTATTTCTGAGAGAGAGAGAGAGCATGAGCAGGGGAGGGGCAGAAATACAGAATCTGAAACGGAGTCCAGGCTCTGAGCTGGCTATTAACACAGAGCCCGACACGGGGCTCGAACCCACGAACCGTGAGATCATGACCTGAGCCAAAGTCGGACACTTAACTGACTGAGCCACCCAGGTGCCCCCACAGATGGATTTTTAAAAAAGAAATCAAGAAAGCTTAGCTCAATTTCTTTCAGGCTCTAAAAGGCTAATTTGGCTGCCGTCTACAAGAGAATCATTTAATTTCATAAGTAGAAGGAGGCTTAGAGTTTCTAAACTATGCTCCCTGGCATCTTGGGGAGCACACTGACAGCCAGAAGGGGAGGGACAAGGGGAAGGGAGGATGCTGTGTGCCAACAGTAAAGTGTGTGCAATAGACAAACAGGATTCAAATCCCAGGTCGGGCCACTTCCAAGCCATGTGCCTCTGTTTCTCCACGTATTAATGGGGACACAAATCATTCTTGCCTTGTAAGATTTTGAGCAGAGGCAGCTCAGCACAGGGTCTGGCACATGTGTGTGTTCTGTGACTACAATGGTACCTCTGCTTTAACCAATTTTTTGTGAGGCTTTAGCATGGGATTTCATTAAGAGAAAGCACTCTCTGGTTTTTTGTTAAAGGCTTGTAAACCCATCAAGCCCTTTCATCCTACAGATGAAGATAATAAGAAACTACACAGAGAGAGAACTGTCCAAAGGCACAAAGGGGTCAGAATGCATAAAGCCTTTCAAATGATTTCTATTCTGAAAAGAAAATTTTCCTTTCCACAATGATTTTTTTTTAAGTTTATTTATTTTGAGAGAGAGAGAGTGCGCACAAGCAGGGGCGGAGTAGAGAGAGGGAACCTCAGGCAGGCTTTGCGCTGTCAGCACACAGTCTGACGCAGGGCTCAAACTCACAAACTGTGAGATCATGACCTGAGCTCAGGTCAAGAGTCAGACGCTTAGGGGCACCTGGGTGGTTCAGTCAGTTAAGCATCCGGCTTCGGCTCAGGTCATGATCTCGCAGTTTGTGGGTTCGAGCCCCACATTGGGCTCTGCGCTGACAGCTCAGAGCCTGGGGCCTGTTTCAGATTCTGTGTCCTTCTCTCTTTCTGTCCCTCTTCTGCTCACGATGTCTCTCTCTCTCAAAAATAGATAAAACATAAAAAACAAAAACAAAAAAAGTCAGATGCTTAACCGATTATGCCACCCAGGCACCCTTCCACAGTGTGATTTTTATTAACCACATGAGGCAGCATCTGAGGTTTGGGGCCCCATGATCCTACCCTTCCCTCCTATGCCCCTCCATCCCCCTCTGCCCCCAGCCTCCTCTGCAGGTACTAAGCTGCTCTGTGCCTTTGCAGGGGAGGATCACTGAAAAGGGATTCTTGCAGGGCTGATGCAGCACCTTCCGGGGGTCAGCATTCAGGCATCTAGAGCAGTGCCTGACGCCGGTTGGCCCTCAACAAATTTGAACTCTGCTTGTGGCTCGTCCCTCAGTCCTAGTCTCCGGGAGGCTCTGTCTGGGTCCCAGCTGACGTCCTCCTCTCTGCCCTCCCCCCTTCAGTTCAACAGCTTCGAGCAGCTGTGCATCAACTTCACTAACGAAAAGCTGCAACAGTTCTTCAACCACCACATGTTCGTGCTGGAGCAGGAGGAGTACAAGAGGGAGGGCATTGAATGGGTCTTCATCGACTTTGGCCTTGACCTGCAGGCCTGCATTGACCTCCTGGAAAAGGTAACCCACTGCTCAGAGGAGGGGCTTCTAGAGAGAGGCCAGGACCTTGACCAAGTCACTGACAGTTTTATGAACTCCCATGTGAGCTCTCATCTTCTGTGAGAAGAACCATATGTAGCCCCTGGTAGCCAGGAACATCACTGAGGGCAGGAGCAGATAACAGAGAATTAAATGCAGAGAAGAGGAGTGTCATTGATTTCCCTAAGGGCCAAGTCTGCCTGGCACCACTGTTTGGAGGGATTAGCATCTGGGGAGCTAAGCAGCCTCCTCAGACTTCCATCTCCCATTCTGTTAGACTCAGTGAATTCTAGCCTCTTTCAAGTGTAAATGGCCTTGGCATTCGCAGACCAGAACTTGGAGCAGTTTCACCACTCCTGGGGGTTGATGCCCAGAGTTCTGCTTCCTGGCCGGCCATGTGGGTATCTGGGGCACCCCTTCCACCACCCCCAGGCCAACACCTGAGTGGCCCCGCTGGGGTCCTGCGGCCCCCTCTAACACCACCCACTGCTCTTCCCTTCTAGCCCATGGGCATCTTCTCCATCTTGGAGGAACAGTGCGTCTTCCCCAAGGCCACTGACGCCACCTTCAAGGCGGCCCTGTATGACAACCACCTGGGCAAGTCCAACAACTTCCTCAAGCCCAAGGGGGGCAAAGGCAAGGGGCCTGAGGCCCACTTCGAGCTCGTCCACTATGCAGGAACCGTGAGTACCCCATTGGCGCTCCCTGTGGCCATCTTCTTGCTTCAGTCGGCTCTGGCTATTATAGGTCCTTCCTGCCATGACCTTGCTGACACTTTCTCCCTCCAGCTAGCACAGCCACCGTAGAACGGGGTGATCAGCTCAGTGAAATGACCCCTGACTCATACTTCCTCATCGCTTCTCCCTCTGAGAAATCCAAAGCAATCCAGCCAAGGATGCATGCCAGGGAGTGGCCAGCAGTTCACGCCCTCAGACCTGCCAGGGCCACACCATTGTTTATGGCCCTTGGCTTGACAGCTGCACTTAGATCTTGGACAGAATTTACAATACTTGCAAAGAAGGAAAAAGAAAGTCCATGAGCCTATCAATTATCCCCCAATAGATTAACTTATCCCTCTGATGGCTTATGGCCACCAAACCAACAAAATGACATCTCTGGAGTGGTTTTTTCACTCATGACAAACTTAGTCCTTGGGGAAGAGGGAATTAGCTTCTTATTTGAATAATTGATAGGGGAGACCAGGTTCGTCAGCCTGCTCTTGAGAATGTGTTTTGTTTCCTTGGGATTGCCATAAATGCCCACGTTCCTGTTAACCTCTGGAGTTTGTTGAGCCTCTGTGGGTTTAACTGCAGGGAAACAGCAGCCTTAGCACAGAGCTGTCAGGAAGGCTGCTGTTGGATCAGGCATTGGGGCCAGGATTTTATGATCTCATCAACCATAACAATGCCAATTACTGGCAAAATGAATTATGCCCAATAAGTAAAGCAAACAGCAGCTTTGGAGGCCAATTGCAGTGCTCTTCCTGACCTCCCACGATGAAATGAGAAGGGCTTTGTATTTATAGCAATGGAATATTCAGAGTCTAATGGGACCTATGCACCTCCAAGAAGGCTCTAAAGTAAGGCCCGCAGGTGATGAATGTCTCTATGCTCTAGAGGAGAAGGAAAGCCCAAAGGTTTAGGCTTCTGATCTGCTTCCCTCGGTTCCGTACGCTCAGTGGAAGACTTTGAAAAGTGCCTTCCTCTTTGCCTCCCCAGCTAGGGCCACGTGGTAAAAGGGGAAATAGAAATTAATGGATGTCCAATTAACCGAACACATGGATCCCAGTTGTGGCTGGATGGAGCCCCCCTTCCACCAGGCAATGATGGCCAAGGGACGTGTGCCCTTGAACAAGGGGAGACCAGACATCCTTGTAGGGAGCTTGTCATGTAGCTCAGAATTTCCCTGGTCAAGGCCAGTCACTCATAGCAAGAAGAAGAAGTTCAACCTACCTGGGTAGAAAAAGAGCCAGGGGTCAGAGAGGCTCAGAGTAACCAGCCGAGCAAGACACACAAGAGGAGGTCAGGGCCCAACAGAAAGTAGCTGGGGAGTCCTGTTTTGTGAGGAAAGCTCGGAGACAGAGTGACCTAAACAGGCAAACTGCAAATGCCCGATAACGGCACCTCTGCCTCAAACTGTGGCTCAGGGACATCCCAGGACTCCAGAAAAGTCATGAGGTCAAGAGCTGAAGCCTCAGGAGATGGGGTTGGAGGTTGCTCCTGGGGACCCAGAGCAGGCAGACCATGTAGGTAGAGGTCCTGGCTGTAGGGCCTGAAAGGTGGAGGCTAGACCTAGAACATAACTGCTGGCACTTGTCCCCTCCAGGTGGGTTACAACATCACAGGATGGCTAGAGAAGAACAAAGACCCCCTGAATGAAACAGTGGTGGGCTTGTTCCAGAAATCATCCATGGCGCTCCTGGCCCTTCTCTTCAAAGAAGAGGAGGCTCCAAGTATGGCTGACCCCTTGTTGTGTCCAGTTCCCCTGTGTTGATGCCCTTCAGTGGCCAAAATGGAAACAAGGAAACAAAACTCTTATTCAACTCTTGCAAAGTGGGTGAATGGATAGGCAAGTTGCTTGAGGTAGGCCGTGGACGGCAGTGCAATGGAGAGACGGGGATGCATCCTGGGAGATTCCGTCAACTGAACTGATGGCTGGGCCTGTATCACCTCTGGGTGGAGTGACACCACTTTGGAAGAGTGGATGCCCAAATGCTGTGTGTTTACTTTCTGTTCCCTGCTCTCCTCTGACTGACGCTTGGGTCAAGCCCAGCCCTGTCTCCTACCCAATCAAGGATGGCATGGCCCACAGGGAAATGCTCTGGGTGGGAGCTGCCCAAGGTGGCTGCCACTCAGTGGGGCAAGAGATGAAAATTTCCTTGAATTCAGAGGCATTTTCACCACCAACATGCAATTCCTCTGGATGGTCTGTGAGCCCTTCTTCCTCCCCAGGCAACAGGAACAGTTTGTCCCTGTGTGTAGCCCTAAGTCACAAAGGGCTACATCCTCTCCAGGGAGCATAGCACTCCCTTTGACCAATAGATGATGGTCATCCCATTCACGTCTTCCCTGGTAGATGTCCTTTTCCTGGTGTGAGGGCTCCCACCTCACCTAGTCCCAAGAAAAGCCTTTTTATTTTTATTTTTATTTTTTTTTAAATTTTTTGATTTTTTTTAATGCTTTTTATTTATTTCTAGGAGAGAGAGAGCGCGTGAGTAGGGGAGGGTCAGAGAGAGAGGGAGTTACAGACTGAAACAGGCTCCAGGCTCTGAGCTGGCAGTCAGCACAGAGCCCGACGCGGGGCTCGAACCCACGAACTGCGAGATCATGACCTAAGCGAAAGTCGGACGCTTAACCGACTAAGCCACCCAGGCGCCCCCCAAGAAAAGCCTTTTTAAACCAGAGAATGTGTTTTCCTCACTGAATGGGGCTGCCTGTCTCCATGCTGCATTCTGACATGAAACATGCTTGTCTTTCTTCCCAGCTGGAAGCAAGAAGCAGAAGAGGGGGTCTTCCTTCATGACAGTCTCCAACTTCTACAGGGTGAGTGGGGCTGCCCCATAGGCCACTGTTCATACAGTGAACCCTTCCTTCCACCCTACCCTTTAATGGTGTGGTGGTGTGGCTGCCACCTTCCAGCCCAGGACAGGATGAGTTTATTTCTATAAATAAATAGAAATATTTATGAGTTTATTTCTATAAATAAATAGAAATGCCTATGGTTGCCTCTTCCATTTGAGGAGTCTGTTTCCTTCCAAAGGGATCACAGAACCACAGCAACCTCAGAGCAGAAAAGACCCTTAGAGATGGTTAAATCCAACCATGTCATTTCAGAGTGAAACCCAGAAGGTGGTATCATTGGACATATCAGTGCCTAAGACCTTGAGCCCCAGACTTGGCTGGCAGATCTTCTGGGCTGGTCACAACTTCCACAGATTTGGGGCATTACTGGGGGTATATTCCAAAGTGCAGAAGGGCAGCCAATAGGGAGACATGGCCCAAAGAAATATTTCTATATTTTCCAAGGATCTGGCTGCCCGGAGGCAGTGTGGGCTTCCTCATTGGAGGTATCCAAGATCATCTTGTAGGGAGGTTAACGACTGACAAGAGTTTGTCTTCATAGGCACTATAGTTCCTTCTAGTATCAAGACTCTGTGATGAGCCAGCACTGAATCAAGAAGAGGCCTGCTTATTGAAAACCATGTCACCCTGGCCGAATCCCTCTGAGATGGCAGCCACTGCCCAATATACCATCCATTATGATAGCCACTAGCCACATATGGCTAGTGAATGCTTGAAAAGAGGCTGGTATGGCAGAAGAACTCAATTTGAATTTACATTTTAAGTTAATTAATTGAACTCTAAGGATGCCTGTGTGGCTCAATCAGTCAAGCATCCGACTTTGGCTCAGGTCATGATCTCACAGTTTGTGGATTCGAGCCCCATGTCAGGCTCTGTGCTGACAGCTCAGAACCTGGAGTCTGCTTTGGATTCTGTGTCTCCCTCTCTCCCTGCACCTCCTCTGCTTGCACTCTGTCCCTGTCTCTCTCTCAAAAGTAAATAAACATTTAAAAAGTTTTTTAAAAAGATGTTAATTGAACTCTAAATAAATATCTCTCCTGAGCATCGGTATCCTGCAACACCAACACTGAGCTTAACTCAGTCTTTCTTCTCCTTTTCCTTCCACCCCCAGGAGCAGTTGAATAAGCTGATGACCACCCTCCACAGCACGGCTCCCCATTTTGTCCGCTGCATTGTCCCCAACGAGTTCAAGCAATCAGGTACATCATGGGGACATGTCTCCCTGCTGGAAGTCTTCAGGCTCCGTGAACTTAGTGTTTGTTCAAACTAAGTCCCCCTTCTTGTTTATAGTATAGTGAACACATATAGAGCAGTTTAATATTTTTGAAACTTGAAGTATTGTTTCTCTTCTTTGCCTTCTTCCACTCCCACCAATTTTTCAAACTTGGACACTTTTGACCCAACGAAACAATAACGATAAATTAATAAAAATAGCTAACATTTGTTGAGAACAACAAATGCACAACCTGTGAGCCAGGTATGAGTGAAATTCAGTTTAAAAAAATAAGGTTTTTTTTTTTTTTTTTGAGAGAGAGAGAGAGTGAGAGGGAGAGAGAGAGAGATAGATGGCGGGGGTAGGGGGAAACAAAGGATCCAGAGCAGACTCTGCACTGTCAACGCAGAGCCCGATGCAGGGTTCAAACTCACTAACCATGAGATCACGACCTGAGCTGAAGTCAGACACTTAACAGACTGAGTCACCCAGGCGTCCTGAATTAAGTCCACTTTTAATTATGAGGGATGACTGGGGTGGCAAAGTGGGGCACTGAAAGGATCCCCCATAGCGGATTCCCCCAAAATCATGTTCTAGCTGCTTTGTTAAGCAAAAATCGTGTTCTGGCTGGATGGGGACCCGCTAGAAGTCACACCCAGAAGGGCTGAATTGTGGGGCCCCGCGGACAGGGACGGGAGGAGACTGGGGTTGACGACACAGATGTTCAGTTAGTTTTCTGCAGTGACAAGGAGTAGCCTATGCCGCCCTAGAGCACACCCTTTCTCATGGCAGGTGTGGTGGACGCCCACCTGATCATGCACCAGCTGGCTTGCAACGGAGTCCTGGAAGGCATCCGTATTTGCAGGAAGGGCTTCCCAAACAGGATGCTGTACCCAGAGTTCAAACAGAGGTGAGTGATGTCTTCCTGATAGCCTGAGTACAGTCCCCAGTTTCCAGATATTGACTAATTAATAAATATAGTCCTGCTGTAGCAAATGCTATGGGTACGGTGACAGATACCAGCTCACTGTCACCACCTGAGGACACCTTGGCCTGACTTTCAACTGCCAGAACCTGCCTTTCTGTGCCTGAGGGCTTTCTCTGGCTCCTGAGCCAGCTTTGCTAAGTGGTAGGCTGGAAGTCTCAGGAATTAATGCCTTCCCCAGGAGTGGCCCGTAACCAGTGACTACAGAAAACTGGCATATCAATGCTTCAACTCCCTCACCCTTCTGGTGGGCTAACTATGAGGCGAGTCCTATGCTGGCTCCCGGATAAATGTCTAACAACAATAGGAACTCCAGGCTACATTTGTAAAGAAATACTAAAAATTAAGAAATTAAAAAGCCTTGTTTTGTAGCATCTTTGGATTTCCATGATATAAACACTCCCATGGCTGATTTCGAGCCCATATGTGACACCAGTGAATGTGGGGTTGGGAAGAGAATCACATGATTGGCTCTTGTAGGCCAAGTGGGGGCTGGTCCCAGCACACCACTGTTCCCAGTACCCCCTAGCAGCATTAAGCCCCAGCTGCCCATTCTGGTAACTGGCCAGATAATATGCCTCTTATTGACTGCCCTGTCCCCCTCCCCAAATCCGCCATACCCTAAATAAACTACTTGCACTGGGATACCTTGTCCCAGGGTCTGCTACTGGGGGAACCCTAAGTAACACCTCTACCTTAGGGATTATTTCCCTTCTACCCACCCCGTACCTGCTCGAACATTGGACCACTGGTTGGAGCAGGATGAGTCACTAAAGGTCACCTTGTTCAAGCCCTCTGAAGGCTCTAAACAGGGAAGGGCTTGTCTAAATCACAAAGGGGGTTGCTTGCAGGCCAGGAAAAGAAGTGCTTCTCCTGTGCCCGGAAGAAATGATCAGGAAGGAAAGATTCTAGTGTCTTCATTTCTAGGAGCACCTGCCCCTTGAACTCCTGACCCACACAGACGTTCATGCCCCAAGGTCTCCTGCCAGTCCCACCCCAGTGCCTGCCACGGGCATCTGTAAACCAGGTCTAGTCCATGATTCCAAGGCCATTGCAGAGATCAATGGGGAACTGTGTGGATGTGCTACCTGAGCTTACGGTTTGGGCATGATGGTGACTGTCACCATCTCTCTCCCAACAGGTACCAAGTGCTGAACCCCAATGTGATTCCTCAGGGGTTCGTAGACAACAAGAAGGCATCAGAGCTGCTGCTCGGGTCCATTGACCTGGATGTGAATGAATACAAAATTGGGCACACCAAGGTAGGGGCTTCTGGTGACACCTCCTCCTCCTACCGCTCAGCCTCGTCCCAGGAAGGTGGGCTTCAGGGTGTGAATTTCAGTTTGGCCACTGACCAGTTGCCTGCCTTGGGCTGCAGAGAGCTTCAGCTTCCTCCTTTGCAAAAGTAGGGCTGATACAGCTGATCTCATGGGATTCGGGGGTGATTAGCCATAATGTGGGTTGAGAACCCAGCTCGGATAGGTATGTGATAAATGGTAGGTTATTTCCTAGGACTGTATGAGCCCCAATCAGAATCAATCAGACTTTGACTGGGGCATGGAGGTATGTGTGTGGGGGTGAAGTCTGAGAGCAAATCACCATAATCCCAGCCCACCCACACCGAAAGCTCCAGCCCTGAGCTGGCAGGTGAGTTGGCGGTGACTCAGAGAGGCTGCCTGATCCTGACTCACCGGGCCTGGGCTGCCGTGTGTCTGTCCTGCTTCCTGGCCCTGCAGAGTCTCATCGGGACTGGAAGGGCCAGCCAGGCTAATGGTGCAAGCTGTCTATCTATAGCTGCCCAACCAGACTGAACCCCTACCTGACGGCAGGGTGACCCAGTAGGAGTACTAGCTTTGCATTCAGGAGCGTCAGGCTCAAAGCCTACCTCTGTGTAGCCCAGGGCAGATCAACTGCCTCTCTAAGTCTCATGGATGGCACAGCCAACATGGCTTCCCCACAGGCCTGGTGGAGCATGTGGACGCTTCGCAAATGCTCACAAAGCACCTCCTGTGTGCCAAGCACAGTTCAAGTCGCTAGGAATACACCATAAACCAGTGAAAAGAACAGAAAGAGTCCCTAAGCTCCCTGGAGCTTGCTTCATGGTAATGAGCATTAGCAGAATCGGAACACTGCTCTGGAATCTTCCAGAACTGTGAGTTCTGGCCTCCCACACAATTCAGACATGCTGTGTAAATAGTTAAATCGACTTATAGGAACACTGCAGGTTTTGTCACAGAATCGCTGAATACTTGAGCAGGAGAGAACCTTGGAGACCGGTTCCCTTCCCCTGGCCCCTCCTTTGAAGGATGGGAACTTTGAGGAAGCCTGGAGAGGGGCATGGAGCTGATATGCCCAACTCCACAGAACTAGACAGGACAGAGCAGGCCTCAGGCCCCATGACACTGGTCATGGGAAAGGGGGTGGAGCTGCTGTTGCCAGCATTTGACGCAGCTACTGGCTGGGCAAATGGACTACATTTTGCTGTCATTCAGGGGTTGCGTCGGGCATCTTGGGCCCAGGTAAAAGCCTGGGGATTCTGGGGATAGCTTTCCAAGCTTCACCCAAGTTTCCAAGATTCAACTGTATTGATTGGTACATGACATTGATTCATTGTCTCTGCCATATCATGCTTGGGGACAAGGACCAGGTGAGCGCTGGTGGCAGAGGCAGAACAGAGAACAGGATGATTCTGCCTGTGAACTGTGTCCCCATCCCCAGCCCCATGCTCACCTCACTGCTCTTAAAAGGACACATCTCAATGACAATTCTTTTTGAAATATCAAGAAACATTTTATGAGATCAAGCCCAGTGTCTCTACCCTATAATGGCTAGCTAGCTCTTGGGGGTTTTGTGGGGAAGGAAGGCAGGTGGAGGGAGCATTCTTTTCCATTCTTTTTCTGTCGGTATCCATAGCATCCACATAAAGGATTCAGTTGGGGGCTCTGCTCCCTGCCCCAGGGTGTGGAATTACAGACTCTTAGAGCCGGGAGGACTCAGGGTCCTGCACTCCCATTGAACAGGAGGGGAGTTTGAGGCCTCCCAAGAAAGAGTGGCTTGGCTAAGGTCACATAGCACATCCAAGGGAGGCTGAGGCCTAGTACAGGTCTCCTGGCTCCTTCTATCCCTCTAGAAGTTTCTATCATGTCCTATTAGAAGCCTATAAAGAGATGTTACATTATGAAACATACTGATAATAAAATAAACACCCATAAGCCCATTTAAAAATCCAGAATCCCTTCACATCTCTTTCCTCCCCTTTCTCCCCACCCCCAGGAATAACAAGGAATAACCCCTTGTCCTGAATGCTAACCATCCCCCTGCCTTCTAAAAAATAGTTTTGTCACATATGCATATGGCCCCAGGTTTTGCCTGGTTTTGAGCTTCATGAAAGGACCATACTTGATATAATCTTCTAACAGTCATGTTTCCAAGTGTAACATGCTTCTAACACTCAGTCATGTTTCCAAGATTCATCCTTGTTGGTCAGTATAAGACATTCCCTCATTGTCGCTGTCATATCATGCTGCCTCAGACAGCCACACCACAATTATCCTTTCTCCTGCCCTTGGAAATTGATTTTTTTCCCCTGCCATTATCAACAATGCTGCTTTGAGTATCTGTGCACATGATCCTATGTAGGGTTTCTCCAGAATGAAATTCCCAACCTTGGCTGTACATTAGAATCACTTCGGGGAGGGGTAAAAATACCAATGCCTGAGCCTCACTCCAGAAATTGAAATCACTGTGTGCAGGCATCAGTATGTTTCCAACCAGTACCTTTCAGTATCTTTCCAGGTAGGAGCAATGGGCAGCCAAGGTTAAGATCCACTAACGCTGTGGAAGACAGTTGTCTGTTTCAGGGTTTGGAAACATCTAACTTGATGAGGGAATGCCGACCCATTTTCCAAAACTGTTGTACCAACCTAGCTTCCCCTTGATCCACAACTTTGCCAACACGTGTGTTCTTGAAAATCTTAAAAGTTCCAGGTGGAGGAAGCAGTGAATGTTATCTTGTGACCTTAATTTGTATTTTCCAGAAATTGGGTGTTTCCTGATTTTTCTAACACATTGCAAAGTTGGGTGTTTCCTGATCTCTCTAAGCCCCTACAAAGCTTTCTAACACACACCAGAGCTGGGTGCCTGAAATTGTGCAGCATTGGTAAAACTCTGTATCCTTTCTACAAAGTCAACCTCTCTCCCGCCCATCACCATCTGGGCTCTCCATCCCTGGGAGACCGTGACTGTCCAAAGGCGTGACTATTGTGTGGCGGTAAAGAAGGAGGCCCCTTGCCACCTGGCTGCTGGACAATCAACAGCAGTGAGGATTATGATTATCTAACACATTTTTTAATGCTTATTTATTTTGAGAGACAGAGAGAGAGATAGAGTATGAGCAGGGGAGGGGCAGAGAGAGAGGGAGAGAGAGACTAAACAGGCTCTGAGCTATCAGCGCAGAGCCCGATGTGGGGCTCGATCCCACGAACGCATGAGATCAAGAGGCGTATGCTTAACCAACTGAGCCCCCCTGACACCCCAATCTATCATATTTTATTTACCGCTTCACAGTTTACAAGAGACTTTTCCACCCAGTTATCTCTATTTAATCCTCATAGCAGCCCTATTAGGGAGAGAGCAACATCCCCATTTCACAGATGGGGAACTGAGGCCCTGAGATGTGAGGAGACGTGTCCAAGGTGACCCAGCTAATAAGTGCAAGGCCAGGACTGGATTCCATAAGAGGATCTGAGGGTGAGAGGAAACAGACCCGGAGGCTGGCAGTGGCCTTGCTATTGGGGGCGTCCAGGCCAGGAACCTCAAGCACCTGAAGGGCCTCAAGCACCAGCACCAGACTGGGTCTCTTAACTTTCAAGGCCCTTTCCTGAACCTCTGGGGCTTGCCCCCTGTAAGCAGCTGCCATTGGTGACAGCTGGGCCACATGCAGAGGAGTATGCCTTCCCCACAGGTATTCTTCCGAGCAGGCATCCTGGCTAAGCTTGAGGACATGCGGGACGAGCGTCTGGCCAAGATCATGACCATGCTACAGTGTCGCCTGCGGGGCTTCCTCATGAGAATTGAGTTCAAGAAGATGCTGGAGCGAAGGTAACACTCACAAACACGGGTGGGGCAGGACCACCGAAGCCACGCGCATCCACGCAGAATGACCAGGGACCCGGCCACACACATGCACACGCACAGGGGTCATCGGCTCCAGTAGTGACTCAGGGTGGTGAGGGGGGGGAGGGCGCCATCTCCCCTGGCCCAGAGAACCCTGTGTGGGGCCTGGATTCGCTTCCTAAGTCTGCCAGAACAGAGCACCACAACCTGGGCGCCTTAAAACAATGGCAATTCTCACAGTTCTGGAGGCCAAAGGTCTGCAAGGATTATTGCAGGCTGCACTCGCCCTGAAGGCTCTAAAGGAGGATCCTTTCTTGCTTCTTGTTGTCTTGGTGGCCCCAGGCGTCCTTTGGCTTGTGGCCACATCAGTCCAATTTCTGCCTGTTTTCACAAGACCTTCCCTCTGACTGTGTCTCCACACCGTCTTCCTTCTTTTTATATGAACACCCGCCATCTTGGGGCAGGGGCCCACCTTTCTCCATATGACCTCATCTTAACCTAAGTGATGATACCTGCAAAGACCCTATTTCCAAATAAGGTCACATTCACAGGCACTGGGGGTTAGGACTTCAGCAGATCTTTTGGAAGGGGACACAACTCTACCCATAAGAGGGACCACCTAATACAAACCCTTCTCTTAAAGCCTACAAGTCACTTTTCCCAGACTTCCCCTTACTGGTCCGTGTGGTGATACTGTCAGAGGGACGCGGTAGGGCCGGCACCCCTGTTTCGCAGATGCGGAGACTGAGGTCAGAAGGGTGAAGAAGCCGGCCCAGGATCATGCAGAAAGAGTCAAGACTGGAATCCAGAAGTCCTCAGCCCAAATCCTTGCCCTCCAAATTGTGTTTGTCAGCCATCTTTCTAAAACAATCATCAGAAAATACCTCAGGCTACCCTGGCTGACCTGTGGTTGACTCTGCTTCCTTGTGGGCATAGGATTAGTAATAATAACAGTAACGAGCAAATTAACAACAACAATGAGGAGGTCCTGATCTCCACCAGCCTCCCCCCCAACCCCCGACTGTGGCTGAAGGCACCAGTTAGGGGCTGAGCGTAGGACAGCAGGGCCTTGGGGCACAGGAGGTCCTCTGTAAATGACAGTCCAGTGAAGCTGGAGGGGAGAAGGTTGGGGGGGGGGGTCCAGCGACTGCAGACTGGATAGGGTTCAGTGAGTAATGGGTGATTCCCTGTGATGGAGTGGAAGGAAGGAAACTAAGAAGAAATGAGTGGTCTGTCTCAGCCTTGTGCTGTCTGGGTGGAACCGTCCCATCAGGGAGGCCAGGCCCTGACAGCTGCACTTTCATTCATGGAACCCCGGCCTCCTCTTTTGCAGAATCGGCCTCAAGGTCATCCAGCGGAACACACGCAAATTCCTGGAGCTGCGTTTCTGGGGCTGGTGGAAGCTCTACAACAAGGTAGGCCTGAGGGGCCAGGCCCACGGGGGCTGATGTTGTGGGGGTGGGCTCCGTCCTGGGGGGAGGTGCCTCCTTGGGGGGGAGGTGCAAGATGCAGCAGGGACAAGTCCACAAATGAGGGTGCCTGGTTGACAAATGAGGAATCCAGTCCCCTCCAGTCAGGGGCTAATTCCTCCCTGAGAAAAATCAGAGGGTCTTCTCGCCTCATCTCATCCCTCAAAATAACATCCTCTTAGGACGGAAATCCCCCTTAGTACAGAAAGGGGGCTTGGTCATCAGCCCCTCCCCCTGGTCATGTTGAGCCAGCGGCAGCTCCCTCAGTGAGGTCCTCAGCCTCAGAGCTGGAGCGAGCTCAGGAAATCATGGGATCCGACCTCCTATTCCCCAGGTTCTTCTGAGACAGCCTAGGGGGCAGTGAGCCAGACAGATGGTGGGACCACCCTTAGCCAATGCAGGCGGCCAGTGCAGGTGGAACCATACTGGGTGATGGGGTCCCCGCCTCTGTCCCCCATTCAAAGGGAACAGGCTGCTGGACACCAGCGTGGGATGCAGGGCTGCGGCATTCAGGATTCAGGAGGATGGTGCTGTCTCAAGGGGCAGCCGTGCGGAGGGGTGGGACAGGCTCCAGGTCATCTCTGGTGGCCCTGAGGCCCCCACGGCTCATGTGGAAGCTTCCTTCCTCTCCCTATGGGAAAGTGCTTTCTAACATTCAGTGCTGACCACAGATTCAAAGGAGGGATAGTAAGTTCTGCACCCCCAAAGGCACCCCCACGCAGGCCAGCCCCCTCGAGGGCCTGAGACCCCAGAGCGGTCCAGATGAGCGTTTCTCAAAGTTCAGTCATTAGCAGCATGTTCCCCACCTGTTCTGTGACTGAGCTTTCCTGATGCCAACTCATTTTATTTTGAAATTTTTATTTTATGTTTTATTTGTTTATATATTTTTTAAGTTTAGTTTTGAGAGAGACAGAGCGCAATTGAAGGAGGGGGCAGAGAGAGAGGGAGATAGAGAATCCCAAGCAGGCTCCATGCTGTCAGTGCAGAGTCTGCCGTGAGGCTCGAACCCATGAACTGTGAAATCGTGACTTGAGCTGAAATCAAGAGTCAATCGCTTAACTGACTGAGCCACCCAGGCACCCCTAAATTTCTTATTTTTAAAAGTTATTTTTAGGGGCGCCGGGGTGGCTCAGTCGTTAAAGCGACCAACTCTTGATTTCGGCTTAGGTCACAATCTCACGGTTCATAGAGGGAGCCCCATGTGGGGCTCTGTGCTGACAGTGTGGAGCCTGCGTGGGATTCTCTCTTCCCCCTCTCTCTCTCTGCCATTCCCCTGTTTGCACTGGAGCTCTCTCTCAAAATATATAAGTAAAAATGAAAACTTTTTAAATTAAAAAAGTTATTTTTAAAAGTAACTATGTAATAATGAAAATCAAACATTTCTGTGCAGTACTTAAATCTATCTCACCTGCCCCCTCGGTATTTGTGTTGCCCTCCGGGAGGCCCCAGGCCAACAGCCTTTAAGACCCCTTCCAAGCAGGACACCAGTGGTCAGAGAAGAGGAGGAGGCAAAAAGCCTAGTTCTTTACTAGAAAGCAAAGCTTCACTAATTGAATGTGGTAGAGCAAGGTCCTGTTCCAATGAGTAAAAAAGTAAAATAAAATAAAAATCCTTTACTCTTGGTTTTTAACTAAGCTCTAGTCTTATTTAAGCCAGATAGGGTGAGTGGATGGGGAAAAAACCAACACGTTTGGTAGACTTTCACTGAATGAAAAGTGTCATGTAGTTGTGTGTTTATGCGACTTGCCTCTGCAGTATCCCAGGTCCCCACAGACAGACAGACAGAGACACAGAAACAGGGAGAGAGACAGAGACAGAGAGACAGAAACATAGAGAGACAGCAAGGGGGAGGAACCCATAAGGGACAAAGGCAAGGAAACCAGAGCTTGAACTCAGCCAGGGCTCCCAAGCACACACAACTTAGAGAACGGTGTAAGCCCTGAATGGGGCCAAATGTCGAGAGACACCTAACTGTGTCTCAGGATCGCAGAGATCCCTGAGGACTGGTCCTAGGCAAGGACGGGGCTTCTTTGTGCAGGCGAGAAACACTTCATGGCATCTGTGGAGAGGGGCTCCCTCACGCCTGTGGCAAGCACTGTTTCTACCCTGATGGGGGTGTGAGGTCTGGTCTGAAGGAGAGCCCACAGCCCACCACCACTGAGCCCCCACAGCCCATCCCCCAAACACCATACGGTGTTGCTTACCACTCAGGTCAAGCCACTCCTGAATGTGGCTCGGCAAGAGGAAGAGATGAAGGCCAAGGAGGAGGAGCTGAGGAACGCCATGTCCAAGACACAGGAGCTGATAAACAAGGTAAAGGAGCTGGAGGAGAAGATGGCCACGCTCAGCCAGGAGAAGAATGACCTCACCATCCAGCTACAGGCCGTAAGTGGGGCCCAGAGGGAGGGCGGGAGCTGGAGGCCCTGGCAACGACCAGGATCTCCGGGGTCACTAGGAGTCAGGGAGGGAGGTGGGGGGTGAGCCTTCTGAGAATCAGTCTATGAGAGAGACTACAGTAATAAAAGAATCACCTATTTAAAAAAGTATCACCCATTTATAGGAGTACCTTTATGGGCTCCACCCCTTAATGCCTCACAATGATTATTTTCCTTATTTTGCAGACAAAGAACTGAATTCCAGTAATGTTATGTCACAAACTGAAAGTCCACAACTGGTCTGGTTTGCCTTTGTGGCCAGTTGTTGTTTATATCACTGACCCCATCTCGGGAAGACCCCAGGGGACAACCCAGGGTGTCCCTCTTCTGCCACTTACTGTCTGTTTGACTTTTGATGACCTCCTCCAAATATCAGGTCCCTCATCTCTAAACCATAGCCTACAGTGACATCTGTCTGGCTTGCTTCTCAGGGTTGTTATAAAGGGGAACTGTGGGTGGGAAGTGGTTCCTTAGCACAAAAGTGCTAAATCAATCTGAGAGTTATTTGGGCAGATAACCTGAGCCCCATTGGCAGACTAAAGCATAGGCACTCCCGGGCTCAGCCTGAACTACCAGCCGTGTGCAGCCTGCGGGTCCTCAACTTGTCCTGGACCACCGGTGCCAAATCCTTCAGGAGGATCCCTGACTACCTGGGGTCTTNCACGCGGGCTGGGGGGGGGGGGGGAGCCTGAGATCTTGCGTCCTAACCAGCTTGCAGGTGATGCAGCTGGTGGTCTGGGGACAGCACTGCTAGACTGTGTTCTGTCACATGCATCACAAGGAGCTCAGAGCTAGAGCCTGGACCTCTGTGGGACCCCCTTTGACCAGTGCTCTCTCTTCCACCAGGAGCAAGAGAACCTGATAGATGCCGAGGAGCGCCTGACCCAGATGATGAAGACGAAAATGGAGCTGGAGAGCCAGATCTCAGACATGCGGGAGCGGCTGGAGGAGGAGGAGGGCACAGCCGCCTCCCTGAGTGCCACCAAGCGCAAGCTGGAAGGCGAGATGAGTGACCTGAAGCGGGACCTGGAGGGCCTTGAGACCACTCTGGCCAAGACGGAGAAGGAGAAACAGGTGAGGAGGCCCTGGGGCCTGACTAGACTCCTCCCAAGAACAGGGAACCCTGCGGGGGTCACTCCTGGAGTCCCCGCAGCAGCACTGCCCGGGACCCCAGCCACCAGCCACAGGGACTATATTAATTCAATGCAACAGAAAATGTGGCTTCTCTGTCAAAAGACCTAGCGGCACTTTGAGTGCTCAATAGCCACACCAGGCCAGTGCTACCACATTAAACTGAGAACGTGGCCGTTGCAGACAGTTCTGTCGGGACGAAGTAGCTAAGAGGTTGAGGGCTGTTCCTATCATAGTGACATCCAGGATCAGGCCTAACTGGTTCCTCTCGTGCCCATGACTCCCAGGCGTCTGCGCTAACCTGAGGCCCATTCAGCTTCAGCATCCCTGGGCCCCACACAGAATGTTCTGCAGCAGCACATCTGGCTTCCCCCTTCTTCCCAGAAGAGACAACCCTGTCTCTAGCATGGGGCCACCTCTAGCTGTTGGATCTCTGCCCAAACAAGCAGTTGCTGCCCTACCAGTTGGCTCCAAGGGGAGCCCCTGGCTCCTGATACCAGTGGGCCTTTGGCCTGAGGGCCCCTTCTTACCCCCACAGGTTGGGGGGAATCCAGAGCAGGGGAAGGTTATGCTGCCTAAGCCCGTGCCTCTTCAGCTCTGATGTGCACCCAAAGCACTGGCATCTTGATAACACGCTGGTTCTGCATCGGCCAGTCTGCTGGGGCCTCAGGGCACTGATGGCCCGGCTTTGAAGAGCCAAGGCCTGAACTGGTGGTTCTCACTGCTGCCCTCACCCTCAGATTCTGACCTGGTTGCCTAGGGTGTGCCCTGGGTGCTAGCATTTCTCAGGCTCCCAAGTGACTCTGGACTGCAGCCAAGCTGAAGAGACCCTCTGGGAGCAAGCGCCTCCCGCTTTATTCCCCCTCCAAGGTTGTTCCCAGGCTTAAAGGCCTGTCCCTCTCCTGCCTCCATTTCCAGGCCTTGGATCACAAGGTCCGCACCCTGACCGGGGACCTCTCACTCCGTGAAGACTCCATTGCCAAGCTCCAGAAGGAGAAGAGGGCCCTGGAGGAGCTGCACCAGGTAGGCACCACCAGCTTCCGCTTCACAGCAGGCGGAGCTCAGAGACCCTGGGACAAATCTTGGCTTTGCTGCCCCTCAGCTGGAGCAGTAGGGAAGTCCGTCTTCCTAATTCTCAGTTTCCTCATCATCAAAAGCAGGCACAGTCCCGTCTTGTGGCCATCCTCCTGGGTTTGTCGTAAGTGGGGTGACCGTATAATTTATCACCCAGACTAGGACAGTCTGAGAGTGAAAGAGGGGCAGTGGGCATGAGCAGATGGCCCCAGGTGCACTGGAAGCTAGGGTCCCCAGACTCATCAGGATGAAGGACCCTGTGGGTGCTAAAGCACCAGTGAACCCCAATACATCTTGGCGACAAAGGGCATGAGCTCTTGTTGTGAGGAGTCCCGCTTGACCATTATGGGTTCAGGGTCCTGGAGGCAGAGCCAGCTCTGACCAGCCACCAGTGCTGACCTTGGCACAGACCACCTCCTAGCTCTGGAGGCAGGTGCAGAGAGCAAGTTGAAGCCCAGAACCAGACAGTGGACCCCCGTCGCCATGTTTGCTGACACCATGAACACACAACATGTCCCCTGAGTGCCTCTCTCTGCTGCCTCTGGAAATACTTCCCCTTAGACTGTAACTCTCAACCATTTCAAACTCAGAGCCCCCTTTTATAACAAATACAGTCGATTCTCATTATTCCAGGTAGTTATGTCTATAAAGTCACCACAAACATTGAATTCGCAAATACTGGACCTCCATTTTGGTTTTGTTTTTTAAAAAATTTTTTAACACTTATTCAATTTTGAGAGACAGAGAGCATGTAGGGGAGGGGCAGAGAGAGAGGGAGACACAGAGTGTGAAGCAGGCTCAACAGAGCCCAATGCAGGGTTCGACCCCATGAACCGTGAGATCATGACCTGAGCCAAAGTCAGATGCCCAACCAACTGAGCCACCCAGACATCCCAATACGGAACCTCAATTTTAAGGGGAAATAGAAGGTTATGTTTCTTTTTTTTTTTATATTTTTATTTATTTCTAGGAGAGAGAGAGAGACAGCGTGAGCAGGGGAGGGTCAGAGAGAGAGGGAGATACAGACTCTGAAATAGGCTCCAGGCTCCGAGCTGGCAGTCAGCACAGAGCCCGACGCGGGGCTCGAACCCACGAACGCAAGATCATGACCTAAGCGAAAGTCGGATGCCCAACCGACTAAGCCACCCAGGCGCCCCAAGAAGGTTATGTTTCTGCAAGCCTCTGGTCACATTTTCGTCAATCAATACCTTACTTTGTTTTATGTGTGTTTCTGTGTAAACAAACTACTTGGTACATATTGTCGATTCCCGAACAATGAACTCACAGTCAACAACCCTGTATCTCATGCCTGAACAAAGCTTATCTAACACACAAATTTCATCTGTGAGGCACCGCACAGCTTGCTTGTGCTTGGGAACACTGGACAGAACTGTACCACTGTGCCTGGTGCGCCATTTTATAAACCAAACTCACCAAAACAAAAGGACAAAATAAACCCATAAAAGACATGGCACTAAATAGACTGAAAAGGACACCTGTTTGCAGTATGAGCTGAAACAAGAAGGCAGGACATCATCTTATTTGATGTCAGCTAGGAAGGTGCATTCCAGGGATGCAAATTTTTCTCTGCTCTGCACATGTCTGCAAATGACCATGAACACACCACAAGTATTGATTTGGGATTATACATAAATTTTAGCTCGTAGGTAAATTGGCAAATAGATAATCTGCAAATAATGAGGACAGACTGCATTTTGGAAGCCTCTTTTTACCATTGTAAAATAAAAGTTATTATAGCTAATACATACTTTAAAAAAATCAGTAGAGTGCCCTTCTTTTTTTTTTTTTAAATGTTTTTATTTATTTCTAGGAGAGAGAGAGAGAGACAGCATGAGCAGGGGAGGGTCAGAGAGAGAGGGAGTCACAGACCGAAACAGGCTCCAGGCTCTGAGCTGGCAGTCAGCACAGAGCCCGACATGGGGCTCGAACCCACGAACCATGAGATCATGACCTAAGCGAAAGTCGGACGCTTAACCGACTAAGCCACCCAGGCGTCCCTAGAGTGCCCTTCTTTTTAAGGGGGAAATGAATGGAAAGTAATTTATAATAAATAGCGAGGCTGTCCATGTGTAAGAATCCAGGCAGATCCGCTAGAAGACATCATGAGCAGTAGGCTGTCCACCAGAGCCTGTCCAGGTGGCTGCAGATGGGCACGGAGGGTGTGTTGGTGATGCTGACAGCAAAGTGTGGCTGCCGTCAGTGATGCAAGTTTACAAAATGGTGAAGGACTCTCAGGGAGATTTTGACAATAACAAATCTTCTCTCAGTTTTCATGGTAGATCATCCTTTAAAAATATAGTATATACTAAATGGAAAAAAAAGTTGAGTTATGTATACAGTAGTGCTGGGTTCAGANAGCCCCCGAAGAGATTTTCTATATGCCTCATGGGGTACTAGAGCCCCACTAACTGTTGAGGGCCCACCTGCAGCTAATGGTGCTCAGGTTTGGCCCCCCCTCCACCTGGCACCAGGGCTGGGGGCTCAGCAGCTGTTCCCTGAAATCAACTGGACCCAGCTCAGAGGTGATGGCAGAGAACTTGGTCTGTTCAGCTGCTTCTGGATGCCTTGTGGGACACACGTGTGGATCTTTCCTTCCAGAAAACCCTGGACGATCTGCAAGCTGAGGAGGACAAGGTGAACCATCTGACCAAGACCAACAGCAAGCTCAGCACCCAGATCCATGAGGTAACACCCTGTTGCTGGGGCCGATTCTATAGCTCAAGGGCCAGGTCTGTGCTGGGGCCCAGGGTCCTCAGATACTTTTGGGGAGCTGGACTGACACGTCCTCCTGAGGAAATGAGGGCCTTTCTGATGCTGCAGCTAAGGAGCCAGGCCAGCATGGTTCGTCGTTGCATTCTGGCCTGACTCACCTCCCCCCCCCCCATCTCCCCAACACTCATTTTCTCTTGCTTTTCTTGTTTCTGCAGCTGGAGGATAACTGGGAACAAGAAAAGAAAATCCGGGCAGAGGTGGAGAAGGCCCGTCGGAAAGCTGAGAGCGACCTGAAGATGACTATTGACAACCTCAATGAGATGGAGCGGTCCAAGCTAGATCTCGAGGAGGTGGTGAAAAAGTATGCCTGTGCAGTCATTCATTTCATCCATAACAACGTTAGCACTTGCTGCGTGGTGCCGGGTGCCGGGCACCGTGCTGAGGGCTTCAAGTGCATTAACGCACATCCCCAGCACCGACTGTGTGCCGGGCACGGTGCCCAGTACAGAGGATATAGGGAGGGGAGAGTAGATGCTGCCCATCCACAGGGAGCTCCCAGCTTCACACAGGGCCAGCTGGGTGCCAGAGAGGAGGCCGGTACTAAGCAATGCTCCCTCCCCAGTAGGCAGGGAGTCTTGGCAGAAACCTGTAGGCTGGACTTTCAAAGATCACAAGGAGTCAAAGGGGTATTTTATATCACTGCAGCAGTAACTATGGGAGACAAGTGGAGCGGAAAAAAACTGGAAGCAGAAAGGCAACTGGCAGGCTACTGCCATGGCCCAGGTGTAAACCTGAACTAAAGCAAAAGGCTGATGGGATGGAGCTAAGGAGTGGAACAAGGAAAGCTTTCAGGGGGTTGAATTTGGATGACGCGTCTTTGTTTATTTATTTATTTTTTAAATATTTTTATTTATTTCTAGGAGAGAGAGAGAGAGACAGCGTGAGGAGGGGAGGGTCAGAGAGAGAGGGAGATACAGACTCTGAAATAGGCTCCAGGCTCTGAGCTGGCAGTCAGCACAGAGCCCGACACGGGGCTCGAACCCACGAACCGCGAGATCATGACCTAAGCGAAAGTAGGACGCTTAACCGACTAAGCCACCCAGGTGCCCCTGGATGACACGTCTTTGAAGTACATTCTGCCGAGGCAGTTTGACAGCACCAGGAGCTGCTGTGACGCGTGTGCGGCTAACGCGGCATCGCGGCCGTTTCTTCTGTGGCACACCCAGAAAAGGCATGCGGCCTCGACCGTCCTGCTCATCTACTTGGTCTCTGGCATCTTAGCTCTCACACATGGCTTCTTGACACATGGAACCCATGTATCAGAGGGAGACAGCCTTTTGTGGAAAGTTTTTAGAGCAAAATTTTCCCTAAAAAGGCAAAGCGTCCATGTGATTCTGGAGTCCCTAGAATGTAAGCTCACCAGGGCAGCAATTTCTGTCTGGTTTGTTGATGGATGTGTCCCTGGAGCCCCAAACGATGTCTGGCACATAGTAGTCAATGAATGTGCGCCAAATTAATGATGCAGGAGTGAATGGGAAGCTTGTGCAGCAGATTCTGGGGGCT
Organism: Crocuta crocuta; assembly: GCF_008692635.1. Classification (NCBI taxonomy): domain Eukaryota; kingdom Metazoa; phylum Chordata; class Mammalia; order Carnivora; family Hyaenidae; genus Crocuta; species Crocuta crocuta. The sequence goes on along the minus strand of NW_027529425.1, from coordinate 1,482,712 downwards.
TTTGCAGGGCGAGACCTCTTGGGTGTCACCCCAGAGGGCCAGGGGTTTAGGGGATGAATGGGTTTCAGCAATTCAAGGCCTCCTCCGGTAGCCCGGGTTCTGTTCCTTCGCCAGCCAGCTGGTCTCCCCTCAGAGTCCCTCTTCAGGAGATCACACCTTCTCTTGCAGGAGGGATATGGAAATCAATTCTGTCAACTCCAAGTACGAGGATGAGCAGTCTCTGAATTCCACACTCCAGCGGAAACTGAAGGAGCATCAGGTGTGTCCAGGACTGAGAAGACGGAGCTCTCCTTTCAAAATGCCCTTCCAGGCACCTTGGCTCCCATCAGCTGCTTGGCCGCCTAGGTTTCCTGAGGAGCAGGGCTGCCCCAGAGTCCTTGACACTGATCCATCTTCACCTCACGCAGGCTTAGAGTCAAAGCCCCACAATGAGGACAAGGCCCTCCACAATCTGCCCCTGCCCCCTCCCTGACCTTATCACCCAGCATTTCCCACCCCCACCCCCTAGCCATGCTGGCTCCTCATGGGGTCTCACATACCCCAGCCTCCCCTTCTCCCCACCTCAGGACCATTGCACATAGTCTCTGTGCACTGTTTCCCTATGCTTTTGACAGTGGCCATCACATGCTCAGCCCCTTTCCATTACTTCCCTACTAAAAGGTCAAGTGGATAAGTTTGTAATTTCACACAGAAGAGATAAATCCCACCTCCCTCCCCCATTTTGTCTGCTTAGGCCCGAATTGAGGAGCTGGAGGAAGAACTGGAAGCTGAGAGGGCAATGAGAGCCAAGGTAAATGAAATACTTCTACATTTACTTGAGTCTAAGGACCCAGTGCCAGCCACAATCCAACCATAAGTAGACACTCCACTCAGGAAAGCACAGAGAAGAGGACAGGTCTGAAAAGGCCCTTGCTGTTTCTTGAGCACCTACTAAGTGCCAGGCACTATGCTACAGGTGCAGTATTAATTATGATATAAGATGTAAAGATATGATTTGTGATGCAGGCCCACCTCGGGCAAGTAGAGGAGACAACGTGAACCTGGGGACCCAGAGAACTGAATTCAACAGGTTGACATGGGGAAGAATTTTTAGATGGAGAGAATGAGACAGGACCTCCCCGCACAGGTATAAAGATGTTAAAGGACCAGAAAAGAATGGAAGCAGTCTTTTGGGTAGGGGTCCTGCAGAGGATGAGGCCAGAGAGCTGGTGGGAGAGGAACCATCACACACCTAAACTCCAGATTCAGCCAAACCGGGGATGGGAGTAAGATGGGCAGGAAGACCCACCCAGTACAGGGAGGAGGACAGAGACGTCCTTCTCTGAGCGTGTGCGGCGTGGCAGGCAGAGTGCAGAGCTCCCGAAGCGTGGGCCCCCAGCCTCACAGACACCATGCAGTCACTGCAATCTTTACCAGAGAAGGAGGGGCTCCCCCATGGCTCCCATCACGGTCATTCAATACCCCCTCCAGGTGGAGAAACAACGCAGCGACCTGTCCCGAGACCTCGAAGACCTCAGTGACAGGCTGGAAGAGGCTGGGGGAGCCACATCTGCTCAGGTACCATCCTTGGGTGGGGGTGGGGGTGGCCAGGGACTCCATTCCTGCCTACCTTCAGAGAGAAAAAAAATGCTAGATGATGAGCAGTGGGAATAGGACCAGTTAATTCTTGCTGAATTCCTGGGGTTAACGTGAGGAGAGAACAATTAATAATAAAGAGGAGGCCAGAGAGTGACTGGTTTGGTCCTCTTCTTCCCTGTGGTGTGGACAGACGCGTGGCACGGGACTGAATGCAGAGGGCAGGCATTGTAAGATATAGCGTGTCTTATAGAAAACGTGAGCTGCAGTAATGCCAGCTGACCAGGGAAGGATTGCCGCTGCGCACAGTCTGTTACAGTTCCTCAGACGGGGCGTGCCGTGCAGGGCCACACGGGGAAGCAGCAGTGTCAGTAGTGGCAGGGACACGGGGGGATTGCAGACAAAGAGCCTTTATTGTGGTTTCTGAGGAAGGAACGGGTAAGGCAGAGTAAGCAGGCTTAGGGTTGGTTAGTTTGGGTGATTTCAGTGGGCTCTGAAGCACCTGGGCTGAGCCTCGTTGCCTGGTACCTGACCACGGGGGTAATGAGGGCAGGGGAAAGTAGCTGAGAGGGTGAGCACCCCATGGAGGAGGGGGTGGAGGTGTGGGCTCTAGACTGGTTGCTTTGCACTGGAAATCCGGGTGTTTGCTATCTCTAGGAGTTAGCTTACCCCTGGGAGGGGCTGTCGTTCAGGGTCAGCAAAGCCCCAGATGACAAGGCATAAGAATACAGAAAATAAAGATGTGGTTAATACAGTGGGGTGACCCCACACTCCCAGGGCTGGAATCCAAGCTGAGCCTCTGGTGTGGAATGGCTCTTCCTCCAATTCACATAAAGGCATTGTGGACACAAAGAAGCTTGAAACTCTTCTTCTAATTCTGGATAGTCAAATCTCTTACAAATGTGGATCATGGGTGAGAGCTGAGAGCAGAAAGGTGGATGGGGTCCCTTAGCACTGGAAGGCTAAGCATCCTTTCCTGCGTCTCCCTGCACCGCATGCCCCACTCCCTCACAATCCTGGCCTCAGTCTGCTTGTTGTAAGGGAGCGTGCTGATAACTGAAGCTGGTATCCAGCTGTGGTCGGCATCCTGGGAGGAAACAAAATCATCCCAGGTGGTTTGAGTGCGAGGCATCAAGAAGGGACTACGTCCAGCAATGCAGGGAAAGTGTAGACAATAACAGGACATAGGGCACCAGAGGGATGGGAAGAAGCAGGGTCATGGGGCTGTGACATTGGGGGCCTTGGAGCAGGGCTGTCTGGAAGGTCCTTCTGGAGGCTCAGGGGGAATCTGTCCCAGGCCTCTCTCCTGCCTTCTGGTGGCTTGCTGGCAATCATTGGTGTTGCTTGTTTGTAGCTGAATCACTCTAACCCTCTGCCTCCATGGTCACATGGCCTTCTTACGTGTCTCCCTGGATCCAAATCTCTCCTCTTATAAGGACAACCAGCCATTGGGTTAAGGGCCTCCCTAGTCCAGTATGACATTTTAACTTGTTTACATCTGCAAAGACCCTGTTTCCGCATAAGGTCACATCCACAGGTATCTGGGGTTAAGAACTGAGCATATCTTCTCAGGGGGCACAATTAGACACACAGCACCTGCTAAACGAATCCTATGGGCAACCCACCCAGAGGCTCGGGAGTGACATTTCAATCAAGACATCCCATTAGTGGGGTGCAGAAATATCGGCGGACCACTGGGCAGGTGGACACCATCTGTCCTATGGAGACCAGTGTTGGTCAGTTCCGCTAAAGGCCTGCTTCTCTCCCCCAGATCGAGCAGAACCGCAAGCGGGAGGCGGAGCTGTTAAAGCTGAGGCGGGAGCTGGAGGAGGCGGCCCTGCAGAGCGAGGCAGCAGCCTCCACGCTGCGCAAGAAGCACACGGACTCCATGGCCGAGCTGACGGAGCATGTGGAGAACCTGCAGAGGGTCAAGGCCAAGTTGGAGAAGGACAAGCAGGTCATGAAGGCTGAGATTGATGACCTCAACGCCAGCATGGAGACGGTGCAGAAGTCCAAGGTGAGGGGGGACCCCCGCAGAGCCACAGGGAGGTGCCCCAGCATCTGGCTGCTTCACACATATTCCCCGAGCCCCCAGCAAGCCTGGGGCATGTTCTAGATGTTGTGAAGGGACTCTAGATGAGCCCGTCACAGACCCCACAGGATGCTGTATAACCTTGGCCAAGTTCATAACCTAACTGTGCTTCAGTTTTCTCATCTGTAAAATGGGGATAATGACAATCCCTGCTTCATAATGCTGTTGTGAGGGCTTCAACAGTCCCTGGCATGTAAGAAAAGATCAATAAATGTGACAGACTGGTATGAGTGACAAGAGAAATCCATACATCACCACAATGAAAGTGATACACGGCAAGAAGGGAAAGCAAGTAAGCCGTTCAACATGCATTTATCAAGCGGCTGTCCCAAAAGAGCCTTCTTGTGTCATGAGGGAAAGGGGGACTCCAAGGGTGAGTAGGAATGATGCTTTGGGGTCCCAGGATCAGCCAATCAGGATCTTCAAACCTCAGACACTCACGAAGTGTCTTCACAGATCCCATTTTATCTGCACACCCCAGAACTAATGCCAGTATGTTTTCTTAAATTGGCCCACTGCATTTTCTTACTGGGTGAGGTGTCTCCGTTTCCCCACTGGGTACATCTTCCCTGAGCAGATGAATGCCGAGGCCCACGTCCGAAAGCTGGAAGATAGCTTAGCAGAAGCAAATGCCAAGGTGGCGGAGCTGGAGCGAAACCAGGCAGAAATCAACGCCATCAGGACCCGCCTGCAAGGTATGCTCGCCCCTCCCTGCAGCTTCCCGAGGAACAGTGTATGGAACGGAACAGGGATCCTCAAGGAAACTGAAGGAGTACCTGGGTCCTCTTCCCAGAGCTTTCTCAGCCTTGGACACTTCATACCCACTGTGGCAAGACAGGAGACCTGATTCCACCCATTGAGTGTCCCAAGTAGCATCTTTGCAGCATAAAACAAGCAATTTCCCTATCAGTTGTCTTAACCACCCTGTGAGATCAATAGGAAAGGCCGTAGACAAAATTCAGTTTTTAAATATTTTAAAACGTGGCCCACATAGTAGCAACAAACATGTGTCACTAATAAGAGAGCCATAAAATGGTGAATTTGCCTTCAAGGACCATTTGAGGGGCAGAGATTTACACAGTCAGTTGGGGGAAGGGAGGCTTCAATAACTTTGTTAAGTTAGAGGCAGAACTGGTTAATGTCCTACAACACAATAATACTGCAACCTCTTGGTTTTGTTTTTCTTTTTACTAAAAGAAATCCTTTGCAGCTCCAGGACAAAAATAATTAGTGACTTATCACTACTCACTTAACACCTAACCTTGCAGAGGCTGGGCTCTCACAAAAGCATACTCCCCGAGAGAAGTAAACACTCCTCAGGCAGGCCAGTTAGACTACCTTCCAGTGTGACCCCAGAGAATCTGCTGGCATCCTTTGGCCATATTTCCCACATCTTGAATACTTTCTGAAATCAATATTCCCCATTTGATGGATAAGAAAAGTGAAGCTCAGTGAGACGAGGCAACTCTCCACACAACCAGAATGACTTACGGGGCAGAACTCGAGCTTGCTTGTGCTCTTCGGCTCACGCACGTCTTCCTGGCCTCTGGCCCCGACAATCAGTTCACCGATGACAAGAGCGTAGGTTCTGGGACCATGACAATTACATTTTAAACACTCTCTGCCCCTGTTTTCCTCAAACTTCTTTGTGGGATCTCATGCTGGGAGCTGGGACTTCGTTATCTGGAGCTTCGTACCTCATGCAGGACACCTGGATGTTGGCAAGGCTTAGACAATTGCTCCCCTCCTGGGCTCGCTTATTTTGGGTTTATTTGCAGCCCACTTGGCCAAGTCATCATATTTACTGGGTACTTCAAGAATGATGCACTGGGGGAGCTTTGGATCTGGCCCAGGAGCCAGTTTTTCATCCAGTATTTCCCCCATTCCCCTTCATGCCCAGCTGAAAATGGTGAACTGAGCCGGGAATATGAAGAATCGCAGAGCCGGCTCAATCAAATCCTGCGGGTAAAGACATCACTGACGTCGCAGGTGGACGATTACAAGAGGCAGCTGGATGAAGAATCCAAGGTGTGTTTGGGGGTGGGGTGGGGGCGACAGAGATTCTTCCTGAAGAAAGTTACAGGTTATGAAGAGGTAGAAGGAACATGAAAGGTGGTGTCTAGGGGTACCTGGGTGGCTCAGTCAGTTAAGCTTCCTAGTTCAGCTCAGGTCATGATCTCACAGCTCATGAGTTTCGAGCCCCATGTCAAGCTCTGGGCTGACAGCTCAGAGCTTTGAGCCTGCTTCGGATTCTGTATCTCCCGTTCTCTCTCTCTGCCCCTCCCCCACTAGTGCTCTGTCTCCGTCTCTCTCAAAAATAAATAAACATTAAAAACATTTTTTTAAAAAAGAAAAGGGGTGCCTAGGTGGCTCAGTCGGTTGAGCATCTGACTTCAGCTCAGGCTATGATCTCACGGTTTGTGAGTTTGAGCCCTGCATTAGGCTCACTGCTATCGGTGCAGAGACTGCTTCAGATCCTCTGTCCCCCTTTCTCTGCCCCTCCCCTCCACTCACTTGCTCTCTCTCTCTCTCAAAAATGAATAAAAACATTTAAGAATTTTTTAAAATTTTTTTAATGTTTATTTACTTTTGAGAGAGAGAGACAGAGTGTGAGCAGGGGTGGGCAGAGAAAGAGGGAGACAAAATCTGAAGCAGGCTCCAGGCTCTGAGCTGTCAGCACAGACCCCGACATGAGGCTCAAACTCACAAACTGTGAGATCATGATCTGAGCCAAAGTCAGACACTTAACTGACTGAGACACCCAGGCACCTCCTAAAAAATTTTTAAGTCAACTACAAAACTATAGTATGCTACGTGTATGACTAAATGAAAGTGATGAAATCCCATATCCTTGTGAACAATAATTGGAACAAAACATGGAAAATAAACCCTGACGGTCTGGGCTGTAGAATCTAGTGTCCTTTGCCCCCTTCACTTGAGGCACTGTCGATCCAACACTGCGGATGTCTAAGCGATGTCCTGCGTAGAGACCAGCAGGGCCCCTGACGGCCTCCGCTGGTCCCTGCAGTCTCGCAGCACGGCCATGGTGAGTCTCGCCAACACCAAGCACGACCTAGACCTGCTGAAGGAGCAGCTGGAGGAGGAGCAGGGAGGCAAGTCGGAGCTGCAGCGTCTTGTGTCCAAGCTCAACACTGAGGTGACCACCTGGAGGACCAAGTATGAGACGGACGCCATCCAGAGGACCGAGGAGCTGGAGGAGACCAAGTGAGCATCACCCTGTGCCAGGGAGCCGGGAGGCTGGGGTGTGGGTAGCGTTGGGGGTCTGACCACGTCAGCCACTTGCTGAGGCCAGAGCCATGACCCGGAGAAGGCAGTTCACAAGCTCCTCTTTAAAAAAAAAAATATTTTTTAATGTTTATTTACTTTTGAGAGAGAGAGAAACAGAGTATGAGCAGGGGAGGGGGCAGAGAGAGAGGGAGACACAGAACTCAAAGCAGGCTCCAAGCTCCTTGCTGTCTGCACAGAGCCCACTGTGGGGCTCAAACTCATAAACTGTGACATCATGACCTGAGCACAGGCTCTTCGTGAAGTGGGGGTGGGGGGATGCGTGTCTGACAGGAGAGCCCACTTAGTGCCCTAAACAATGTACCCACTGCCAGCCTCAGGTTCCGCCCTCAGGATCTCTACATCCTCAGTGTGAAAGCGCTCGGGCTCCTGCAGGAAGTCAGGAGCGGGGCCCCCACCTCCAGGCAGGGCTTCTCTGCCCCTAAAGTGCTTGGGAAGCTTCCACAGGCCTGCTGGGTCTGGGGCGGGGCCTCTGGGCAATGCTGGGAGGACTCGGATCACACTCACAAAGGCCCTCACTCCTCTGGTAAATGCCCTCAAATCCTGCGAGCCTTCTTCCTCATTTGCAAACTAGAGAAGTGGACACTCTGCCTGACGGGCCTGAGGAACTAAGAGTGGACACGTGAACGTGGCTCGGGGCCACCTTCTTGTGGAAGAACAGGCTGGCTTGCTTGCCCATGGGAAGCCCTGCATGTGAGCCACCCGGCACCAGGCAGGGAGAGGACCCCGGCCTGCTTGCTGGTGCCTTCAGCCCCCTGGACATTTATGGCAACATGACAGCGATAAGCACAGAGCCCTCCAGCTGACATAAATCTCTTATGAAAGGCTTTTCATACATTGAGCCTAAATCTGCCTTCCTGTAGCTTCCACCTCCTGAGCTCTAGCCTTTTTCTATTTTCTGCTGAGAGCAGCCAGCAGCTGCCTGCTCCCACCCCAAAACTCATGCTAGATCTCAATCCCTCACCTCTCTCTGCTTGGACCCTCTTCCCCAAACACCCACAGGGTCCTTGGCCTTCTCTCCCTCCAACCTCTGCTCATGTATCCCCCTCCCTGCTTTACTTTCTCCATGGTGCTTCTGTCTCTAGGTCTATCCCCCATCTAGAACAGAAGTTTCATGAGGGCAGTGGTTATTCACTGCTCTTTCTTGAATGCCTGGAATGTTACCTGACAGAGTAGAAACAATACACAGCTGTTGGATGGATGGATGATGGATGGATGGATGGGTAGATGGATGGATCGAATGGGTGGACAGATGGATGGACAGTGATTGCCTTCCTCTAAACACTCTCCATTTTGTCTGCATCTTCTTCACTGTAATACCAGAGCTCAGGACCACAAACACAGCCCCCCAGCCCGTGGGCTCCTATGTTTCTTTGATGGCCTCTCTTGCCCTTGCCCACAGGAGGAAACTAGCCGCCAGGCTCCAGGAAGCAGAAGAGACAGCCGAAACTGCCCAGGCCAGGGCTGCCTCCCTCGAGAAAAATAAACAGCGACTCCAAGCAGAAATTGAGGACCTCACCATCGACTTGGAGAAGGTTAGGGGGTCAAATGTTCGAAGGCTGCCTATTTGCTGGGTCCAAGGGACCCCAGGGAGCTGTTGGAAACTGTCACATGTCTGGGCTTAGCAAGAAAAAACAGGTGGCCCAACAGGACAGAGCACAGGGTCTGTATTCAGGCCCACTGGACACAGGCTCTCACCTGAAATTGTGTTTGTATACTCATAATTCTGTGATCTTAACACCCAACAGGCTGCTATTCAAATAGGTCTATGGCGAGGACAAAACTTAGTCCCAGAAAGTCATGGAGCCTATTGTCTCTGTTCCCCTTTTCCTCACACAAACCACATACCACACACTTTGTGTGACTAAATATTCCTGTTTGCATCCCTGGTTCAGACTGATTTGCCAATCTTCAGCCAAATTAAGTAAAAATTCCACGAGCACACAGCAACCTGGTCTTGGTATATCAGGCCAATTGCTTCATGCTAATGGTCAGGGGCACGTAGGCAGAGGGTCATATCTATGAGAGAGGCTTCAGGAAAGTAGTCCCAAAACCTAAAAAGGTTTTTCTCCTCCAAAATTAAGAAACTAAGCAGAAATTTACAAAATCCAGTGTCGCACAGCAATAAAGACATAGTTCCTGAGGCGCCTGGGTGGCTCAGTTGGTTAAGCATCTGACTTCGGCTCAGGTTATGATCGCACAGTTTGTGAGTTCGAGCCCCACACCAGGTTCTGTGCTGACAGCTCAGAGCCTGGAGCCTGCTTCAGATTCTGTGTCTCCCTCTCTCTCTCTCTCTCTGCCCCTCCTCAGCTTATGCTCTCTCGCGCGCGCGCTCTCTCTCTCTCTCTCGCTCTCTCTCTCTCAAAAATAAATAAACATTAAAAAAATAAATACATAGTTGCTGGACAGTTATGAAAAGGAGGAAAGGTCTTTGAAAAATAAGGCCTGAAAATAATCAGCTTTGATTCACAAGAAAAATAACACCAAACCCATCTCTGAGTTGGACGATGATGTAACAACTATTAGTAAACCCTAGAGAAATATGGGGGTTTGGGTGAACGTTATAAATCTGGGAAGGCCGCTGTGGCCCAGATCCCTCATTGTATACCTAAGGAAATGCCCGGGAAGATAAGATGGACCGCCCAAGGTCACACATCTAGTGGTAGGAGTTTTAGAACTGGAAAGTAACTCTTTCTAGGCTCCTTGTCCTGTGCTTGTGCTATAAATGTTGAATTATATCCCAATCTCCAAGAAATCTGTGGTCACCAGAGTTACTGGGGAGGGCTGGGGAAGGCAGGGAGGAGGGCAGAAGCAGGGGAAGGGGCTGGAGAGTCAGAACGCCCGGAGACCATCATTCCCACCTCTCCCCAGGCCAACGCAGCAGCTGCCGCCCTGGACAAGAAGCAGCGAGTCTTCGACAAGATGCTGGCCGAGTGGCAGCAGAAGTGTGAAGAGCTGCAGGTGGAGGTGGACAGCGCGCAGAAGGAGTGCCGCATGTACATGACTGAGAGCTTCAAGATCAAGACCGCCTATGAGGAGTCCCTGGAGCATCTTGAGTCAGTGAAGAAGGAGAACAAGACTCTACAGGGTGAGTCTGAGGGCAGGGTCAAAAACATAGACAGGGCCTCCCTCCTCCTGAGCGCATCATAGGTTTGAGTACCTGGCACATAGTAAGTACACACAATAAATGTCGACTGCCTGGTGAGCAATTTGTAGAAGCACTTGGGCACTCAGCAACATGACTTCAAGCAGATGAGTTACTTAACCTTTCTGGGCCTCAGTTTCCTCATCTGTAAATTGGGGAAATAATAATGCCTTCCTTGTAAGTTTGAGACAGTTGGTATAAGATAAAATGTGTAAAATCCTCACTGACTAGAGTAGCTGGCAGAAGTGAGGACTCCACAGATTTTATGTATTGAGCCCTTACATCGATCATCTATACATAATATACATACACATGTAAGATTTCTTGTATAGGAGTCTCGTGCTGGAATTACATTCTGTTGAATGTTGTTTGAAAAATGGTGCCTATCTGTTGGAGAATGTTTTGCTGCATTAATAAGTCTTTATGGCAGGTACACATTTCTAACTGCAAAATCAGTTGTGTAAGAGAGGTCAGTTGTTTTTTTTTCCCCAAGAACTGTTTTGGGGTCTCTGTTCTGCTGAGCAACAAAAATCTCAGTCAATGCAGGGTTTCCTCAGTTCAGGTTAGGTGCCTGATGTAGGGTCATTGCAATGGAGGGTAGAAGCAGATGGTCCCTGATTGTCCCCCAAACCTGCCCAAGGTCCTATGAGTCCCTGGTGAGTTGTTGGCTTACAGGGGATAATCGCAAGAGCCCAGCATGTGAGATATGAAGGCTCTGCTTCTGTAATCTCAAAAGTGTGAATACTAAAGGACTTCAATATAAATACATGAGTTAAGATAGGGGAGTAACAACCAAAACACCCAGATCAAGGTTGCCTGGACTAGGAGAGGACAGAAATAGGAGCCCAGGGTGGTAGGGAGGGAAGACGTGATGATAGGCTCTGCTAAAAGTCCCAGGGCCTTGCCTCCTCTCCTAACCCTCATCTCACCCCCAGCTCCTGGTGCAGATGAGGAAGCTCCCTGGTAATCTGGGGGTTAAGAGCAAAGAAATATGCACCTCATCTGGCTGGTAAAGCATAGGTGGGAACAAACCTTGTAAAGTAGTCCCAGCCAGGGGTGCCTGGATGGCTCAGTCACTTAAATGTCTGACTTCAGCTCAGATCATGATCTCATGGTTCATAGTTCCAGCCCTGCATTGAGCTCTGTGCTGACAGCTCAGAGCCTGGAGCCTGCCTCGGATTCTCTGTCTCCCTCTCTCTCCATGCCCCTACCCTGCTCACACTCTGTCTCTCTCTCAAAAATAGATAAACATTCTTTAAAATTTAAAAAATAACCCAACCTGATGGGAGCCACAGAGAAGAATAGCCAAGCAGCCTACTTGGGCTGAGAGGGTGTGAGGCAGCATCACAGTGTTCCTCGTAGTCCCAGAGCAGTGCAGTGGAGGATGTTCCGGAAACACCATGTCCAGGACAGGTGACAGGAAGCCATGTGGGCTACGAGTGTGTCTGTGATGTCAGCACAGGTGGACCCCAACAGCTAAGACTTAGATCATGCCCGCCAGTGCTCTCTACTCTACCTAAAACTTAGAAACCCAGACAGAGAGATCCTGGATTAAGTGAGATTTCCCTGAATTCAGGGAGGCTTGATGTAGGAACGGAGTTTGGTTATGGATTAATCAAGGTAGTCTCATTTCTTGGGCTGAGATTTATGGCTGCTCCAAGGTGCTGGGTGGGTCCCTGGGAGCTTCTCTGGGTGGGAAACAGAGAGGTCTCCCAACTGAGGAAGGAGATCAGAAAGGCTCTACTCCTCCCACCTTTCCTTGGTTTTCAGGCAGAGGGGGAGAGAGGGCCTCTCTGAGAAAGGAAGGCCTGGAGTTTAGGCCTAACAGGCCTGGGGAGTCTTGGGCACTGGCCCCCAAGCTGTTCAGTGCTTGCCCACACTTCTCTGGGCCTCAGCCTCTCATCTGTAAAATGAGGAGCTTGAACTCACTGTTCTCCAATGCCCACGCCCTGATGCTCCAGGAGTCTATGACTTGGGAGTATATTGCTCCTCTTTGGATACAGTGAAGCTAGGAGTGCCTGCTTCTGCCCTGATGTAGAAATGTCTGTGCCACATGCCATGGCCCTGGGAAGCTGGGGGTCCTCATGTGCCTTATTAATGAGAATATTCCTTTCTCAGAGGAGATAAAGGAACTGATTGATCAGCTGGGTGAGGGAGGACGGAGTGTTCATGAGCTGCAGAAGTTGAAGAAAAAATTGGAGATTGAGAAAGAAGAACTCCAGGTGGCCCTGGAGGAAGCAGAGTCTTCCCTGGAGGTAACCATGTGGCCATCACCTTGGAGGCTGGACCCTTGCCCAGGGCCCGTGCACCTCCTTGGCTAGAAAGACTGATGTTTATATTCCTGGCAGGTTGAAGAGAGTAAGGTGATTCGAATTCAGCTGGAACTGGCTCAGGTTAAAGCTGACATTGACCGGAGAATCCACGAGAAAGAAGAAGAATTTGAAGCTACGAGGTACGGGGCTGAGGTGATGGGAGGCTGATTTTAGGTAGCATTGATTGGGCCTCTGCCACCTACGAGTCATGCGACCTTGGGTGATTTAAGTGAATACTCTGAAATATAGTACTTTGGTGATCATAAAACCCCATGGGATAATTAACAATAATAATAATCCAAAAATGGGCAAAGGACTTTAATAGACATTTTTCCAAGGAAGATATACAAACGGCCAATAAGCACCTGGAAAGCTACTCACTGCAGCTTCCCAATGAGGGAAATTTAAATCAAAACTACAATGAGATACTACCTCATACCCATTCGGATGGCTACTATCCAAAACACAAGAAATAACAAGTGTTGGTGAGGATGTAGAGAAACTGGAACATTTGTGCACTGTTGGTGGGAATGTAAAATGATATCGCCGATGTGAAAACCAGGATAAAGGCTCCTCCAAAAAATTTAAAATAGGATTACCATATGACCCAGCAATTCTACCTCTGAGTATTCACCCAAAAGAATTGAAAGCAGGGTCTCGGGGAGATATTTTATACAAGTTCACAGCATCATTCAGAAGAGCTGCAGCATGAAAGCAACCCAAGTACGCTGATGAAAGAATGGATAACCAAAATGTGGTCTCTACACACAGAAGAATTTTATTCAGCCTTCACAAGGAAGGAACTTCAGACACCTGCTACAACATGGGTGACCCTTGAGGACGTTTTAACTAAGTGAAAAAAGCCAGCCACAAAAAGACAGATACTGCATGCTTCTACCTACAGGAGGAAGTACTTAGAGCAGTCACAATCACAGAAACAGGAAGCAGAATAATAGTTGCCAGGGGCCGGGGGAAAGAGGGATATCGGGGAGTTAGTGTTTCATGGGCACATGGTTTCAGTTTTATCAGATGAAAAGAGTTCTGGAGACAAGTGGTGCCAGTGGAAAGATAGCATGATGTATGTATTTAATACCACAGGACTGTGCACTTAAAAATGGTTAACATAGGACGTTTTATGTAATATGTATTTTCCCACAGTAAAAAAATTAGAAAGCCCCCCTGTGAGATGGATGCAGTTGCCCCATCTAACAGATGTGAATGATGATAGCTTCTCGTCACCCCTCTCGGGGGTGGTGAAGATTAACTGAGATGGTAAATACGAAAGTACCCTGTAACCCACAAAGCCATACAGCTATGAACATTCACAAACCCTCAGAAAACATCCACCGCGTCATGGAAAAGACTCGATTTGCTGGGGTGCCAGAGCATGCTGGATTTGGAGATTTCTTTTTAACTCAGTGTCCACTGTTGCTGCTTGAGGCTCCAAGAAAGTTTTGGACTCAGCACTAAGTTTTCATTTACAGAAATATGATTTGTTGTGATTCTGAGAAGATCAACACATTTGCAACTGTCCACATTGGCATCCTGCCTAAACTGCCTGCCTGAAATCTTCCGGCACTGTCGCTCCCTGAGTTTACAACATCCCCCACAATCCCTCCTAACAAAGCTGCACGCAGAGTCACTGGAGGGAGAAGCCCCATGATTCCACAGCCATTGGGCTAAACCCTAAATATCTAGCTATATGCCACTATGTGGCATGTGTGGGGGTGGGGGGGAGAAAGAGTTTGCAACAGATTTGAGATATAATTTACATACAGTTCACCCATGGCGAGGGAAAAATTCAATGGTTTTCAGTTGTGCAACTATAAACTGCAATTTTAGAACATTTTCATCCAAAGAAACCCCATATCCTTTTGCAGTCTTGCCCCATTTCTCCCCACCACCCCCACTCCCAGCCCTAGGCAACAAGTAATCTAGTCAACAACTTTCTCTGGATTTGCCTATCTTGGACATTCCATACAAATGGAATCCTACAATATGTGGTCCTTTGTGACTGGCTTCTTTCACTTGGCATCATGTTTTCAAGGTTCATCCATGTTGGAGCAGGTGTATTTCATTTTTATTCCTGAATACTATGACATAGTTTGGACAGATCCCATTTTATTTATCTATTCATCAGTTGATGGACATTTGGGTTATTTTCGCCTTTTGGCTACTATGAACATCCATATACAAGTTTTTGTGTAGATAGGGGTTTACATTTCTCTTGGGTATATACCTAGAAATAGAAGTTCTGGTAATATGTTCACTCTGTGTTTAACTTTTTGCAGAATGGTCAGATTCTTTTCCAAAGCAGTTATACTATTTTACATTCTCAGTGTTAGAAGGTCTGCAGTGTCTCCAGACCTTCTCCAACATTTATCATTACCTTTTTTTATCCTAGCCAACCTAGTAAATGGGAGGTAGTATTTCACTGTGGTTTAGAACTGTATTTCCCAGGGCTCCTGGGTGGCTCAGTCACTTAAGCATCCGACTTCAGCTCAGGTCATGATCTCATGGTTCATGGGTTCGAGCCCTGCATCAGGCTCTGTGCTGACAGCCAGCTCAGAGCCTGGAGCCTGTCTTCAGATTCTGTGTCTCCCTCTCTCTCTGACCCTCCCCTGCCCACGCTGTCTCTCTTTCTCTCAAAAACTAAATAAAACGTTAAATTTTTTTTAAAAAGAACTGTATTTCCATTATAGCTAATGATGCTGAGCACCTTTGTTTTGTTTTGTTTTTTAAGTTTATTTGAGAGAGAGAAAGCGCCCGTGTCCATGTGGCGCCTGATCCAGGGCTTAAACCTATGAACTGTGAGATCATGAGCTGAGCCGAAATCAAGAGTCTGATGCTTAACCAATTGAGTCACTCAGGCACCCCTGCTGAGCATCTTTGATGTGCTTATTGGCCACTTCTATGTCTTGTTTGGAGAAATGTCTATTCTAGTCCTTGGCCCATTTTAAAAACTAGGTTGTCTGTTTATGGTTGAGTTGTTAAGAGTTCTTTATATATTCTGAATACTAGACCTGTCCTTTATCAAATATGTAATTTGCAAATATTTTCACCCATTCTGTGAGTTGCATTTTCACTTTCTCAGTAATAACCTCTGAAGCACAAATTTTTTTTTATTTTTTTTTATTTTTTATTTATTTCTGAGAGAGGGAGAGAGAGAGAGACAGCATGAGCAGGGGAGGGTCAGACAGAGAGGGAGATACAGAATCTGAAGCAGTCTCCAGGCTCTGAGCTAGCTGTCAGCACAGAGCCCGACGCGGGGCTCGAGCCCATGAACCGCGAGATCATGACCTGAGCCGAAGTCAGACGCTTAACCGACGGAGCCACCCAGGTGCCCCAACAAATGTTTTTAAATTTGATGAAATCCAATGTATCTGGGTTTTTTCTTTGGTAGCTTGTATTTTAGGTGTCATATCTAAAAAGTCTTTGCCTAATTTAGTCACAACAATTCCTGTCTGTTTTTCCTAGATGAGGTAAGAGTTTTATAGTTGTAGCTCTTACATTTAGGTCTTCAATCCATTTTGAGTTAATTTTTGTATAAGGCATGAGGTATGGGTCCAACTTCATTCTTTTGCATGTGGCTATCCAGTTGTCCCAGAACTACTTTCTGAAAAGACTACTCTCTCCCTATTGAATGGTCTTAGCATCCTTGTTGAAAATGAATTGGCTTGGGTTTATTTCTGGATTCCCAATTCTATTCCATCACTCTATAGGTCTATTCTTATGCCAGGACCACAGTGTCTTGATTACTGTGGCTTTGTAGTAAGCTTTGAAACTGGGAAATGTGAGTCCTCCACCTTGTTCTTCTTTTTCAAGATTTTTTTGGTTATTCTGGGTCCCTTGCATTTCCATATCAATTTTAGGATCAGCCTGTCAATTTCTGCAAAGAAGTCAGCTGGTGTTTTGATAATGATTGTACCAAATTCCACATTAACAACATTAAGTCTTCCAATCCATGAATATGAATGTCCTTCCATTTATTTAGCCCTCCTTTATTTTTTAAACATGTTTTATAGTTTTTGTTCTTGTATTTATTTTTTAAGTCAAAATGAATAAAGATTGTTCACTTTTGAGAATGTCATGACACATTCTCCCATGTCTAGAAATATAATACATTTCAAAGTGCTGTAAATCTACCAATGTGCCTATACAAGAGAAGCTGTTCAGGGGTGGAGCAGAGGTGAACACCGCAAACAAGGGCCAGGTGACAGAATCTTTACATGCTAGCCATTTATTTCCCTCAATGAGACAAATATTTTTTGAACATCTACATTACCTTCTTTAGTCTCCTTCTATGGAGGGTTTTACAAAAACGTTCATATTATACTGATTGTATTTAATATATTTAGTTATACTACAATCAACTGATAACTGCTGTTTTAAAGAGAGACACGAATCTGACTTGTATAGCCAAAGCTCACATTTTGTAATTTAAAATACCAGCTAGCATTTAGGTTTGAATCCCGTCTCCATAATGGGATGTTTTTCATCATCTTGGAGCCTCAGTTTCCTTGCAGGGCTGTTTTGCATGTTAAACGAACTAAGATCACAAAAGACATGAGATTAACATTGACCCTTCTGTGTCCTTTCCCAAAGCACAACACTCCCTGACTTAAATGCTTTTCAAATATGGTGGCTGTATGCATGTTGATGCTCACAGACCTCTTAACTAGCAGGTTTAGCGCAGCCTGACCAGCTGGCCCAGTATGCCAGGGCCTTTTCTGCTTGAACTTGCAGGAAGAATCACCAGCGGGCAATCGAGTCCTTGCAGGCCAGCTTGGAGGCAGAGGCCAAGGGTCGCGCAGAGGCACTTCGGCTCAAGAAGAAGATGGAGACGGACCTGAATGAGATGGAAATCCAGCTGGACCATGCCAATAAGAACAACAGTGAACTTGTAAAGACCCTGAAAAGGCTGCAACAGCAAATCAAGGTAGCAATCTGGGACCTAATCACAAAGTAAGCCACCCCCAAGCTTGCAGACTTCCAGGAAGCTAACCTCATGCATGTCTGCAGCTAGGAGAAAAGCATGAAAGTGATAGTGTGGGGTGGCTGGCAGTCTAGGAAGGACACGTGGGGATGGTTTATATGAGAGGCCCCAACCACCAAAGTCCATATCCTGGACCACTGAAAAGAGGGAATGAAGAAGGAAAACAGAAAGTTGGGCCTGTCTTGGTTTTTAAAATCATTTTTGACTTATTACAAGTGAATTCGGGCACAGAAAAATAAAGAACATAGTAAAAAATCATATGCCCACCACTCATCTTAAGAAATAAACACAACAGAGTTGAAGTCTTCCTTTATTGCTGTCATCGGTCTTTAAAGCATCTGTAGCTGGATCCATGCATTCAATACACATATTATTGGAGACCAGCCCGGCATAGGAACCTTATTAGGTGCTAGGAGTACAGGAGTGAACATAAAACAAACATCCCTGCAGATAGACAATAAACAACAAATAAATAAAATTGTAGTATCAAAAGTGGTGGTAAGTGCTATAGAGAAATAACCAGACAGGGGAAGAGAGATGTGGATTAGCCAGTGGGGGTGTAATGGTCAAGATCATTGAGGAAGTTCTCTGTGAGAAGACCCTGCTGGAAACACCAGGTGTTCTGTCATCAGAAAAGCCTTGACCTTATGGTAACCTCCCGCTGGACAAATCCTGGGGACACTTGGGCCCTGGCCAGCTAGGCCTCAACCAGACCGGACACTCCCCCAGGGCAGATCGATACCTTCCACTCTCTTCCACTGTGGCCACCAACTCCCCAGTCCACCCCAGCTCCCTGCTGAGCCCAGACTGTGCCAGGGCCCCGGGAGACGGGCTCAGGCCGGGTCCCCTTGCCCCCCCAGGACTTGCAGATGCAGATGGACGAGGATGCCCGGCAGCACGAGGAGCTGCGGGAGCAGTACAACCTGCAGGAGCGGCGCCTGAGCCTGCTGCAGACAGAGCTGGAGGAGGTGCGCTCGGGCCTGGAGGGCAGCGAGCGCTCCCGCAAGCTGCTGGAGCAGGAGGTGGTAGAGATCACCGAGCGGCACAACGAGGTCAACATCCAGGTAGGATGGCAGCTTCCTGGGGAGCGGGGGTGTCTCACCCAAGACTCACACTTGGGGTGCGGGGGCAGGGCCAGGATGGTGCCCAAACCCTGTGGGCTCCCCTCAAAACTCAAAGACAGATGGTGTCCCCACTTGGGAAATCCTCAGAACTCCCCTGCAGAGACTTTTTTTTTGTTATGGCAAAAACCCAGTAACATAAAATGTACCACCTTAACTTTGTTTAGCGCGCACACAGTGTGTGAACTGCATGCACATTGCTGTGCAGAGCTTTCAAAGACGGGCTCCCAGACTCTCTTCTCCCTTGGAGATTCTGATCCAGAATCTGGAAGCGCCAGGTGCTCTGTCCCATCAGTGATGGGACTCCAGAAATCTAAACTTTTGAATCTAAATTCCTCAGAAGATTCTGTTGATTTAGCCAATTTTAAGGATCACTATTACCTTCAGTGTAGCTGAGGACAGAACTTCAGAACTAGAAGGGATCTAGAATATTCCAAAGTCTAGGGGCACCTGGCTGCCTCAGTTAGTTAAGTGCCTGACTCAATCTCAGCTCAGGTCTTGATCTCAGGTCGTGAGTTCAAGCCCTGCATTGGGCTCCCTGATGGGTGTGGAGCCTACTTAAAATAAATAAATAAATAGATAAATAGATATATATAGATAAATTAATTAGTTAATTAAATAAATAAAACAAAGTCTGACATTCATTTTACAAATGAAAAACCGTGGCCCAGAGAGTTGAGTGGCTTTTCCGTGGTCAACGATGGGGACCCCCATCTACTACCAGTGGTAACACCAATACTGCTTACTGTGTAATCCTTTGCCAGCACAGCTTAATTCCTACTTAGCATCTCATGTAAATTCACCAAAAGAAAAAATGTGCATGGGACATATAAGGATCACAACCCCATTTTACAAATAAGACCCAAGCCTAGAGGTAAAGAATTAATCCACCTAGGTACCAGGGGTGGAACCTGGGTTTTCCCAGCTGTGAGTTCAGGAATGTTCTAGAGCTGCCACCTACCCCAGGTCAGGATGACGTTATTCATGGACTCCTTGTGATACACGCTCTGCTCTAAAACACAGAGAAAAATGCGGGCAGAGACCCTTACCTCAAGCAGGGGGCCCAGGGCCATTTCCCATTGTGGGGTTTAGTGAGTATGTCTGTGGAGAGTTGTTTTTCTTTCCTGGACACAGGAAGGGCTGTGCAGATTTCTGGCTCATGGCAATGTCTTCATTTTCTCCTCCAGAACCAAAGTCTCCTGGTGGTCAAGCGCAAGTTGGAGTCAGATGTCCAGCGCATCTCCAATGAGCATGAGGAACTCATCAGTGAGTTCCGCTCCGCCGACGAGAGGGCCAAGAAAGCCATGACTGACGTAAGTGTGAATGCTGCCTGATGCTGGTGGGAGGGGGCCTGGCCTGGGCTACCTACGGAGGACCAGGCCACCCTCAGTAGAGAAGGCCATATTCTCCCCTCAAGGGTCACTGTGCAGTGCCAGTAGGGTCGTGGTCTTTGTTCTGAGGAATCTGGAGGCCTTTCTGAAAAGCCAAACACATACAAGTAAGGAATAACTGCAAGCTATACACGACCATGTGAGAAATCAGAGCTTGAGGCCTGAGAACATGGGTCAAAGGAACCATTGAAAGTAGGTTTTCCTGGGCAGGTCTTTTGGCAAAGAGGAGCATTAAAGCAGCCTGAGGAGAAGCATGAGTGAAAGGAAGATGGGAGCCATGTCCTGGTGCTCAGGGGCAGATACAGCAAAACGTGCTGCCAGTGGTCTTGCCCCACTTTCCCTTTGAGGACTTGCACGACCTTGAGTGGCAGATACCATACACCCCACTTTAAAGATGAGGGCATACAGATGCTATTGCCGGGCTCATTGCACTTGGTTGAAATGCCAGGAGCTCAGGACCATTGCAGGTCTTATTTGGTGCTGGGTCTCGAGAGAACAGACCCATATCCTGCATGTAGATCTTCTATGAATGCTTGTGAAATGAATGCAGGAATGAGAGGGCAAAATGACTTGCTGAAGGCCACACAGGGGCTGCACGCAGACCTTCATCTTCCTTTGCGCTATGCTCACCCTCTGTGCTGTGCCCCTCATGGAGGAGGCAGCAAAGAGTGGCTGGAGAGCCCCAGGCTGGTGGGACTCTGTGGGACTGGGGAGCCTGTGATGAGTGCACCAGCCTGCCTCTTCCCTGTCGCTCGGAGAGACACAGGAGCATGCAGCACCCCCTCCACCAAAACCCAGCAGCACATCATTGAGGTTCTCCTTGTCACCACTTGGTCCTCTGGAGACCGGAGGACAAGGTCCCTCATCTCTCAAAGGCATGGGAACCCAGCTCCAGTCCCCGCTCTGCTCCCCTCCCGCAGGCCGCCCGCATGGCGGAGGAGCTCCGGCAAGAGCAGGACCACTGCATGCACCTGGAGAAAATCAAGAAGAACTACGAGATCACCATCAAAGACCTGCAGGCCAAGATGGAGGAGGCTGAGCAGCTGGCTCTGAAAGGAGGGAAGCGCACGATCATGAAACTGGAAGCCAGGGTGAGGGCGACCCTGAGCTGGGCCAGGAGGGAGAGAAGGGAGACATGGCTGGGCCAGGGCCTTTTCCCAAAAACACCATGCCCAGCACTTGATGAGGAACTGGATGATGCAGATGCTAGGAAGGGAAAGGAAAATGAGATGAGAACAGCAATTTATTTGTACGTAGGTCTCCTCTCCTCTTCCTTCTTCATCTGTCACCTTTGCCCCCGAATGTGCCCCCAAGTAAGGCAGTTCCCAGGATCCTTCCTCTGTCTCTGTTCCCAGTCTCCGTTTCCAACACTGTTCCTCCCTTACAACTCACTTAAAACCAGCCTAGGTCTTCCCCCATGGGGCATCAGAGCTAGAGGGGCCCAGAAGGTTCAGTGACCCTGTCGGGCCCCCGCCTACCCCACTTCCCGGAGAAGGAAACACGAAGCTCCTGTCAGAAGGGACCCATCTGACCACCACAGCAGGCCCGGGAGGGGCAGAACCCATCTGACCCTCCTGTCCAGGGCCTGCCTGCTCTCCTCTGGGGAAGAGGTGGATGGACATTGTCGCCATGATGCCCCCACCCCAGGCCACTGAGCTCTCAAGTTCAAAACCCTGCGTTCTCACAGCCATGTCCCTCTCTTCCTCCCTCAGATCAAGGAACTAGAGACCGAGCTGGACGGTGAGCAGAAACGGCACGTGGAGACAGTGAAGACGCTGCGGAAGAACGAGCGCCGCCTCAAAGAGCTGGTCTTTCAGACGGAGGAGGACCACAAGACCAACCAGCGCATGCAGGAGCTGGTGGAGAAGCTGCAGAACAAGCTGAAGATCTACAAGCGGCAGATCGAAGAGGCGGTGGGTGCTCGCCGCGTGTCCCTAACATGCCCTCCCTTCCCAGCCCAGGTCTCAGCACTTGGTTAGCATTAACCACAGAGAAAGAACGGAGCCCTGGCCAAAAGACGGCCCCTGTGAGCTTCGTGTCCGTGGCACTTCATAAGTGGACTGGACACCACATAGTGGAGATAAGAACACGTAGGAAACGAACACCCGTGTTACCTAAAGTACCCACTGTAAGGTGTGATCTAAAAACAGGGAAAGTCTTTGCTGCCCTTGTCCTGCTTCCATGCCCCTGGTGGCCTCCGCCAAGATAACTTCTCTCTCCTGCTCAGACTATGAAACACAAGACCCTTCCCTTCTTTGATCCCCCAACACAAGGCAGGAACACTGATCTTCTTAGTCTGTTTCACAGGTGAGGATATAGCCCAGGGTGGGATATTTATGCCATGTTAGTAAATGTTAAAATCAAAGTCAAATGGTTAGCAAAAGATGGCTTCAAGCCTCAACCCTATATCACACGTCCACCTACCGGCACAGGCACGCCCCCACCCCAACCCGATGTATATCCTTGACTCCACCATTGTTTGCTGCCAGTTCTGGGACTGTTGTGCAGAGTCCATCAGCCACCCACACAACCAGGGCCTTTCCCAAAAGGCTCGATAAAGACCAGACTTATGGCTCATATGGTTCTAACCGAAATAGCACTGTGACTCTATTGGGAAGACAAGGGGATGAGAGATGTGTGGTGGGGGCTGGGGAAAAATATTAAATCCACACCTTTCATAGTGGGGCACCAGTAGCTAATGCCTAAAACGACAAATTATAGAAGCAGCAACATAGCACACTTTATTTGGAAACATGGATGTCAAGGCCGAAAAAGAATCAGCTAAAAGTAGTGAAAAGACTGGACTCTCATGTGTCCGTGTAGAACCGGTAACGATGCACATTAACCGGGAAAATACACCCTATTTTCCACCACGCCTTTGCCACAGGAGGAGCAGGCCAACCAGACCTTGGCGCGCTACAGAAAGACGGTGCATGAGCTGGATGATGCGGAGGAGCGGGCCGGCATGGCCGAGACCGCCCTGAACAAGCTGCGCACCAGGCACCGCGTGGCGGGCAAGGGCATCACCTCCGTGGAGATCATCCAGGTGTCCAAGACAGGCTCCTCCAAAACCCTTTCTGAGGAGTGAGGCTGTCCACGTTCCAGCCCACAGCCAGTAGGTATGGACTCCACTCTCGATGCCCACACTCCAAGCTTACCCTCCCTGTTCCTGCTTTGCTCCTTCTGACTCCTCTGCTTTCCTGTCTGCCAGGCCCTGGTCTCACGCAGGGGCAACTGCGGGCCACCCTTGTCCCTTCAGCTGCAACACTTCCCTCTCCCTCTCTGGACCCTCAAAGCCTTTGGGCATGTGAGCTCCACCTGTGACGCTGGTGCCAGTGGTCATGATGCTCCTCTGTCTGGGTGGAAGCTCCTTCAAGACAGGTTCCATGTCTGATGCCACTTGACACTAGGCCTGACAGACAGGTGCCATGCTTGTTCCACTGGAGAACCATAATAGGGACATTTGCAAGCTCTGGGCAGTGTGTGCTCATCTTTCACATCCTCACAATATCATTATTCCTGAGGATTTCCTCAGTACTGGTTGAATTTAGGTTCTAACATTAAGGAAATAATAGTAATTATTATTGTCCCCCAGGGGGACAATGTAAAATAGTCCTTTCTGATTTTCTCTAATTCAGAATCAACTGAGAAAAAAAGTAGAGGAGGTAAATATATAAAAGTCAAAATGCTACTTTTATTATGTTACAATTCTAGATTGAGAATTTAATGAGCGTCCAACCTGAGCATCCTTGGGTTTTACCCCAGAATTAAAGGTCCCTGCAGAACTGATCAACCACAGCCCTGCTCCATAAAGACCAACCCTCACTCCAAGGGCACAGATGACCAGAATTCATCAACCCTACAGGCAGATCCAAAAGCAGAGGCCAGATGGGGTTCATCTTGGCTCTTTCTTCCAAACACAGAATAAATCATTCCTCTTCCCATGAAAGGAGCAAGGGAAAGATGAGGAAAGAGGCCAAGAACATTATTCTAGAGCTGTGGTTCCCCCGAATGCGGTCCTTTTGACCAGCAGCGATACCAGCATCACCTGGGAAGTTGTTAGAAAAGCAAATTCTTACGCTTCACTTCAGCTTACTGAATCAGAAGCTACGGAGGTGGGCCCGGCATCTGTGGTTTAATCACCTCTACAGTAATCACATGTAGGATCACGTGTACTAAAATCAACGCTGTAGCAGAAATCTCCCCCTACAGAAACACAGAGCTAGGGAACAGACGTTTCTCCTCCTTCTATCTGAGCCAGGCACGTGATAGTGGTTTTCGCTATCTTATTTACCCTATGATAAGGGGATGTATAAATGTCTCCATTTGTCAGGTGAGGAAAATGACCTCAGAGAAGTTCAGTGACTTGCTCATGGTCATACAAGCCCTGTGCTATGGAAAGGCAAACTGTCTTTTATTTTAATTACTCCAGGGATTGATAAGGCTGCCCTCTGTTTAGGATTAACCAGGACAACTCAAGATCAAGGACGTGGTTTAGGTTGGGAGGGAAGGGGACTGACGTTTCAGTGTAGCAATGGTTCAACTTCCATGGATTATGGAAATTTTCTTTTGGCCTTGTGTTCAAACATCCCGGTGAATCAGCCACCCAGTGAGGGTAAGGTTCTCCACTCACTTACAGCCCTCTGTCAGTTTGAGTCAGTGTGAGTTATAGCCAAAAGGGATAACCCCATTGGCCTTTGAATTCAAGCTGAGTCTTTTCTTACCATTTGCATAGGGAGGGAACAAAAGATAGTAAACAATCTTTTTCTTAATTCTCTAATTCTTAAATAATGGTTAGCTCAGGAAGTTAAGGAAACCAGAGGCTTGCCTCTGGACAAGTCCTGCAATTAATGTATAGCCATGTCCTTTCAGGGCAAACACCTGAAAGGGGTCCCTTCTGTTGAACTCTCACTTGGCGGGGGTTGCTATTCACCAACCAGACTCAGGAGGTATTTCAGTCCTTCCACCTTCGAAGTCTTAGTCTCCGGTATTAGCCATCTTGTAGAACAGATCCTCTGCACTGGCTTGGTGACTGTTAATTGCTGGGGTTTGCTGGTGCGGGTCCAACTGTTCTGTCTCCACATCACAAGGCCATAGTCCTGCCAATGAGCACCCAGAGGTGATGAGGCTCTTTGATCCCATCTCCTCTAGCTGGTCACAGGGCTAGATATGCCCTCAGTAGCCATGAGATGTCGTAAGCAAACCAGTACATGAGTCAACACTGAGCCAAGACCCCACAAGAGTTTAGTTTTCCAAAGTGGCTTTATATTCAGTCCTACAAATACTGACCAAGCTCCAAACAGGGGCTAGGTCTTGATCCTGAGACACAGAGATGAATAATGAGTAAGAAAGAACATCCTCTCTAGCAGAGCCTGGAACCTGGTGGAGAAGTAGAAGCATCCATCACCACAGGGCTGTGAGCAAATGTTCTGTGATGCCGTGGTTGCACCTCACTGGGGAGGCTCTCAGGGGAGGAGTGGCTGGTTTAACCTGAGGTGGCTGGGTGGAGCAGCTTCATGGAGGATGTGACCCGTAGAAAGGCCTAAGGCAGTGCCACTCCAGGAGTGGTCCCTGTTTGTCACCTGTCTGAGACAACAAAAGTACAGAAACTGAGAGGAAGTTTTTAGAAAGTTTTATAACAACTGATACGGCCATGACATCTAAATGCATGCTCAATGTATTTTATAAAAGTATTAGTTTCTGATATTAAACAAATGAGAAAGAACAAAAAGTTTAAAGGAAATTAAAAAGAATAGGTAAAATTGATTACTCACCAGATAGAGAGGGAAAGAAGGGAATTCCAGATGGAATTCACATGCCAACAGTGCAGAGGCTGGATTCATATAAGGGAACAGCATGGCTAGAGAAGAGGAGCTTGGGAAGAGGGGAGAGAAATGGGGTGGGAGATGGAGCTAGAAGCACTGGCATGCGTGAGGCTGTGAAGGGCCCCGCTGGGCATGAGTGTCCCCTAATTTCCATAAGGAAATGTTGCTAATTTTTGAAATCCACTTGTGGGATGTGATGAGCAGTAGCTTTTCTTTCTTGAGAAGACATTTCACAATGGCAAAACAAGCCTGCCAGCCCCTCAGGAGACACCATAGGTGGGCTCATGGTGAGCACTCTATCCCAGGGGATGAACTCCAGCCCTCTCGATGGCCTGTGTAGAGACCAGGCCCAGCTGGGCACCCCAAGCCCAACGATGTCTCCAAAGCTTCACGACCTGAGGCAGAATGAACCAGCTATGACCCAATAATGTCCAGGAAGGAAGGCATTTTGGGGACACTGTCTTTCTATTAAGAAGGAGGCTTTCTATTAAGAACTCCTGGCTCTGGTCCTCAAGGATTTTAGGACTTCTCAACCTCTCTCTCTTTTTACTTCCAGGGTAATAGAGATCTCAACAGCAGACCATTGAGAGGGAAATATATGAAAACAGAAAACTGGGTATCCTGAGAATGTTTACTATGCAAAGGAAAGTACAAGCCAGAAAGAGGTGCTACAGAATAAAGAGAGTTGTGGGGGAAAAGGTTTGGGGATGTAAATACCCAGGCATCAGAGGAAGTAAAATTAGTGTGGCTTCTCTGAGACTGTATCAAGATGTGTAAGCACTTGGATAACAGAAACATGGGTCTATTTTAGTTGAGATCCTACATGTTCATGTCAAGGACGGAATATGTAATGTCTGTGTGAGCTGGCTGTCTTCTTGAAATAATTCCTCATGTGGACAATTGTAATGCCCTGTCCCAATGCAGTTTAAATAAAAGAAACATAAAAAATAGACTGGAGATTGATTGTAAGTGAAGAAAATTTATTTTTTATAGGCTTCCAAACCCAAAGGTAATTTTTGTAGTATGTCAGAATTCTCTTTTATCCCTATATCCTAACTCACAGGCTTATTTCTGTTGGAAACCGTGAAAACTATGCAGTCTTGGTGAAAGAGCGTTCAGAGATAAGAAGACTAACTAGGTATCGTAAAGCTGAGAAAGCTACAGAATCCCTGAAGGGATGTTAAGATCCATCCAGGCTAACGATCCTTGAGGCCCCCACATGCCTACCTCAGCATCTCCCAGGATGTTCAGACAGGGGCAAGTTCCTCCTTAAATCAAGCTGAGACCTGCCCTCTAGTGGTATCTTTTTTTTTTTTTTTAATTCTGGTTTTGATATCTAAGTGGAAGACAGTTCTCACTTTCTCATGGTCCTTCCAAGATTTCTCGTCTCCAGGCTGAATATGCCTGGGTCCTTCAACCTTCCCAAGTGTGAGAGGGTTTCCTTTGTCACCTTCTAACATTCTCAACCCTGTTCCTCCCTTTGCTTCCCTAGCGTTCGGAGTGCAGGATTGGAGGGGACCACCGGGAGGGCTCCCTGCCAGTGCACAGCTCAGCACGCCTCCCCCCAACTCCCTGGAAATGGTGTCTTCCCTTTGACTTTCAGCACTCTGAAAAGTGCTGGCAGACAGAAATCGTTATTCAGCTGGTAAAGGAAGGGATATTAACATTCTGTTGGTACTCCCTCTCTCTCTTCACACTGGCCCATTTCAGTGTTGGCTCTCTCTAGAGAGCTCTCTCTAGACAGCTCGAGGGGACCACTTGGTTCCTTCTGTGCAAAGGGATCAAACAGGGAGACACTGCCCTCTGGCGGTGGGGTCTCCAATGGCTATGGGGGAGTTTCCTGGGAGACAAATCATTATGCTTTACAGCAATACATTACACACTGTAAATCCAATAGAATTACACTTATCGGAATTTTAGGGCTCAAAGGGATATTCAGAGGGTGTCTAGTCCAACTCTCAGCCAATTGGAGATAACCTTCTATAGCATTCCTGAAAAAAATGGTAACCCAACTTGTACCTGAACCCTCCCAGTGAGAAAAAAAAAGGCAGCCCATTGCTGTTTTGACTGATATTCATGGTTCAAAATAATATTAAACAAAAATAAGTCTCCCTGTATTCTGCCCTCATTTTGATCTACTCTTCACCTCTGTAATTACATAAAGTAGGTCTAATTGTTATACTTTAAAGTCAGATAAATATGGGTTCCACTTTCTTAGCAGTGAGACCATGGGCAACTTAACCTATCTCACCTCCTGTTTTCTCAACTATTAAATGAGGAATAATAACAGTATCTGCCTCTTAGGAATGTGAAGTTTAAACAAGATAACTGGCACAGAGCCTATTATGCATAACACTTAACACTTGCCAAGTTACTTCTAGCATTCTTTAGGACTTAACACTCAATCTCCCGAGACAGGCTAGGCCTGGCCTATCAGTCCAACAGCTTACAGCAACAAGCCTCTTGCTGGAGAAATGAAAGGGGATTTCCACAAAGTTTTAAGACCTCATCATTGTTTCCTGGTGGATAGTCTACTCATGTTCTCCCCACACTTGGAGAATTCCAGAGCAGCTCCTCACTTTGCTGGGGGAAGGGCAGGGGAGACAGAGGAAATAGATGTAGACAGGCTCAGTGACTTGCCCAAGACCAAGTGGCAGAGCTAAACATTCTTTGCTGAGTGGGATGAGGGAAGGTTTTTGACCCAGTATTTATGAGAAAATGGACTTCGCTTAGCCACACATGCTGTTTTTGCCTAAGGACACGTAATTCCAGAATGGCGTGAAGGCATAAAAGGATATAATCTATGGCTTTCCAGAATAATAACATTAATTAGAATCCATGGTGACAAAAGTAAGGGCACTGGCACCAGGTATTGCAAAGTAAATGGAGAAACGACTATTCAAATGGTTTTGCTAAATGTTTTAGGCTAGCTTTCAAGGCTGTTAAATTTTGTTATCACTGATTATATGAACTGTATTTTCTTATTTTCTGTATTTGTGTTTTGAGAGAGAGCATGAGTGGGGGAGAGGGGCATAAGGAGGGGGGGAGGGAGGGAGAGAGAAAGAGAGAGAGAGAATCTTAAGCAGGCTCCAAGCTCAGCACAGAGCCTGACATGAGGCTCAATCCCACTACCCTGGGATCATGACCTGAGCTGAAATCAAGTGGTGGCCGCTCAACTGACTGAACCACCCAGGAGACCCTCTTATTTTCTGCATTTTTGATACTCTGACATCTGGGGCCTCTCTGACCAAGAAGATACTGCCTCTCCCAGGGTTAGCCAATTCTTATAGATAGCAAACGGCTTTCATACAGACTAACCAATTTAGAGCCCATACTCCAAACTGCCTCCTCTGTCTAGCTCTCATATTCTGGGAGGCCCTAATCATCCCAGAGCCAGATACGAGACAACTAGGAACAGCTCCTACATTCCAGAACGTAATGAAATTATTCAAACTAGCCAATTCTAAACCTGCTCACTTCCTCTCACCCATTCCTTCCCATTAAACACAAAAAAGACTCGTGTGCACGCATTCCCTCCTGGCCTACCCTGGGGCTTCCTCACATGGCCCTGAGTGGCATGACATGCCATGCTCCTGGCTTCTAGGGACGGGTCTGTGAGTACAGAAACTTCCCTTATGACAATAGTTTCCATATCTGTATGTCTTACCATATCCCATTAAAACAAATCCCAGGGACACTTAGAAACACTAATTATCTTCCCCCTCCTCTCACACGTGAACCAATCCTGGGTCCCTGTAGGGAAGCCAGCAGGTCTGAGTCTTCCCAAGGAACACACCTTTGGGTGCTTCCAGAAATCACAAAATCATCACAAAGGCCCCTTGACCCTTCCACTCATAAGCTACCAGGAACTGGGCCTGGAGATGTGTGGTGAAAAGGGCAATCTTGAGTTCCAGTAGAATCGCAAGACTGGAAGGAAACCTGTTGGCTATTAGAAGGGACTATTCTTCCCTCTACTTCCTGAACCCTGGCTTAAACTACTGAAAACTGTACCCTGAAGCTTTGGAGCACTGATTCCATAAGACTTTTTTCTACATGCATTAAAAAAAAAGTTTAAATATAGGCAGCAAAATAGTAACTAGGCATTTAGGCCAAGGAGGAAAGTGTACTATGGGAGTTTAGCAATTAGGAAGGCAACTATGGGGTTAGGTACAGGAGATGCACTCAGCCCAGTCTTGGAAGATAAAGGAAGGCATTCTAGAGGAAATCATGTCTTTGCCAAAGCATAAGGATGAGCAGGAATTAAACACAAAGGGAAGGGAGAGCATCTGGGAATGGAAGGTGGGTGTGGGAAGGACCAGCTAAGAGCGTGTGTGGTGGCAGGTAGCAGCACATGAGCAACAGTGGCACAAGCAGTAGAGACATTTAGTGAACTTACACAACAGCCCCTGCAGCCCCAGACGGTTTGGAATTAGGTCTCCACCTTTCCACACTACTTTACTCTCAGGTCTATTAAGACAGTTGCCACAGCTCTAATGAACCTATCTTCACACAATCATGTTTAAGACAGAAAAAAAGAAAGCCTTCCTCACCATCCTTTTTATCAGCGACCTTACGTGTTCCCAGAAGGTCCCTAGGAGACTTGAGTCCATTGGCAGAAATGGCTCACACGACCATCCCTAAGCCAATTAGCAGCAAGTGGCAATGGGGCTGCCACGTAAGGCATGGACCAACTGTGGCTCATTCCCAGGACTAGGGAAGGGCTTGGCTTCCCTGAGAACTACCTGAACAAAAGTAGGGATGCCAAGAGGGTAAAGGTGATGTGTGGAGAGCCACAGTGTCCGCCACACAGAGGACATGCTGAGAGACGAAGATGACAGCGTATGGGAGACCCTGACAACTTGTTACAGAGTATGGACTTTATTGGGAGGGCAAGAGAGGTTTGGCATAATTCAGTTCAGATTTTGCATTTTGGGCAAGGGCTACTAACAAGCAAAGTTGTGTCCCACCCACTGCATCACACCAGAAGATACATGATGTCAATTTGTGTCACTGTTTGTGATGTTAAGTTTGATCACCTGATTAAGGTGGTGTCCACCCCAACTGAAGAACATTCTATAAAATAATTGCTGTGGACTCTTCAAGATTGTCAATGTTGTGAAAGGCAAAAATAATAATAATAATAATAATAAATAAAGGCTAAGGAGATATTTAATATTAGACTACAGAAATATGACAATTAAATGCAAGAAATGATCTTGGATTGGCTCTGGCATCAATGAAAAGAAATTGAGGGGTGCCTGGGTGGTTCAGTGGAGAATGTGACTCTTGATCTCGGGGTTGTGGGTTTGAGACCCACATATGGTACAGAGATTACTTAATTTAAAAAAAAAAAGAAATTGCTAGAAAGGACATTATTGGTGAAATTTGAATATGAACTTATAACAAACTTAAAATTATATTATATAATTTAAGTTTTAGAATTAACATGCTAATTATTTTGATAGTAAATAATAATATTAAATTAATGTTAAATATCCTGAATGCGATTGTTGTGCTACGGTTACGTAAGACAAGGTCCTTGTTCTTCAAGATAAATACTGAAGTGTTTAGGGCTCTTGAAAAGTCATGATGCCTGTGACTTACAAATGATTCAACAAATAATAATAACCAGTTATTTTTTTATTTTTTAATGTTTTTTATTTATTTCTGAGAGAGACAGCATGAGCAGGGGAGGGTCAGAGAGAGAGGGAGATACAGAATCTGAAATAGGATCCAGGCTCTGAGCTGGCTGTCAGCAAAGAGCCCAACGTGGGGCTCGAACCCACGAACCATGAGACCATGACCTGAGCCGAAGTCAGATGCTTACCCAACTGAGCCACCCAGGCGCCCCTAATAACCGCTGTTATTATAACTTACATATATATGTGAGAGAGAAAGCAGAAAATGTAACAAAATGCTAACGCTTGGTGAATCTAAGTGAACAGGTATATTGATGTTAATTATACTATTCTTCCAATCTTTCTGTAGGTTTGAAAATGTTTCCCAGGGGGAAAAAAGAGAAATACAGATGTGGTTGATGTGACATGACTTGGTAACTAACTGGGAACCAGTAAGCAATCTGTGGTAGATGATGACACCTTGAAGGGAGAGGTAGAGAGGAGAATAGAAACCGAGGTGAGGAGGGGAGGAGAAATAACAGGTTTTATGTATTTTGCACTGGAATGGGAGATGATGGATATCAGATAGAGAAACTCAGTGGCCCTCAGAACTATTACAAGTCAGCAACCTCTGTTTGGTGGTTGAATCTGTGAGCCTGTGAGAGATCACTTAGGGAGTGCGTGCAGAGGGAGGCAGAAACTTGAATTCATCAGTAGGTGAAGTTCATGCCCAGAGGTGGGAACCAAACAAGAACAGTTATACTTGTAAGCAAACCAGCATATTTCATTCAGTGCTCTTACAAAAATATTTATCAGACTTGCAACTCTCCACCACTTTAAATTTGTTCCTGGAGAGAAAAATTTAAATGAGTTGGTTAGCTTCCCTCCAGGTGTGGAATAACTCAACTTTTCACCAATATCTTCATTTGGGAGTTTGACAAAACAGGACACCCAGAAATATACAACTCACATGTGGGATATAAGCACAGAAAACCAAAGGTATGCTATATACTATAATTAGAACTACAGTCATCCCAGGTTAATGCATATCTGAAAATGATTCTAAGATCAAAGGAGACTATATTAGATTATTTCAAGTGAGAAAATAATTCATGCATTGCTTGCCCAAAAACTCCAACCAGTTTCTCTAAATATCACTAAAACTCTCTTAAACATCCATAAAACATTCTCCAAACATTTTCACATAATATAAACATTTTATATGTTTATATGTATCATTACCTAATTATTTAACACTTAATGAACTCCATAGTGATTACACTTGCCAGCAGTATGCAATGATATTATATTAAGACATATATTAGGTGAAAATTAAATATTCCCTTTAACCTGCAACAAACATGTACTGCAAAGCAAATAACAATGTGATAACATGTTAAAGATATATAATGAGGAGTGCCTGGGTGGCTCAGTCGGTTAAGCATCCAACTTCGGCTCAGGTCATGATCTCACAGTTTGTGGGTTCAAGCACCAAGTTGGGCTATCTGCTGTCAACGCAGAACCTGCTTCGGATCCTCTGCCTCCCTCTCTCTCTTTGCCCTTCCCCCACTTGTGCTCTGTCTCTCTCTCAAAAATAAATAAACAATAAAAAAAAGTTTTTAAAGACATATAATTAATGCAATAGAATTTAGCAAAACAAAATAGGGAAATTTTTAAAAAATTTTTAATTTTTAAATTAAAAAGAGAGAGAGCAGAAACATAAGTGGGGGAGGGGCAGCAAGAGGGGGTGGACAGAGGATCCAAAGCAGACTCTGAGCTGACAGGCTGACAGCAGTGAGCCCCATGCAGGGCTCGAACTCATTAACTGCGAGATCATGACCTGAGCTGATGTTGGACGTTCAACCAACTGAGCCACCCAGGCGCCCCCAAAATAGAGCAATTTTTAAAAATACTTACCAAATGATTCTGGTAATGGAAGACTAGGGTGACAGACAACTCTCCCACTAATGAGCACAGAAAGGTGGACAAAATACAAAACATCTACTCAGAGATAAGAGAGAGCTAATCAGGTAGTAAATACCAGGTCAATATCCAAGAGAAGAGAGCACATCAGAGTGAGCTTAGTATTTTAGGACTGCTTCACTCCAAGCACTATTTGTTGATTCCAAACCAGGTGGCTGAGGGCCTGAGCAGTACTTATACTACAGAGACAAAAGATGGAGTCCAGGACCCTCCAAGGACAAAGGTCCTGGTAAACATCTATTATATTGGGGAGGGTTCTCCAGAGAAACAAAACCAATAGGAGAAAGACAGAAAGACAGGGACACCTGGAAGGCTCAGTTGGTTAAGTGTGTGACTTGATTTTGGCTCAGGTTATGATCTCGCGGTTCATGAGTTACAGCCCCGCGTCGGGGCTGCACTAGCAGCACAGAGCCTGCTTGGGATCCTCTTTCTCTCCTCTCTTTCAAAATAAATAAGTAAATTTTAAAATGAAAGAAAGACAGGAAAAAAGAAAGGAGAAAGAAAAAGACATACAAGCAGATACATATAGAAATACAGTTATATAGGTAGGTAGACATAAAAGGACTTAATAAAAAGGAATTGGCCTATAGGACTATGGAGACTAGCAAGCAAAAAATCCGCAGAGCTGATATTACTGTTCAAGTTTGAAGGGCAAAAGCTGCTGCACAACCAGAAAGAGCCAATGTTCCAGTTCAAAGGCTGTCGGGGGGCAGGAATTCTCTCTTACTTGGGGGAGGTCAGCTTTTTTTGTTCTACTGAGCAGTAAACAGATGCTATTATTGGATGATACCCACATTATGGAAGGCAAACTGCTTTAGTCAGTGTACCAGTCTAAAGGTCAATCACATCCAAAAGCATCCTCACAGAAACACCCACAATAATATTTGATCAAATATCTGGGCATCCTATGGCTCAGTCAAGTTGGCAAATAAAATTAGCCATCATATCTGTGCTTTGGGATGGGATTCTAGGAGTAAGGGTGAATTAGGAGATGAACTTTCTTCCCGAGGACTGAAGTCCAGCTTTGAGTCATCTGGATGATCCAGAAAAATCTCAAATCCTAAAATTAGATTAAGGTCATCCCAGAAAGGGGTGCCTGGGTGGCTCATTTGGTTAAGCGTCCAGCGTCCAACTCTTGATTTTGGCTCAGGTCACTTGGGGTCTGTGTTTACAGCACGGCGCCTACTTGGGATTCTCTCTCCTTCTCTCTCTGCCCCTCCCTCACTTGTTCGTGTTCTCTCTCTCTTTATCTCTCTCAAAATAAAGAAATAAACTTTAAAAAAAAAAAGTGATCCCAGACTGTCGACAACCTCAGGCACTTGGCAAAATTAAAATGAAAACCTTATTGGGGCAAAGATAAAATCATTTTAGGTATCAAATTATTCCTACATAATTTAAACTTGGTTATACTTGATAACCAAATACATAGGAGGACAAGAACACAAATGAGAACCAGTCAAAACAATATGTTGATAACAGAAATAATTCCACAGGAACTTCAGAAAATGGCAAATACATGATACCATAGAATTAAAAATGTATGACAAGAATAGCATATAACTATGGAAAAGAATAAACATGGAGTTAAGATCATCTAAGATCTTTGCATTATCCAGGAAGAGCAAGTACTAATCATTGGTATGCTCCATAGGACAAAAGCTCTGATCTGCAGTCTTTGCTACTTCCTAAGGTGTAAATGTTCCCACTGTGGCCAACCTCAAGGTACCAACAAGAGGTGACTGAATACGAATTTGGGAAAAGAGAGGCACAAGATACTCTCCTGAGCCAGTGTGAGTCTGCTCCAGTACACCTCTAACTGAATTCTTGAAAATGGATTAATAAATGGGCACATGGGTGGCTCAGGTGGTTAAGCGTCTGACTTCAGCTCAGGTCATGATTTCAGGGTTTGTGAGTTTGAGCCCCATGTCGGGCTCTGTACTGACAGCTCGAGCCTGGAGCCTGCTTCAGATTCTGTGTCTCCTTCTCTCTCTGCCTCTCCCTGGCTCACATTCTGTTTCTTTCTCTCAAGAATAAATAAAACATTAAAAAAGAAAAAGAAAAGTAAATGGACAAATAAAAAGCAATCAATCCAAAAGAAGGCAAGAAAGGAGAGAGGAAAAAAACCAGAATAGGCAGGACAAAAACAAAGCATATAACAAGATGGTTGAGTTAAACTCAAATATATCAGCAATTACTTTAAATGTAAATGGGTGGAAATTTCAGTTGAAAGATAAATACAATATAATAATAAATTACAACTATATGTTTATGAGCAACACATCTAAAAACATAAGGTAAGAGAAAACTTGAAAGTAAAAAGAGAAAAAAAGATCTACTAGGCAAACGCTAACCCCCCAAAAAACTGGTATGGCTATATTAATATCAGAAAAGTAAATACTAAGAGCAAAAGCATTATTAGAAAAGAATATTTCAGGGCACTTCGCTGGCTCAGTTGGTAGCCCATGGGACTCTTGATTTCAGGTTGTAAGTTCAAGCCCCATGTTGGGTGTAGAGCTTACTTTAAAAAATGGAATATTTCATAATGATAAAATGTCCAATTCATAAGACATAACAATTCTATAACATGGAGGCACCTATGATATAGCTTCAAAATACACAACGAAAAAAACGAACAGGCAGTAGAAACAGATAACTACATGATCACTTGGGAGATATTAACCCACCTTTCTTAGTAATCAAAAGAATAAGCAAGCAACAACAAATTAGCAATTAAGCTGGAAATTATGCAATTAAGGCAGAAATCAATGACAAAAATATAAAACTTCCAAGTTTAGAAATTCAGAATTGCCAACTGTACACAAACTCTTTCTGAAAATTCAAGACAAAGAATACTTCCGAACCCATTTTATGAAGCCAGAATTACTCTAATAACTAGAAAAAAAATTACAAGTAAACTGCAAAACAATATCCTTCATAAGCTATGATTTTAACTGCTAATTTTTTTAAGTAATTGCTTTGACTTTGTTATTACTTTTTAAAATTTTTATTTCATTTTAGTGAGAGAATCCCAAGAAGGCTCACACTCATTAATGGAGCCCCAAGTGGGGCTTGATCCCACAACCTTGGGTTCATGACCCGAGCTGAAATCAAGAGTTGGATGCTCAATCAACTGAGCCATCCAGGCACCCCATACTTTGTTATTACTTTTAATAGTATAACTTTGAGCAAATTGCTTCCTGCCTCTAAAGATTTACTTTTCCACTTTTTATTTTTTTAAGTAATTTCTACCCCCAACATGGGGCTTGAACTCAAGATCCCAAGAGCAAGAATCACAAGCTCTACCAACTGAGCCAGCCAGGCACCCCAATTTCTTAAGAAAATTTTAGCAACTGAGTGCAATAACGTATAAAAATAATAATACACCAAGACTAAATAGGACTGGGATGTCTGGGTGGCCCAGTCATTTAAGCTTCCAACTTCAGCCCAGGTCATGGTCTCATGGTTCATGTGTTTGAGCCTCACATCTGGCTCTGTGCTGACGGTGGGGAGCCTGCTTGGGATTCTCGCTCTGTCCCTCCCCCACTTGCACATACATGTACACGCTCTCTCTTAAGATAAAAAAAAGAAGTAGGACTTTTCCCAACAATGTGTGTTTAGTTTAACATTCTAAAAATCAATGTATAAAGCTTCTATTAAAAACACTGGAGAAAATCTATATAACCTTCGATTAGGCAAAGGTTTCTTAGACATGACACCAGATGAATGGACTTTCTCAAAATTAAGAACTTCTGCTCTTTGAAAGATATTAATTAAGATAATAAATGAAGAGAAGCCACAGACTGAAAGAAAACAATTGGGAAAGAATAACTTGTGACAACCAACTTGGTACAATATGTTCAAATAATAACTGCCACAATTTATTGAGTGCTTTTAATAAGCCAAGAACTGATAAGCATTTTTTAAATGTTTATTTTTGAGAGAGAGAGAGAGAGAGCATGAGCAGGGGAGGGGCAGAGAGAGAGGGGGACAGAGGATCTGAAGCAGACTCTGTGCTGACAGCAGAGAGCTGTACACAGGACTCAAACTCACAAAACTGTGAGATCATAACCAGAGCAGAAACCAAGAGTCAGACGCTTAACCAACTGAGCCACCCAGGCACCCTGAACTGATAATCATTTTGTATGCATTCTTTATTTTAATCCTAAGGACAACCCTAAGTAATGGAAACTATTAGTTTCATTTGACCAATTAGCTTAAAGAAGTTGACTTGCCCAAAGTCATATGGGTGATAAGCTGCAGAGTTTGAACCCAATCCTATTTATTTCCAAAGTCAATGAACTCTCTTAACTCCACCATATTATCTTTCTATTAAAATAATCTGTTTGCACAACAACATGGAAAAAAAGTGTTAGAAGCAAAATGTATAAGGAGTGGTGTTGGCCTCCAGATTTATAGGCTAGTGAATTACAAACTTATCAAATTAGGAAAACTATACCTGGTATTCATAAGTTTGCTTGTGTGTTTGTCTTACAAGTATGATATTTGTTAAAGTATTGTACTTATATACTATCTGAGACTATCTTATGCCTCTAGACATCCCACAAACTAACTGGTCCCGTCCCTGCACTATATGAATGAACAGGATAAGCAGCCTAGAATGCCAAAACTTGCATGCATTTTTCAGTCCTCTGTACTGAATTGTACAAGATCCTTTCCATACAAAACTTTCCCTCCTTGGAACCATTTAGGACATGTATAAAAGAGTGGGCAATTAGGGCAATATCTAAAGCATAAGCATTATCAAGCACTAACACAATGAATGCATTTATGTTTTTGTCCTTTTGTTTACTTATAGCTTTTATAGGCATTGATTCAATATACATTTCCAACAGCCTTTATGGTAAGTAGACAGTAGGCATTAACCATGTAAGATTCAAAATGGGAGGCAGAGGCGTGCCTGGCTGGCTCAGTTGGAAGAGCATGCAACTCGTGATCTTGGGGTGAGTTCGAGCTTCATGTTGGCTGAAGAGATTACTTACAAAAATAAAAATTAAAAACAGCAACAAAATAGAGGCAGATTGGCAGTAAGTGTTCACTGCTGTTCAGCTGGAGTTCAAGCAAGAACCAATCTTCTTACTCTCCAAACCACATTCTAGAGACTAAATCAGATCTCTCCTAAGCAGAAGGAAAGCCTTAGGCCTTTGCAAACATGTAATCTTTTTGACCTATAATTGGGTACTTTCCTGATGTGTCCATACAACCCCTCCTCCCACTCACAACTGGTGGTAACCTCTGTGTTCTTTGAAATCCCACACTGTACATTACATTCATTTACAGTTACAGTCAACAAATATTAAGTACGACCTCCCTTGTTTGAGGTACTGGGTAGTTCCTTGTATTTAAAATTATGTGTAAACAGGTCTTATCCTAGCTTCTAAGCTGCTTGAGGACAGAAAGATCTTACCCAACTCTTCTGTAATTTATTGAAATGCCTAACACAATACTGGACACTTGGTGAGTACTCATTAAATACTTGATGACTTGAAGTCTGACCGAATTCCAGTTCAATACTGTTCTAATTCCAACTGAATCAATAAAGCAAACAAAATCATTCCATGGCAGTATCCAACCCTTCATTTCCTCTCATCTCTTAAGTACCACCTTCTCTGGTACTAATTTTTAAAAAGAGAATCCTCACTTGGAATACTTGATCAGTATCTTTGTGCAAGTAAAAAACAAAACAGTGATAATAACTCACCCTTCTTGGAACCCCAATTGCTCTTATAACCAGGGCATGACCAGATAATGGGAAATGCTCTGGACCAGGCATCAGGTCATTCCTGGCACCAACTTGTATCAAACCCTTCATCAAGGTTTATTGATTTGCACGTTATTCTCATCTATCCAGATTATAAACTCCTTCAAAGAAGGAACTATCCTTTGTAAAGATCTAAGTAAAGCAGTTGGTATTTTGACTCCCTATACCAGTTCTAGGTACTTCTGGTTTGGTTCGTGTAACTTGCAGACACACAAGGAACCCTTGCTTCCATGTATGCCTTTCTCCCCATGCCAAGATGGTGTCATTGGAAGGCAAGTAATCAATTTAGAATGATCTTTTGCTCTCTCAATCTGTCCTTCATCTCCCCAGGACCAAAGACTGTACCCATGGGGTAAAATAAAATCAATTGCTCCCAATACATTAGTGCTCCTTGAACAACTGAATAACCCTAGGTAACAGAATGTAGCTCTGAAGTCAGGAATGGGACGATTTCACTTTTGTGAACACCATCTTCTAGGCAAGCATTGGGGTCAAACTCGTCAACTACCAGAGGCACTCTGTTGGTGACTAGCAGTGGCCACGAAGACAGAGGAGTGCTGCTCCAGAATTCCTATTGGGTTCAAGGGCGCCAAGTCTAGCTGGAAGTGGGGGTCAGGCCATTTCATAGAAGCCACGTCTCTACAGCAAGTGCTGCCTCCACATGTTGGGGGCCCCCCAACTCCTCTGTCCCGCGGAGCCATTTTGGGAGCAGGGAACAAGGGATTCCGACCGAGGAAAGGTTGAGAAGGTTCCTCGGGGAGGTCCTCAGAGGTTTCCACAGTGGGAAACTGGCTCTGAAGAAGGAAACTTCCCTCTGAAGGGCAAAGACGTAGTCGTTCATCGCGTCCATGTGGCTGGAAAAGGCCTCAGTTCTCACTAATTGATTTCCTGACAAAACCACTTGTGAAAGCGCCAACGCTCCACACATCGGTCCGCGAGTCTGAGGAAACTTTCTGAGGGAAGAAAGAAGACATCCAAGCTGCTTCACCACCACCTTGGGGGCCGGTGTGTGACGCCGCTAGCAGAGGGCCTAGCTCTGGCGCCAGACCCTCCCCCGTCGCACCCGCTCAGGACCCCGGCCGCGCGCGCCCAAGCTGCGCGCGTGCGCAGACTGCCTGGCGGACGTGCAGCGCAGGCGCCGTGGCCATTTCCGGGATCTGTCAGCCGCTCCCTCTCGGCCCCGGTCCTCCGCCCGCGCCCGCCGGAGCCTGTTCGCGTCGACTGACCAGAGTCCGCGAATTCTCCGCTCCGAGCCGGTCCGGACTGCCCCGATCCCAGGTAAGGGACAGCAGGGCGAGCTTCTGACCCTGTCGGCCTCCACTGGCCCAGCCTCGCACCGGACGTTCTTGAGCCCGCGGGGGCGGTGAGGCGGAGGCTTAGGCCGCGGGGGCCACAGGCTGAGGGGCGGGCCGGGTCTCCTGGCCCGGCCTCCGGAGGGGGCGGGGGATCCGGGTTTTCTGGAGCCGGCCGAGCCCATGGGGTCCCCACACCTCGCATCCCTAGATTCTCCAGTTCCAGACCTCTTCCAGGGCCAGAATTAGCGGCTCCTTCTCCTGCGCTTCCGTAACGCTACTTACACCCCTATTATGGGCATTTATCACAATCTGTAAAATTGTAGTAAATGAGATCATCTCCCCCTAGTCGGACCGTTCCTTTCTTTAGCGTCCAGAATAGGTACTGCACCACGCGGTGGGCCACCCTGGAATGTTCGGCTCTGTTCTAGGGCAGCCGTCAATCTTTCAGTTCTTGGGGGCCCCTCCTGAACTCGAGAAAAAGACCTTCCCTCGAGTTCTTTTAAGATTCCCCTGCCCGAGTGCCGCCTTCTCTTATATCAGTAGTGAGACTCCCTCCTCCTGCTCGCTCGGTGGAACCTTTTCTGTAGCACCTTTCACGTTCCTGCCCCTCCAGTAGGGCGGCCAAAATTCCGATCTCGGCACCACCCCTTTTCGTTGGGTGGGGGGGACCCTGGGAAGATTGCTGCTCTGAGTCCGCATTTCCTCGCCTACCGAAGGAAGGTTCTTAGAGTTTTCTTTCTTTGAAGATCAAGTGAGTTTATTTGCGTCAATTGCCTAGAATAGTTCCTGGCCCAGAGTGTAGGTGCTCGGTAAATACTAGCTGGTGCGATTGTCCTGGGTATTCTGTGCATACCTATCTTCCCTTCCTTTGCTACCCGCCTCTCCCCGCAGACTTGACCAGAAAAGTGTCAGATTTATTTATGTTTCCGTCCGTGTACTTACTACACTGCTGGGAACATGGTAGGCATGGTAATAAAT
The DNA here is from genome assembly GCF_008692635.1 of Crocuta crocuta. Lineage (NCBI taxonomy): Eukaryota > Metazoa > Chordata > Mammalia > Carnivora > Hyaenidae > Crocuta > Crocuta crocuta. The sequence continues at coordinate 1,441,296 of NW_027529425.1, read as the reverse complement.
TGTGGCTTAGAATTCTTGATTATAAAGCCATCTGTTCTCATACGGCAGCTTTGGAACGTAAAGGAAATGCTAACCTACTTTTATCTACTTCAGCGCATTGTCTAAATTACCCTAGTTCTCCGCCTTCCCCCCCACCCCCTTTTTAAAACAGTTTTTTTCCTCACCTTTTGATTTCTAGTAGGTCCTGGGTTTTTCAGGTATCTAAGAAAGGAGAGGCTATCTGGAGGGTGCTTTTGTGGTGCTAGGCGGAGTAACTGGCTGCTTCCTACCACAGTATTCAGAGAGCTTCCAAGATTAATTCACCTACTTGCCATAATGAAAGGAGGGGAGTATCTTGGAAAAATAAAGGGGAAGAGTGGCAGTGTTTTAATCTAGTTAACCAGTCCTGTGCCGAGACATTCTCCAAGAAGTTTAAAATGATCTGCCGGTGAGGCTGGTGCCTGGCATTGAAACCTCATCTTTGAACCTTGTGGAGGGTGTGGTGACCTTGCTGGAGTGCCTGGTATCGCTGGGTTGGGTAATGAGAACAATTAGAAACTGGGTGAATCACAGTGTTAAAAACTTGAACCTAAACAGGGAACTGAAATTTTCAGTGTATACATACTTTCAGGCTTCAGGGCCAAGAATTCAAAATGTATGTAGACATTTCCAAGTACAGAGGATACTAACCAGTGTGTACTTATAGAGATGGAGGGAACTAACTTAGCATCTATTTTGGGCTAAGCTTTTTACTACATGTTTTCACACGACATCTCATTTAATTCTCATACCAATAGCCTTGGGATGTCAGTGATAACGTTAATTTTACATATGAAGAAAAAATTAGACTTAGGGATGTGAAAGTGATCTGCCCAGGGCCATAGCTCGTATGTGCCCAAGCTCAGATTCAAACCCAGGTCCCCTTGACTCCAGAGTCCATGGCAACCAAACATTAGGATGACTTTGTACTCAAAGTGATAGGTGAAGAAAAGAAGTGTGTTGTAGGAGGAGTGCCTGGAATTGTTCTGTAAATCATCATAAATGGTTTTTCTCTCAGTGCTGTACAATAAAAGATTATCAATAGAAGCTTGTTAAATTTAATGTCACCACCTTTTTTTTGGTCTCTTTTTCTCCTCTCTACTCTCTTTAAGACAAAGGCTTTCAGATTTCACTTAAATATTAATCACAGTTTAGAATTAGAATGATCAGCCTGTGATGGAAGGTATCTTTTTCTTGATACAAAATTCAAGCAATTATTCTCCTGCATTCACAGAGTATGATGAATACAGGCTGTTTACTGGGTGTCTTTTGAATGTAACAAGAGTATTGTCTTACCCTGCAGACTTAAACTACCCACGTGATTGAACTGAAGTGCAGGTCTGAGTGTATGTCCAAATATGGAACTTGAATGATATATAACAAATTTAGAAATGCAATTTTAGAAGTAATTATACTGTTATGTAAATGTTTACCTCTTTTTGGTACTTTGCTTAAAAAACTGAGTTGAGGGACACCTGGCTGGCTCAGTCAGAGTCAAGCGGCATGCAACGCTTGATCTCAAGGTTGTAAGTTCGAGCCCCACGTTGGGTGGGTTGAAGAATGGGATAGTCTTTGCAGCTGCTCTTTTTTAACTATACGTGAAAAATATGCTTTTAATGTATGTAGATATTCATATTGAATTATTATTTGTAAGGCAATTCTGTTTAATTAACAAATAAGCCTATAAAATAGGGCTTTTGAATTAAATTGGTTTTAATTAAGGAGGTATTTGTGACATGGTATGTTATTTTGAGTAACTATGAGTAAAACCTGTGGTGATGGGTAAGCATCTGATACCAGACTAGAGAGAGAATCATGTGGTAAGCATCTGGAAGTTTATGTTTTAAAAAAACACATTAAACAGCCTCATTTGAATTCATCTAAAACTTTTTTTTTTTTTTTAAATTTCCAGTTAGAGGCTTTTTCTTTACTTGTGATTTGCAGTTTGCTTTCTAGGACATATAAGAGTAAAGTCCGCGACCTGAATATCTTCACTTTAAAATAGAATGTGAAACACTGACACTTCTGCTGGTTCAAGATATCAAGATGGGTGCACTTAATCTCCTTTTGACCTTTGGATTCCTTTACAACAATTAACAGACATTTTTTCTGCTTTCCACTGAGATTGATTTCTGCTTTGTCTGCCGAACTTTCATTGTTCACTTCCTAACCTTCTGCTGTCCTTTCCATTCATTTCTATTTGCATCAGAATTCTTACCTAACTGGGGTGTGTGAGTGGCTCAGTCAGTTGAGCTTCCGACTTTGACTCAGGTCACAATCTCACAGTTCTTGGGTTCGAGTCCCCACATCAGGCTCTGTGCTGAATGCTTGCCTAGAGCCTGGAGCCTGTTTCGGATTCTGTGTTTCCTTCTCTCTCTGCCCCTCCCCTGCTCACATTCTGTCTCACTCTGTCTCTCAAAAATAAATAACTGTAGGGGCGCCAGGGTGGCTCAGTCGGTTGAGCGCCTGACTTTGGCTCCGGTCATGATCTCACGGTTCGTGGGTTCGAGCCCCGCGTCGGGCTCTGTGCTGACAGCTAGCTCAGAGCCTGGAGCCTGTTTCAGATTCTGTGTCTCCCTCTCTCTCCAACCCTCCCCTGCTCACACTGTCTCTCTCTCTCAGAAATAAATAAAACATTAAAATTTAAAAATAAATAAATGTAAAAAAAAAAAAAGAGAATTTTTACCTTACATTTCAGCCTCCACCCTGGGTGAACAGACTTGTACTGAAGTGTTGAAACTTCAGAGTGTTGTGTGAGTGTCTCTTAGAAATGATAAAGAGAAGGAGGATCTGGCTGCTTTAAAAAAAAAAAAAAATCTGTCTATTTCAGATAATGGTTGCCTCTTGGGTAAATCTAGATTTGGGTATTTATGAAGTAGAGAATTTTATTTGATTTTTAACTTAATGATGTGTCACACAGATTTCTGCTTTTCATTTTCAGTAAAAAAACAATGTAACAAACACCTGTATAATATACCCATTGTGTAGATTCACCAGTTGTTAACATTTTGCCACATTTGCTCTTTAAACAACTACTTGTTGTCCTGAGCCATTGAAAATAAATTACAGAAGACACTGTGATACTTCATCCCCAAATACTTCCTTCTTTAACTCCTAAGAGTTGGAACATGCTTCTATCTAATGGCAGTTATCATATTTAAGAAATTAGAAATAACTCCATATTGTTATGTAATATAGAATAAAATTTGTATTTTCATTGTTAGACAAAATATGCCTGTTATGGCTGTTTTAAAAATATAGATTACAGGGGCGCCTGGGTGGCTTAGTCGGTTAAGCGTCCGACTTTCACTTAGGTCATGATCTCGCGTGGGTTCGAGCCCCGCGTCGGGCTCTGTGCTGACTGCCAGCTCAGAGCCTGGAACCTGTTTCAGTCTGTGACTCCCTCTCTCTCTGACCCTCCCCTGTTCACGCTGTCTCTCTCTCTCTCCTAGAAATAAATAAAAATATAGATTACAGTAAGGGCGCCTGGGTGGCTCAGTTGGTTAAGTGACTGACTCTTAATTTTGGCTCAGGTCGTCATCTCACGGTTCATGAGTTCGAGCACTGCATCCGGCTCTTGCTGACAGTGCAGAACAAGCTGCTTGGATTCACTGTCTCCCTCTCTCTCTGCCCCTCCCTACACATGCTGTCTCTATCTCTCTCAAAATAAATAAGTAAACTTAAAAATATATCTGTAGATTACAGTCAAGTTTCATCTGTCGAATTTGATTTTCATAGCTCTTTTAGTTCAGAACAGTCTGCTTCACACCCATTGCCTTTTATGAATAGTCCAGGCCAGTTGTTTTCTAGGATGGCACATATTCTGGTCTGAACTCTTTGTTCCCCCTTTGTGCTACTTAACTAATTCCACTCCCTTTTATTTCTTGTAAACTGGAAAGTAGGTCTGGATCTTGATTTGATTTAGAGTTAATTTAATTGGCATAAATACTTGATAGGTAGGCTGGCCATATTTTCAGGTTTCTCTAGGATAGTCCTGTGACCTATTGTCACAGCATTAATAATACCACTTTTTGCTTTTGCTTTCTTAAAAGTGTTCTGATCTGGATGATAAATTAAGGGATCACTATGTGTAAGTGGTGACGTGCATTTCATGTTGCCTCCCATCAGGAGGTTCTACTATTTATGATACTAAGTTTGATCCCTTGGTTAAGATGGTGATTGCCAGATTTTTTTTATTGTTAAGGCATGTTTCTCTTCAAAATTAGTAAGTACTCTGTGGGATGATAATTTGAGACTGTGTGAATATCCTGTCCCCCAACCATCTTTAACCCATGGTTTTAGAGTCCCTTGATGGCCCTTGACAAAATATACATTGGTGGTTACAGTGCTTGTTATTTTGAAATGATTAAGTTTTGACATTGAGATTGAGTCTTTTCTAATGGGACAATAATGTTTTATTTATCCCCAGACATTTTGGGATCCCCCGACAAATGAAATACGTGTTGCTTGCCATTTTAAATGCTTTTTTCTGTTACTTATTACAGCTTCCTATCCTTTGAAAACACTAAGAATAATGTCCCTGCATCAGTTTTTACTAGAGCCAATCACCTGCCATGCCTGGAACAGGGATCGTACCCGTAAGTATGCTATTAACTTTACTCCTTTATTTTACTGCCTTTGATATTTTTATAGCTAGGCACTTTTTTAGGGATCACATATTTCAGTGTCACATGTGAAAAGGGCATGACCATAGATTCAGAAGGAAACTAGGTCAGTTATTTGGTTTATAGAGAGAGAAACTGAGGCCCAGAGTGTTGGAAGGGCTTTCTGGTGGTTAATGTCAGAGCCATTGCTAGCATCCAAGCCTTCTGGCTCTTTATCCAGCACTAGCTGGAGATAGTTTATATCTGAGGCCCTAAGAAACCAATGTCTGGAATGGTTGTGGAATAATACCATGCTCATCCAATATTTAGTCAGAATACTAGGATCGAATACTAGGACCTAGATATAAGCTATTACAGAGACATATAGTTTACTCCTGATGTACTAAGAGTAGTAGTAGTATTTACCATATTTTTTGTAATAAGCTTGAGTTTCTGGTTTTCTAGCTGCAACCAACCAGAAAGGGATGGAGAAGACTCTTAGAAGTAGGCATAGTACAGCAAGCAAAGTGACAGATAGTATGTAAGAAGGGGGAAAAAAAAAAAAAACCCTGAAAACAGAGTCAGAAGTGTAGTAGTGTGTCCATGAATTTTTTTTTAAGTTTATTTATTTATTTTGAGAGAGTGCGCGGGCACGCGCACAAGCGGGGGCGGGGCAGAGAAAGAGGGAGACAGAATCCCAAGCAGGCCCTGCACCATCAGCGCAGAGCCCTGTGTGGGGTTTGAACCCACGAACTGTGAGATCATGACCTGAGCCGAGCTCAAGAGTTAGATGCTTAACTAACTGTGCAACCCAGGCACCCCTTCATGAGTTATTTTTAAATTAAGTTATATTCTATAGCTGTCTTCTTTAAAATAAAGCTTTACTGCAATATAATTCACATAACATAAAACTCACCCTTTTTAAAGGATCAGGTCAGCAGGTTTTAGTACTGTATTCATAGTTATGCAGTAATACCACTAGTTTCAGAATGTTTTCTGTCACTCCAAAAAGAAACCTGTATATCTATTAGAAGTTACTCCCAGTTTTCCTCAAAACTTCTGGTTTTAACAACTACTAATCTACTGTCTCCATTGATTTGCATATTCTGGACATTTTTGCATAAGTGGAATCCTATAATGTGTGGTTTTTTGCATCTAGTTTCTTTCACTAACCATAATGTTTTCAAGGTTTATCCATGTTGTACCAAATAGTACTTCATCCTTTTTTTGGCTGAATAATATTGTTTAGACCTACCATATTTTCATCAGCTTATTCATCAGTTTGTGGGCATTGTAGCTGTTTCCACTTTTTGGCTATTATGAGTAATGCTGCTATGAACATTCACTTACCAATTTTTATGTGGACATAGGTTTTCTTTAAAAAATTTTTTAGTGTTTTTATTTATTTTTGAGAGAGAAAGAGCAAATGGGGGAGGATCAGAGAGAGAGGGAGACAATATGAAGCAGGCTTCAGGCTCTGAGTTGACAGCACAGAGCCCGATGTGGAGCTCAAACCACAAACTGTGAGATCGTGACCTGAGCCAAAGTTAGACACTCAACTGACTGAGCCACCCAGGTGCCCCTGTGGACATATGTTTTCAGTTCCCTTGAGGGTATACCTAGGAGTTGAATTTCTGGGTTATATATGGTAACTATGTTGAGCATTTTGGGAAGTTGCCAGACTGTTTTCCAAAGTGGCCACACCATTTTACATTCTCACTAGTAGTAATGAAGGTTCCAGTTCCTCTGCATCCTTGTCAATACTTGTTATTGTCTCTCTTTTTCATTATAGCCCTGTACTCACTATATCCGAGTAGGTATAAAGTAGTATCTTATTGTAGTTTAGATTTGTATTTCCCTGATGACTAATGATATTGAGCATCTTTTCACATGCTAATTGGCTATTTATATATCTTCTTTGGAAAATGTCTGTTCAGATCCTTTGTCTGTTTTTCATATTGGGTTATTGGTCTTTTTATTATTGAGTTATAAGTGTTCCTTGTATACTCTTGATATAAGTCCCTTATGAGATATTTTACAAATATCTCCCATTCTGTGGGTTGTCTATTCTCTTTCTTGATTCCTTTGAAGCACCAAAGTTTTTCTTTTGTTGTGTATGCATTTGCTGTTGTATCAAAGAAACCATTTAATTCAAGGTCACAAAGATGTGACTCTTCTTAGAGTCTTATAGCTTTAGTTCTTACAGTTACATCTTGCATCCAGTTCTAGTTAATTTTTGTATAAGGCACGAAGTAGGGGCCCAACTTTATCCTTTTGCCGGTATGTATCCGGTTGTCGCAACACCATTTGTTGAAGACAGTTCTCTCCCTGCTGAATTGTCTTGGTACCTTTGTCGATAATCAGTTGACTATAAATATGAAGGTTTATTGGATTCTCAATTCTGTTTTATTCATCTTTATGTTTATCCTAATGCCAAGGACACTGCCTTGATTACTATAGCTTTATAGTAAGTTTTGGAACTGGTAAGTGTGAGTTCCAATTTTGTACTTCTTTCTCAAGATTGTTTTGGCTCTTCTGGGTCCCTTGCATTTCCATATGAATTTAAGGATCAACCTAATAATTTCTGCAAAGAAGGCAGCTGAGATTTTGATAGGGATTGTTTTCAATCACTCAAATAAACATTAAAAACATTTTTTTAATTCAGTATGTAATATGACAGGATGGTGAATCTAGAGCTCCTGTTTTGTGATCATCTCACGGATTTTATTGCTGAGTTTCCTGTGTCTTCTGTCCCCACTTTCCCATGTAAAAATGGGTTTTTGGAGTATTGCCAGTTATTTTTATTTTTATATTTTTTAAATAACTTTTTAAAGTTTATTTTTGAGAGAGAGAGAAAGCACAAGTTGGGGAGGGGCAGAGAGAAAGGAAAGAGTGAGAATCCCAAGCAGGCTCTGCACTGCCAGGGCAGAGCCCGATGAGGGGCTTGAACTCATAAACTCTGAGATCATGACCTGACCTGAAGTCAAGACATTTAACCAACTGAGCCACCCAGGTGCCCCTCCAGTTATTTTTTTTTAATGTTTATTTATTTTTGATAGAGACAGAGCACGAGCAGGGGGTGGGCAGAGAGAGAAGGAAACACAGAATCTGAAGCAGGCTCCAGGATCTGAGCCGTCAGCACAGACCCTAATGTGGGGCTTGAACTCACGAACCACAAGATCATGACCTGAGTAGAAGTTGGTCGCTTAACCGACTGAGCCACCCAGGTGCCCTCCCTCCAGGTATTTTTAATAGAAAGTTATGATTGTCCTCAAGGCACCTGGGTGGCTCAGTTGGTTAGGCATCTAACTCTTGATTTTAGCCCAGGTAGAGTTCGAGCCTCACACCGGACTCTGTGCTGACGGTGCAGAGCCTGCTTGTGATTCTCTCTCCTCTGCCTCTCTCTGTCTGTGCCTCCCCTACTCATTCTCTCTCTCTCCCTCCCTCTCTCTTTCAAAATAAACACTTAAAAAAAAAAAAAGAAAGTTATGATTGTCCTTATGTAAACTATTTAAAACCTCATGATAAACAATATATTAAGTCAAAGTTTTCTTACTATAATTTGAAATTTGTAGCATTTTTCAGATTTCGATTTGGCTTTTGAAATCCCTGTGAGCATCTTAGAAATTTAGAGAAATATATATAATTGGTTTCTAGAAAGTACTTAAAGCCTTAGGATTTTAGAGCTAGGTATTTATTTGGTTCTATAGTTTCATCTGTAAAACAGATACAACTTTCCTAAGGAGGGAAGGAAAGGTAATATGATAGAAGGGGGAACTAGTAAATAATTGATCTAAAGTTTGAGTCATAGATCCTAATTTTACTTTTAAGAAATTAGTGTTTTGGGTTTTTTATTTAAATGAATGAACTAGAAAGGGCAAAAATCAGTATAAGTTCAAAAGAATCTGTCATAAATATGTATGTTCTTAATTATTTCAGATTGGCCCAACAGATTTCTCTTGAAAACAGAATTTTATTTTGTGATTCATATTGGCTTTATTGTAAAGGAAAGCTTTGATGTATTTTATGAGCATAGTCAAGTGTTTTTGATAAACTGATGGTTCCAACCTGGGTTCATGATACCAGTGAGAACCTAAGAACTGTTTTCAGTGTTTTGGAAATTCCAGCAGAAAGTAAATACTATTGCTAATAACGGTGGACAGGTGAACTAAAATGTCATATATCTTTACTCTGAGCTAAAATTGTATCAGCTAAGTATGATAACATTGTTTAATTCTTATTGGTTAGTCTTTATTTAATACTTGTAGATGTCTCTGATAAAATGAATTTTTAAATTTAATTTTTCTACAAAACATTTTTTAATGTTTATTTATTTTTGAGAGAGAGCACAAGCAGAGGAGGGGCAGAGAGAGAGAGGGAGACACAGACTCTGAAGCAGGCTCCAGGCTCTGAGCTGTCAGCACAGCACAGAGCCTAATGCAGGGCTCAAACTCACAAACCCTGAGATCATAACCTGAGTTGAAGTCAGATGCTTAACTGACTGAGCCACCCAGGCACCCATCTGCAAAACATTTTAAAATATGGAGTCCAAGTAGAGGTAAANTGCAAGTGAGTAAGGGGCAGGGGGGGGGAGAGAGAGAAGCAAGGCTCACCCAAAGCAGGGCTTGAGCTCACCTGAAGCGGAACTGGCTTAGTTGGTGGGTCATGTGACTTTTGATCTTGGGGTTGTGAGTTCGAGCCCAATGTTGGGTGTAGAGACTACTTACAAAAATAAAGATCTTAAAAAAAAATGCCAACTATAACATATCTCTTTTTTGGTGACAATTTCAAGTTAACTCGTGACTTTTTTCTCCAGAGATTGCTCTTAGCCCTAACAATCACGAAGTCCACATCTATAAGAAAAATGGGAGCCAGTGGGTGAAGGCTCATGAACTCAAGGAGCACAACGGACACATCACAGGTAAGGGAGACATCTGTGAGCTTAGCATGAGACTTGCAAATTGAGTGCTTTTCCATTAAAAAAAAATGTTTTAATGTTTATTAATTTTTGAGTGAGAGCAAGAGACAGAGTGTAAGTTGGGGAGGGGCAGAGAGAGAGGGAGACACAGAATCTGAAGCAGGTGCCAGGCTCTGAGCTGTCAGCACAGAGCCCAATGTGGGGCTTGAACTCACGAACCTGTGAGATCATGACCTGAGCCAAAGTTGGCCACTCAACTGACTGAGCCACCAGGAGTCCCTAGCGCTTTTCCATTTAAATGAAGAGGCTGATAAAGTAAGTGTGCCAAAATATTTAAAGCTGTGCAACATTTACAGAGTTTTCTTTAGAAATTTGAGAAAATATCATAATTGTGATATCAGTTTTTAAGTGCTTCTTTTAGTGTGGCTGGTACACAGCACTGTACTGGTGTTATGGAAAACACTGATCCTTCTCTGAGGACTGAAGAGCTTAGATTAGGTGATGAGATGTGAAAGGAAAACTAGATGGCCCGTCAGCTGAGAAAACGTAAGCCACACTGTGTCCCCAAGTGCTGAGGGGCCATAGTATCTTCCACAAGCTTTCTGTATGTTGTTTGTGGTGGGGAGGAAGACATTCCAAAATACTGAAAAGGACAAAGAACAATATAACAAACACCCACATTACCACCTCCTAGAATTAACAACTCTTGTCTTTTTTCCTGCTCCAGAAAACTGAGGAGACAAAAGTTTAATAATCAGGGGTGGTTTTCAAGATAATGGTACAGTCCCATCTCATCTGCCAGTCCTATCCTATTCCCATTCCCCAAAATCAGTCTGTAATTTTGGTATGACATTGTCCCAATTCATTTTTAATATTTCTACATACATATATACATATTTGTAAGCAATACAAATTTAGTACTATAGGCTAGTATTTTCAATGCTAAATGAATGGCATCATGTTGCATATCTCCTGCAGCTTGCTTTTGCGTCCCACATTGTTCCTGAGCTCTATGTTGATAGAGTTTTTTCCTTTTAACCGCTGTTTAACATTTCATACCTCATTTATTTACTCTTCTCTCCATTGAAGGACATTTAGGTTGTTTCCAGTTTTCCTTACTATGTTAGAGAGCTAAATCAAGCATCCCTGTGCAGATCTCTTTGTACACACGTGAATGTTTATGGAAGACTTGTATGTAGGAGTGTGCACATCCTCACCTTTGCTAGGCCTGGCCACATTGCCTTCACCCCGCAGCCCTGTATGGGAGTGCTTACTCTCCTGCATCCCACACATGCTGGATACGGTCAGGCTGTCTGATGAGTGATGAGTGTCTCTAGAAGTTGTATTTTCCTGATTGATAGAAAGGTTGAACATATTTTCAGAAGTTTGTTAGCCATCTGGGTTTCTCACACTTTACCATCCATTACTTCTGAGTAATGAACATCCGTGGAGTTTTTATCTTTTTCTTGTTGGTTTGTAGAATGAATCTTAACGCATTGGCTCTGAGGCAGATTCCTGGATGTACATGAGCTTTTATCTTTGACAAAAACTATTGATGAATAGATGGGTAACAGTGGTAGGCAGGGCAGTGTTGAGTTTCATTAAGCAACTGTCAAATAATGAAGGAGGAAGAGTAAGAGGTAAAAATGGAGAATTTCTGTAATGGTTTTCAGAATTTAGTGAACCAAAACCTGATACCATATTTCAAGAGAACGAATTGCTTTGTTGTTAAGTGATATCTAGCTATTTTATTTATTTATTTATTTATTTAAATTGTTTAATGTTTATTATTATTGAGACAGAGAGAAACACAGCATGAGTGGAGGAGGGGCAGAGAGAGAGGGAGATACAGAATCTGAAACAGCCTCCAGGCTCTGAGCTAGCTGTCAGCACAGAGCCTTATACGGGGCTCGAACTCCTGAACTGTGAGATCATGACCTGAGCTGAAGTCGAACGTGCAACGGACTGAGCCACCCAGGCATCCCTTTATTTATTTATTTTTTTAATGTTTTAATGTTTTTATTTATTTTTGAGAGAGAGAGCATGAGTGGGGGAGGAGCAGAGAGAGAGAGGGAGACATAGAATCCAAAACCGATTCCAGGCTCTAAGCTGTCAGCACAGAGCCTAACGCTTGAGCCCACGAGCTGTGAGATCATGACCTGAGCCAAAGTCTGACACTTAACCGACTGAGCCACCCAGGTGCTCCCATATCTGGCTGTTTTTAAAAGAACCATATTCACTTACTGTTGTGTTCAGAAACAACCCTTGTTCCTTGATCCTTACTCCTATAATTTTTTCTTTATCCATTTTCTAGCTGAGTTGATTCAACCTCTTAATTTGAACACTTTAGTCAAGCACACCAAAACTTATTCTCCATAACTTTTCAATTACAGATTTCTCACTGAAGTCTTAGCTTTTCCCTCTCCTTTCAATGACATTTCCTCTTAAGTGGGCAGCAGAGCAACTGATGGTGATTTTTTTTTTCTAATCGTGACCCTGGAATTTTGCCTCTAATTTTCCAACATACTGATTAGCTTAACGATACCCTCCCCCCAATCAGAGAGAAACAGCATGTTTTGACCTTCTTCACCCTTTACATTGGTTTCCCAGCAAAAACTTGTGACCATTCCTTCTTGCCTTTAAGTGATTTGTATATGGTGCTAGTGAGCAGGAGGGGCCAACTGACTGGACTACTGAACCAGCACAAAATACAGAATGTGTACTTTCTATTTCTGTTGCTATTGCTTTCCCATGACCTTACTTCTGTTAGGTTTGGCCTACTTTCTTTCTTTAAGTTCCTTTGCCAGTGGCCTCATGGCCTAAAAATAAGAACACTCATTGGAATTTTAGCATTGGGAAGTACTTTTAAGTGAGAAAGGGCTAAGGTGAAAGACCAAAGAAATGGCCCCTCAAAAATGAAATATTATGTTCTTTTTCTCCCCTGTTTCTCTTTTGGAATCCTTTGAACTTGGGCCTGTTTTCATCCAAAATGCTCGAATGACCCTTTTTTTAGATCTGAAAAAAACTGTTGTTGGGAAAATCTAAATGGAACTCTGTGGCAGGAGACCAGGGATCAAACATATTTCTCAGAAAGATAGTAACTACAGAAAAAAAAAATCTCCTGAAGCTTTCTAGAAGAAAGAAGACCAGTGAAAAAGAGTATGGTTAACATCAAAGAGATCACAGTGTTCTGGAATTTGTTTCTGTGAATTTTGGGGTTTTCTTTTTAATTTTAATGTTTTATTTATTTATGAGAGAGAGAGAGAGAGACAGCGTGAGCTGGGGAGGGTCAGAGAGGGAGGGAGACACAGAATCCGAAACAGGCTCCAGGCGCTGAGCTAGCTATCAGCACAGAGCCTGACACGGCTCGAACCCATGAACTGTGAGATCATGACCTGAGCCGAAGTCAGACGCTTAACCAACTGAGCCACCCAGGCGCCCCATTTTGGGGTTTTCTCAATGTTTATTTTTGAGAGAGAGTGCACATGCATGCGAGCTGGGGAGGAGCAGAGAGAAAGAGGGAGAGAGAGAATCACAAGCAGCCTCTGCCCTGTCAGTACAGAGCCTGATGTGGGGCTTTAACTCCAAACATATGAGATCATGACCTGAGCTGAAATCAAGAGTTGGACGCTTAACCAGTGGAGCCATCCAGGCTCCCCTGTTGATTCTTTTTATTTTTTTCTTAAAGCACCTCATGCTTAAGCACCTCAAGAGTTCCTATAAAACATGTGTGTTTAATTAGAGTGGTGATCCTATGGAATAAGGAGTGAAAATTTTAGATTGTCAAATCATCACAAAATCACTGAACTTTCTCATTACAAGGCAGTATTCTGGATGTTAGAAGATGTATTTGTTTTCTGTTTCTGTGTAACAAATACTTAGCAGCTTAACCTAAACACATACATTATCTCACAGTTTTTGTGGGTCAAGAGCCTGGGCGTGGCTCATCTGGGATCCCTGCTTAGGGTCTCACAAGTTGTAATCAAGGTGTCAGCCAGGGATGAGTTCTCATCAGAGGCTTGACCAGGGAAGGATCCACTTCCTAGCTCCTTCTGGTTGTTGGTGGTAGAATTCATGTCCTTGCAGCTGTAAGATTCATGAGAGGGATGCCACACCCTTATGTAATCTTGTTCACTAATGTATATCTTATGACCTTTCCAACATTCCATTGGTTAGAAGCAAGTCATGGGTCCTGCCCATACCTCCAGGGTAGGGAATTTCTCTAGGGTCTGCCTACCACAGTAGTTTCAGAGACTTGATTCCTGTTGTCAGGAACTTGTAATCAAGTTAGGAACACAAGATGTTCAGGGGCTCAGGGGCGCCTGGGTGGCTCAGTCAGTTAACCTTCCAACTTTGGCTCAGATCGTGATCTTGTGGTTTATGAGTTCGAACCCATGTGTTGGACTCTGTGCTGTCAGCTCAGATTCTGTCTCCCTCTCTCTCTACCCCTCCCGCCACTTTCCCTCTCTCAAAAATAAGTAAACAAAAAAGGAAACAAATCATTCATAAAATAACAATATTTCGCATTATACTTTGGGGAGTTTATCATAGGTCACTTTAACTAGAACAAAAAGGTATGTTCCTAAATATTTTTTCCAGTGTTAATCTGTTTTAATAAATGATTGGAAACTAACAAAACATTCAACATTGAGATGTTTGGGAAATTATGATGATAAGATCAATGTTCTGAAATAATCCCTAACCAGTGCCAGTTTATAAAAAGCAGAAAAATTATTTGCCATAATATTAATATCATTTTGGGGGAGAAATGTGTATGGATGTAAGAATGGGCTTTATTGACTTCCTGCATGTCCCTTTATGGTGGTTGTTTTATAACAACGTGTGGGTATTGTCTTCATAATTAAAAATAAAATTTTAAATCTAATCAAGATGGTTGCAAAACTGTCCTATAATGAATAGATTTACAATCCAATGCACATCATTTAGAATATACTCCCCCACATCTTTTTCCCCCTCAGTGGTATAAATAATTGAGCAGACAGTTCCTGTAGGTGAATAGGTGCATAAATGAATGAACTCTTCCTTCGTACAACTGAAATCACTGTGAGTTATGACCAGTGGAGACTTTGATTTATAGTCATCTTACTTTTTCCATATACGTGTTAAGAATGTTAATGATTAGTTTTTAAGGAGTTACTTATAATAATTTATTAGTAATACTTTCTTCATTTCCAATGATACCTTCAGTGTGGAATATTTATAGGAAATACCTCATCAAGTAACTACAGAGTGATTGAGTCATAGCAGATTTTACTCTTGGTATATAACAAACTGATCTTGACTTTGGGATCCTTCACAGAGCCGCCAATTAAGTAAAGGTCTGATCAAGTATGAAAACTAAACTTTACATTCAGGTACCTATTTAGACCTCTTTGTAATTTAGATGCAGAGACACTCAAGGACTCTCCAGAACCTGTATAGTTTAGGCTAGTTTAAATGACAGTGACCCTCAGAAGAACATATATAATGAATCACAGTTTATATTTTTTCTGTTTACTGCAGATTATTTTAAATTGCCCTGATGTTGTTTTATTTAGATATCACATAACAGACTTGCAGTTAATATGATGGAGTGAGGTCTGTTCATGAATCAATAAAGGTACTTTAAAACCCCCCCAGTATCTAATCAAGTGGGAAGGGAAAAGGTCTTCAGACCAAATAACTTGAGAACTGTGAACAGGTGGAAGACTGCCCTGGCTTAGTTTTTTACCCTCCACAGTTGTGAAGTAGCTCTGCTCTGCCCGGCCTCGTGGAGGATCCTGAGATGCAAAACTGTGCAGAGAAACCTTGCCCTTGTGTGTGAAGTGATGATCAGGACCATAGATGGGGGAAGGATGGGGCTGGGGAGGAAAATACCAAGCCCCCGCATAGCCCTGCCATGGCACTGCCTGCCTGGCTGTCTCATGGCTCTTGTCATGGGCCAGACAGTGCAGATGACACCACACCTCACTTGCAGGTATCGACTGGGCTCCCAAGAGCGACCGCATCGTCACTTGTGGGGCAGACCGCAATGCCTATGTCTGGAGTCAGAAAGATGGTGTCTGGAAGCCAACCCTGGTGATCCTGAGAATTAATCGTGCAGCGACTTTTGTCAAGTGGTCCCCGCTAGAGAACAAATTTGCTGTGGGAAGTGGAGCACGACTCATTTCTGTTTGTTACTTTGAGTCTGAAAATGACTGGTGAGCAACAGCTGAGTATTTTTTATTTCTGTCTGTGACATTATATCTTTGGACCACTGTGACTTCATGAGGCCCTGGGTGAAGGCTTACCTATAACTTCAGTGTTTCATCATCAGGAGATTTTTTTTTCCTTTGAAAATCTCCATTCCCTCTGAGCATTTTCCTTCTCACATGCATGTTGAGTCAAATCTCACATCTTTCTCATATTGATGTAGACCTGTGGCCCTATGTTCTGATCTCGTAACTGGTATGTCCTGTAAGGTGCTGCTCTCCTCATTCTGTGCTGTTCAGATTGTTCTCTTACTCTAACAGGAAAATCACAAAATTTCAAAAAATTAAGATCTCAATTCGCATGACCTGAGGAATAATTTTTTCGTCACTGTCCTGTCTACTTAAGGTATCTGAAGATTCCTACAGATGACAGTGTCCTCCTTTTTTTTTTTTTTTTAACTTACTTTCTAACCAGAGCGCCTGGGTGGCTCAGTCGGTTAGGCATCCGACTTCAGCCTCGTTCATGATCTCCTGGTTTGTGGGTTCAATTCCTGGAGCCTGCTTCTGATTCTGTGTCTCCCACTCTCTCTGCCCCTCCCCCACTTGTGCTGTGTCTCTCTCTCTCTCTCTCTGTCTCTCAAAAATAAACATCAAGAAAAATTTTTTAAATTTATTTGCTAACCAGATCTTTGTCTTGGTATAATATTTTACTCCTTTAAGTTGTTGAAGTAAAATTTGACCAGAATCTTGGAACTATGATTAGCCCGTTATACGTTTTGTACAAATCACTTATAGCTGAGCCACTCAAAATACAGAGATTGATTTTATGGCTAAGTAACTTATTTTAACTGTTCCTTCCCACTTTGATAAGAAAACAGCTGTGCTCTATCTGGCATGCATTCAGAAAGGGAGGTAACTAGCCTTCAACATGGAATTGTCATTTAGTACGAATCTGGCAGTGTTTCTATTTGCACTAAAAATAGCAGAGTACCCATTTCTCTCTGTGTTAGTGTTACTGTTTGCTTTCTGCTGAAACAGTGAAAGGAACGGATTATATTATGTTTTGTAATATAGTGAAACCTCAGAAATTTTGATTCTGTGAAAAGAAAGTCTGTGAATGTGCAACGATTCAGTTATGAATTTAAGACCTACATTTTTCTTTAAAGCACATGTAAAAATAAGTCTAACAAAATGCTGCCTGCCAGAAATCACTTAGAAGACTCACTGTAAGGAACAGATAAGAAAAATTTTCCTCCCTAGGTAACCTTCAACCTCAGTGATTGCTCACATTTTTATTCACTGAAAAATAGTTTCAAATATAGGTAAATTGGGCTGTACCGTATTGCAAGGTATTGTCATTTGAACAAGCTGTATGTTGAGAGGTTTTTCTTGGCTATAGAACATTTCATTGGAATGATGTGAATATTTTTAAATAATCTTTAAAAGCTTTTAAAGTAACTGCATTATAAGCACACCAAAATGTCTATTTTTCAGAATGAAATTTTTTATATAGGTTCCTAAGAAAGAGTCTGTTCAAAAGTAATTTGGCCTTCAGAGATGAGTGTTTGTCTTGATATTCAATCTATCAACTCTTATTTTTTTTTCTTAAGTTTATTTTGAGAGAAAGATAGCATGAGTGGGTGAAAGGCAGAGAGAAAGAGGAGAGAGAGAAGCTCAAGCAGCCTCTGTGCTGAAAGCGCAGAGCCCAACATAGGGCCAGATCTCACAAACCATGATACCATGACCTGAGCCAAAATCAAGAGTCAGATGCTTTAAAAAAAACATTTTTTTTAATGTTTATTTTTAAAGAGTTGGATGCTTAACGGAGTAAGCCACCCACGCGCCCCCAGTCTTTGAACTCTTAAACAGTAGAACATGATTGATTTTTAAGCAACAATTTAGGGCCAGAAATTGAATTAGCTAAGCCAGAATAATGACTGATCTCAGACATAAATATCCTTGGAGTAGAGCTAGAGAATTAATTAGAACTTCCAATGAGAGACTGTGATTTTCTTGGTTGTGATTTCTCTGTGGGGGGGAATAAAAGAATTTGCAGCTTCACAGAGGCTTAGAAAAGAAATTAAGTTATTTTACAACCCAAACTTAACCCAAAATGAAATAACAAGTTGCTAAATATTTATCATAAAAATTTAAATAATTCAAACCACAATTTTTATTTGAAAGGTTAAGGTCACATGTAATCTAAAACTCCATGGGGCCATATCCAGAGTTAATCCATAAATATAGTTACTAATGGGGATCCCCTAATAGCCAGGAAGGCTCAGAAGGGGCTGCTGTGATGAAGAATGTCCTGAAAGAACTGAAAGCATCATTTATGGCTCTTCTCCCTTTCTCCTTTCCAGTCTCTGGTGGAAGACCTGGTAGCCATCAGTGTTTCACCTGACACACACTCGTAGGACCTCTGGGAGCTGTTGCTTGATGTGTGGATAAACTAAAATGGATTTTCTTTTGTAGGTGGGTCAGCAAGCACATTAAAAAGCCCATTCGCTCCACGGTCCTCAGCTTGGATTGGCATCCCAACAATGTTTTGCTGGCAGCAGGATCGTGTGATTTCAAATGCAGGTGGGAACAAATGAGAATTGGTAGGCATAATTCATCC
>NW_027529425.1:1412722-1422795 GCF_008692635.1 Crocuta crocuta | reverse complement strand
TTTTTTTAAGTTTATTTTTGAGTGAGAGAGAAAGATCCCAAGTGGGGTAGGAGCAGAGAAAGAGAGAGAATCCAAGCTGGCTTTCCACTGTCAGTGCAGAGACCAGTGTGGGGCTCAAACTCACAAACCGTGAGATCATGACCTGAGCTGAAGTCAGACGCTTAACTGACTGAGCCACCCAGGCGTCCTCGTCTTTCACTTATTTGTAAGGTTTCTTTGCTTTGCATGGTACTGTGGTAGGCACCGCAAGGGACTCAGAGATGAGCTGAGCTTGTGATCTAGGATAGCAAGCACCAGAGATCACCGAGGTAGAAGGAAGTGGACTTGGAAGCGCAGTGGGGGGAGGTGCGAGAGTGGGGCCCCAGAAATTCACCTTAGGCAGAGCACCCGTGTTTGGAGCAGAGATCTAGTGGCCTTCGGACAACAGTATTATTTCTCGTTTCATAACCCAGGTAGAGACTTGGCAGATTCCAGAGCGAGGCTAAAACGAACAAAACATAGCTGAACAGTGCACTGCTGAGCTATTACTGCACTGTTCCTTTTCAGTTAAAGCTTTTTTATTTGTTGTTTGTGGGAGGCCAGAAGTAACAGCCATTTTGCTAAGAGCTTTAAGGATCATATGGCGTAATTGCTTTTTAAAGTTATTCTTTATCAAAAAGGCTTTCTTCTCTTAGTCGAAAGAAAAGCAAATTAATGTTCCTTCATGTTGACTGTATGCTGGGTGGGGAGATGGCATGCATCTTTCTTCAGGAGACCGTGTGGAGAGTTTTCAGAACACCTGGCTAGTGATTCATATCCAAGGGTTTTTTAGTTGGTTTGTTGGTTTTTTAAGATGTGTGTGGGAATTTGGCTGTGGACTGGGGGTACAGGGGTGTCAGGACACTCTCTAGGAAAAGATTGGTTCTTAAAAAAAAAAAAAGATTGGTTTCTGGTTTCTAGTTAAGAATCAGAGTAACAGCAAAGATGCATAGACATTCTCAAGAATTCAAGAATTTTAGTGTCTGTGATGTGTTACGCAGAGTCAGTCCAGCTCCCTTTGAAGATGGAACTGAATGATCTGTACCATCTGGGTTATCAGGCTGTGTCTAAAAACTCTGTGACAATAGGTTACCAATTCTTTTGTTAATATTAATTTCCAGAAATTTTGCTTTGACTTGTAGTCCTTTGGGTAAGAGTCTGTTCTGGTCACTCTCTTCAGAAACTGAGACCACAACCACCTGTTGTGTCCTGGTCTCTGATGGCTAAAGCAGTGGCCATTGTGATTCTGACTTCCAGCCCCGCGATTCTCATTCTCAGTCCCCTAAAAATGGAGAACGAACTGAGGCTGCCAGAGGGAAAGGGATGGGGGGAAGGGCACGATGGGGGAAGGGGAGAGGGAGGTACAGGCTTCCAGTTACAAAGTGAGTCACAGGAATGACGGAATATAGTCAGTGATGCTGCAAGAGCGGTGTGTGGTGACAGATGCCAGCTGCACCAGCAGTGAGTATGGCATAAAGTTCAATCACTGTGATGTACGCCTGAAACTAATGTAAAATTGTGTGTCAGCTCTACTCAGTAAAAAAATAATAATAAAGCCCAGTGATTCCAAGGTCATGTCCTGTAACTTACACAGATATCTCATTGTGCCCTTTACCTCCTCCGCCTCTTCCAGAGCTGCTGCTGTTATTGTCATTTGGGGGGAAATATCCCAGCTCATTTTAGAGAGTCTTTAAGTCCAGAAGTTCTTGAGAGGCTCTACGAGGTAGAAATAGCATTGGGGGGGCTGAGGGGGATTCCCAGCCTCTCTTTATCCCTCCTGCTTCCCAACTCTTTGTCAAAACCTCCCCACATACAACTTCCTGGAATTCAAGAGAGGGGTTGCTGACAGACTGGAAAACACCCTCCTTCAACTCAGACCCTTACCTGCCACAGAGACAGGACAGGGACCCCACAGCCGTGTGAAGCCTGCCCTCCAGATAGCACGAGGGGGAGCCTGCCCGCCCTCTCACCGGCCTCCCATGGCTTCCTCCTTGGGTATCCCTTTCTTTAAATGGGTTCATACCACTGCTTTATTGCAGTGTGGTGAATAATTTCCCCTCCTGCCATTGGGCTGTGTGGGCTTCCTGGCACACAGGAAGGAATGCTGTGCTCAGCGGGGTCTTCCGTGCTAGGTGGTGGCATGACAACAGGACCCTCCCCCAGAACTCTGCACTCACAGGAGGGAAGGGCCTTTGTGTTCATTACTTTTAGAACTGCGCCCCTTTGGCGGCAGCAGTGCCTGCCACATTGTAGGTCTTTGATTGAGCATGTGCATCTTGAGAGACTTGGATGGGCCCGTAGGTGGCCCTTGCAACCATTCTTAAGAGATTGGTGTATGTGACTTTGTCATATTTTGCTTTTCAAGGATTAATCTCTTTGCATCCTGAAACCCCTTACGGCAGCTGCCTATGGCCTGTTTCTTTATACACATATTTTCATCTACTTTGTCCTTCTTTCCTGCCCCTTAAACTACAGAGTCTTTTCTGCCTACATTAAAGAAGTGGATGAAAAGCCAGCCAGTACGCCATGGGGCAGCAAGATGCCTTTTGGTCAGCTGATGTCAGAGTTTGGTGGCAGTGGCACTGGTGGCTGGGTGCATGGGGTCAGCTTCTCTGCCAGCGGGAGCCGCCTGGCCTGGGTCAGCCACGACAGCACCGTATCTGTTGCCGATGCCTCAAAAAGCGTGCAGTGAGTATTTGCCTTTTGTTTGGAGTTAGGGAGTGGATTGGGATCTCTCAGCAGCTGGGCCAAGGCTCTTCTTCCCTGGGTGCAGGTTCAGGATGTGAGCATAAAAATCTGACCCAGAACCACAGGGCTGCCTTTGAAGTCCCAGACACACATTTAGGTTGTCCATTTGGGGAAATTTGAAAGAGTTAGGTCTCACTTCCAGAAACACCTCTTAATGGAGTCGGTGATGGTGATTCCTCTGAAGGACATGCTCTCCCCCGCCCCGCCCCGGCCTGCTGCTGTTAAGCTTTCCTTCATGTGGGCAGTTTAGTCTGTTACTGTGGATTCCTTACGACAGTGTCATCCACCAGCCTTAAGTAGGAGATAAGTTCTTACTGTGTAGTCAAGGAACAGTGACTCCATTCATTTGGGACTCCATCTGGTAATACTTAAAATCCTGGAGCCAGTTCCTCTGGAGTAGGCTGGAAGAACTCAAATTACAGTGACTCATTTGTGACTGAGGTACCTGCCCAGCCTCGGGGAGGGCACCAGGCACCTTGTCAGACGTCAGAATTTGCATCTGCTCATCATGTTGGAAGGACAGAGATGATGACTGGGATTCCTTCCCCTTATGAATCTTTGTCTTTCCTGGTGAATTCTTTTTTATTGGCTGCTAAAGGTTACCCACCTTTAAAGATTTAACTTGTTGCTGTGTACTGCTCACATCAGGTGTGCTGCATGGTGACAACAAAGTGAAATTTCAGAGAGGATTTTTTTTCCTAACTGAACTGAATTGTGGGTTTGGGGAGCGGGGTGGGGGGGGTTGCTTTATTTTGAGAGAAAGAGAAAGAGTGGGGGAGGGGCAGAAAGCCAGGGAGAGAGAGAGTCCCAAGCAGGCTCCGTGCTTTCAGTGTAGAGCCCGATTTGGGGCTTGAATTCACAAACCATGAGATCATGACCTGAGCCAGAATCAAGAGTTGGATGCTTTTAACTGACTGAGCCAGCCAGGCGCCCCTTATTTATTTTGAAAACACCACCTTAAATGTTGTAGTCTCCTAGGTTTCTGTACACGTATAGGCATTTATGTATCTTTTCATTTTTAACACAAGCAGGGTTATGCTATACATTTTGTACAGTAATATGCTTTTTGTTCAGTAATGTTTTGATATTTTAGTTTGATTTGTGTACAGCTTATTGTAATGTGTAGTAAGCTCTTAGCATGTGCTTATTACAAGCCCCTGTCTGCCCTCCTACTGATTTATGATTTGGCTTTTACAGTCCTGCAAGTCAGATGACATTCTCCACCCTTCCCCTTCTCGACATAAATGTTTTATGTAGTAGGAGCCAGTGTTTTATGTAGTAAGGTGCCCCTTAAGGCCTTAAGATGGGGGCATTAGGACTTTAACCCAATTCCAGCAGTATTGGCAGGGGGAGAAGGGGTCTCCTAAGATAATAGTTTTCTAAATGCATCATCTTTTACATGAAACTCTGTGATCCTAATTCATTGGTCAACGTGTGTGCCCGCCATATCTTTGTGACCTGTTGGCCAGGTGCTAAAGCAGATAACTACTACCTGTACGTGTACACACCTGTGCCCCAGCCCAGTTGTGTGTGAGATCCTAGCTGCCTAAGACGGCATCCTGTTCATCGGTGGCTCCAGCTCCTCCCCCAGTGCCTGGCAGAAAAAAGAGAATAGACTCTCTTGGGCACCTGGGTGGCTCAGTCGGTTGAGCGTCTGACTTCAGCTCAGGTCATGATCTCGCAGTTCATAGGTTTGAGCCCCACATCAGGCTCTGTGCTGTGCCTGGAGCCTGCTTCAGATTCTGTGTCTCCCTCTCTCTCTGCCCCTTCCCTGCTTGTGCTCTGTCTCTCTGTGTCTCTCCAAAATAAATAAACGTTAAAAATTAAAAAAAAAAAAAAAAAATAGACTCTTTCAGATGTTTGTGCCCACTCTCTGGGAGCCCAGGGTAAGCACTGGCAAGGAGAGGATGGCCACATAAGGTGTTCAGTCATGAGTGACAGTGACAGGAAGAGTGCTAAGTGATCAGAAAGGAGAAGCCACGTTAGGGTAAAGAGGTCCAGGAAAGCTTCACAGAGGTGATCACATTAGAGCTGAACTTCAGAGACCCAAGTGGACTTCGAATAAGCATGTGGGTAAAGGGTGTGGGAGCAAAGGCAAAAGGCGGGAAAGAATAAGGGCTCTCTGAGGACCATGCTATAGACCAGTGTCATAAGTGGGGGCCCCAGAAGCAAGTGGGGCCCAGACCAGAGAGGGCCAAAGGCCTCTGTTTCTGCAGGTTACCCCAGGGCTGTGTCATGCTTGAGATTCCGGATTCCTGAAAGTAGAGGTCATGGGGCTCCTTTTAAGCGGGTTTGTTTATGCTGCCCGAGCACTCGAGAGGATGGGTGTTTTGTCATCTTCTATGTCTATAAAGAAGCTGCTTGGTCTGTTCCGTCTCAGTTTAACAATTGTTCTTGTATTCAGGGTCTCAACTCTGAAAACGGAGTTCCTGCCCCTGCTGAGTGTGTCGTTTGTCTCGGAGAACAGCGTTGTAGCTGCTGTAAGTTTCCTCTTCACCTCCCCTTTGAAGACCCTGCTTAATGCTCCGGGATGGGAACAGCATGGGCTCTGTGACTTGCTGCACTCGCACAGACTAGCACAGCCTTTCTGAACAGCTGGACTGTAAGAGTGGGAGACGGCTGTGCTGGTGACCATTCTGCTCAGGCTGAGAGGCGGGCAGTGGGCCCCCCAGGGCCTGACCAATGTCTTGTTTCAGGGCCATGACTGCTGCCCGATGCTCTTTAACTACGATGACCGTGGCTGCTTGACCTTCGTCTCCAAACTAGACATTCCAAAACAGAGCATCCAGCGCAACATGTCCGCCATGGAGCGCTTCCGCAACATGGACAAGAGGGCCACGACTGAGGACCGCAACACGGCCTTGGAGACGCTGCACCAGAATAGCATCACGTAGGTGCCACCCAGCCACCTGCGTGTCCATGGAAGCCACCTGTAGCCAGGGTCCCGACCATCTGTAGAGAAGCGTTTAGGTGACCAAGATGCCTTTCTGCCTCCTTATTTCTTGGCTGGGTCTCTGTGAAGCTGTGTGCTCTGTGTGCCCAGACATTCCTTCAGGAACAGGAGCAGGGACAAGTCTGTAGCCTCCCGACTGCGGGCTCCAATTTTCAGCTTGTGACAGAGAGTGAACTGCCCCCACCTAGTCATTCTGTCCTTTGAGGTGCAGATGGCATGAGGCATCCCCCGCCCTCCACGAGGTGCACTGGCCCTCCTACCCCTGCTGTGTGAGCTGCCTCCTCCTGGGGCTCACGTTCCCAGACCCTGATGAGAATGAGAGGAGATCTTCCTGAACGTTCTGTTCCTCTCCTAGTGAGCACGGGGCAGGAACGTTGTTTATACGCAGTTTGCAAAGGCAACTCTGGCTGTCATTCCAGCCGGGATGTCCAGTCATGCACATCATTTAACGAAAGAAATTATTATTCAGAAGATCATTTAACGAAAGAAATCATTTGATATCATATGGTAAACGAAGGAATTTCTTGATTTAACTTTTCATCAGGCATATGTGACTGAAGTGTGTTCTATCCAAAGAGTTTGATTTTTTTTTTAAACTCTGGAGGAGAAGTGTAGTCTGCTCTTGGTATTTTATTTTATTTTTTTAAATGTTTTATTTCTAGGAGAGAGATAGAGACAGCGTGAGCAGGGGAGGGTCAGAGAGAGAGGGAGTCACAGACTGAAACAGGCTCCAGGCTCTGAGCTGGCAGTCAGCACAGAGCCCGACGTGGGGCTCGAACCCACGAACCGCGAGATCATGACCTAAGCGAAAGTCGGACGCTTAACCGACTAAGCCACCCAGGCGCCCCTGCTCTTGGTATTTTAAATGACTGGTCAGAGTTAGGTACCACAGGGTTTTCTCTTTTTGGTTATATCTTTTGTGTTGAGAGATTTTCATTGTAGTGATGATGGCGGGAAGAAGAATGGAAAGGTCTAGATGTTCTCTTTGAGAGAATCATTAAGTGCAGGTTGTGCTTATGATTATGTTCAGTGGAAAGGGCCACCGGACTTAAAATAGGCTGAAAATTTCTGCACTCTCTTGAAAAGTAATAACCTGAGGGGCGCCTAGGTGGCTCAGTCAGTTAAGTGTCCAGCTTCAGCTCAGGTCACAATCTCACTTTCGTGGGTTTGAGTCCTGCGTTGGGCTCTGTGCTGACAGCTCGGAGCCTGAAGCCTCCTTCAGATTCCGTGTCTCCCTCTCTCCACCCCAACCCCACTTGCACTGTGTCTCTCAAAAATGAATAAACGTGAAAAAAAAAAAAAGTAATAACTTGAAGGCCTAGCACAACTTTTTTCCACACTTCTGTTTTCTTTGTCTTGAATAATTTTCAAAATTATTTCTTGTGAATTTCTCTGAAGCTTGTCTGCAGACTACATATCAGGAAGGAAACAACTCATTGCATCTTTGAGATTTTCAGGTTAAAAGTATAAAGACCCTTGCAGATTGACATGTCTGCTTTTATTCACAGATATTAAGTCCTCTTTGGCCTTAAGCAAAGGGTCAGCAAACTTTTTCTGTAAGGGACCAGAGGATAAATATTTCAGGTTCAGAGAAAGTACAGAGGCGCGTCACAGCTACACACTATGTAGGTAGTATGCGTATAAATGAGCGTGGATGTGTTTCAGTAAAACTTTTATGGACCTAGAAGTTTGAATTTTCACATAATTTTCACATCATGAAATAATAGTCTTAATTTTTTTGTCACCGTTTAAAATCGGTAGCTATTCTTAGCTTACAGGCTGTACAGAAACAGGCCATGTGCACTGTTTTGCCCTCTCCTTCCCTAGACAGAATGTTCTAGACAGTCCAGAGGAGAAAGAAAAATATCGTCTGAGCTATAGAATTGATTTTCTTGGAAGTTTTTCAGTTAATTAGGCCAAGACAAGTTGTTACATTCATCTGTTCCTCTACTTTGCTTGCTTGCAATCCTGTTGTGTATCTGAACGTTGCTCACATTGACAGGGATTAGTTTCAAATGCAGGGAGAGCTCTTGGCTTCCAGGCCCTGGTTGTCTTGGAGCATGACTTGGGAGTTTCTGTTTGAGCCAGTTGGATTTCAGTCATGCTTTATCCTGCCTCTAGTTTGTTTTTGTTTTGTTTTTGTTTCCATCTCTGTCATTGCCGTGAAACTGCCCACACTCTGCCCCCTGGCAGTCCGCGTGCTGTGTGACCTGGGCCCATCCTGCTTCTCCACGTCACTGTGACTAACACAGCTCCTTACCTTTCCCTTCTGCAGTCCTGGCTTTTTTGGATGTCTGGTAATAAGGCACATTCAAATATTTTCTGAGGCAGATCGCCGCAGCCTGATCCTGATGGACAACTTAATATTTTGCAGCTGGGAATTCATTCCTTTAAAATACCCCTACACTGTTAGGAAGGTTGGGACTCGCTTCCACCATATACCTTACAGTCTCTCTTGTTTTTCCTTTTTCTCAGTCAAGTGTCCATTTATGAGGTGGACAAGCAAGATTGTCGCAAATTTTGCACTACTGGCATCGATGGAGCCATGACAATTTGGGATTTCAAGGTATTTTCTACTTTTCAGAAGAAATCTTATTTGTGTAAAATTCTTCCTGTGACCAGAATGTTTTCTCATCTCTTGGAACAAAATGTCAAATCCAGTGCATATCAGAAACGTAGAACGTTAGGCTTTAGTTGTCTTTAAAACCTGAAAGGGCGCCTGGCTGGCTTAGTCGGTGGAACATGTGACTCTTGGTCTTGGGGTTGTGAGTTTGAGCCCTGCCTTGGGTGTAGAGCTTACTTTAAAAAACAAACAGACAAAAGTTAAGACCTGAAAGCCATTAGAAGAAAACCAGACTTTCTCAGTGAGGTGGGGTACATCCTTCTAGATGTCCATTTATCCATGGAGGAAAATTTGAGGGCTATTTTTATAGCCGGCCCTGTGTTGGGCACCAGTGTCTTTAACTATATACTTACATTTTTGTGGTTTGCACTCATTAATCTATTAAACATTCGCTGAGTGCCTGCTGGGTACCAGGCCTGGTACTAGGCACTGAGGACACCGAGATGAGAGGGGTTCATCTGGTGGGCAGGGGGGGTTAGGTGGAGCTGCCGAAGAGCAGCCAGTGTGGGTGTTTCTACACTGAGGAAGTCGGGGGGTGCCTAGGCTGCCAGTGCTGCAGGGAGGAGAAGGGCTGAGCTGTATCTCCAGGTGCAGTGGGGGTGCGGAGCGAGCGGTCGGAGTCGCAAGAGCAGCAGGTGCAGACTAGCCGAGCTCGGAGCACACTCTGGTTGGAGGCACCACCAGTAGTTTGCACTGCTGTGTGGGCCCTGAAGAAGCACGAGATGGAACTAGAAGGGGCCGTGGTGGGGTCGGGGAGAGGCAGCTGGACTTTGTCTGCAGACACCCAGAAGCTGGTCCAGAGCCGGGCAGAAAAGCACCAGAGAGTAAGGTGTGGGTGGCCCGGGCAGAGGCTGTAGAGTCCCGTAACCCAGCGAGGAGATGACCTCCGGCTGTGGCAGGGGCTGTGGCCCAGAGCTTCTGCACTCAAGGGGGGTTATGGGGGCCAAATGGAAGGGCATGGTGACACTGAGAAACAAACATAGGGGGACCCTCACACTCTAGCTTGGGGAGTGGGCAGATGGTGGGCAAGACGAGACACCATCGGGGAGGAGCAGGGGTAAGAGAGGCTGGCTCCTGTGTGCAGCCTTGTGAATTTAATTTTTCTCAGTTGTTAACCTCCAAAACAGGTTGACCTTAACAGAATTTTGCTACTGCCTATGCATTTCCACGATGTTCGATTTTTTTTCCCCTTCGTGGGTGAAATACATACTATGGAAAAGTTTCCAGAATATTCGGGAGAAACAATGTCTTACTCAGAGTCTCTCCCCACCTCCTACCTTTTTATCTTCTGGCACATTTCATCGTGGGCATTGTGGCTGTGAAATTAGCTCCCCGNGACCTGAGCCGAAGTCGGACGCTTACCTGACTGAGCCACCCAGGAGCCCCTGCATTTATTCTTTGACCCCTCTAAGCTAGGAGGTCCCAGGGCAGTTTCCCCTTAGTCTGTCCGCCTTTGAGCACCTGCTGTGTGTTGTGCACCTGGCTGGCCACCGTGTGGCTTATGACGTAGGAGTGCCTGCTGTTAGGGCATCTCGAGTGTGGGGAGGAGGCAGGGGGCACGCACACATGGGCCCTCATCACTAAGCGGACGACACAGGAGTGCTTCCAGATCCTGTGGCTTGGAGCAATGGGGACAGGGGAGCACATGCCTGGGAAGGGCCGGCGGGGTGCCCAGTCCTGGGGGAGCATGACTTACAGGTGGGTGGGGCCAGATTTGGGGACTGGTGGCTG
>NW_027529425.1:1405275-1412585 GCF_008692635.1 Crocuta crocuta | reverse complement strand
GAGGGGAGGGTGGGGGGGGGGAAGCCAGGACAGACAGTCCTCAGTAACCTTCGGTGTTCTTCCTGCCATTTTCCAGACCTTGGAATCTTCAATCCAGGGCCTCCGGATAATGTGAAGCTGAGTGAGCCTCCCAGATCCAGCATGACAAACTGACAAAAGTGACAAAGTGTGCTGACACGGCCCCACCGTTTGCATGGTGGTGAGGAGAGCCAGCCGCGAGGAAACACTGAAGACCTGTATCGCGCAAATTTTGTTTGTGTGTTTTTGTTTGAATATAATTGGTGGAAGTGTTGGTTTTTTAAAAGCAGCAGTGATTTGGGTTTTTTGTTTTTTGTTTTTGCTATTTCATTCCATTCTTGACCAAAGCTTCTCTTGAAGTAGTTTATTATGGAAAATTGTCACACTAACTTAAAGGAAAGGGTGCGGAGGTATGTAAGTTGTCTGCTAAACAGCTAAATAAAAGTACTGAATGTGTTTTTGGTTTTGTTTCCTTCTAACTACTTTTAGTAGAAAACTTTGGGCAAATTGTTCATTAAATTGGTTAGTTTTTAGGGTAAAATCTTAGATCCAAGTTGCTTTATTTTATTTTATTATGATTATTTTTTTTAGAGAGCACAAGCAGGACAGAGAGAGGGAGAAGGAGGGAGGGAGAGAGAACCTTAAGCAGGCTACATGCTCAGCGCAGAGCCGACGAAGGGCTTGACCCAACGACCCTAGGGGATCGTGACCCAAGCGGAAATCAAGAGTCAGGCGCTCAACCAACTGAATCACCGGGAGCCCCTAACAAAAGGTTTTATACATCTTTTAAAATTAGCTAATTGTACAGGGAGGGGCTTACACTCTTTAGCTTTGGGTTTATCGTTTACATTGGGTGGTTAGTTTTTCCATTGTCTTAGGGTTGCAGAATTACCCACAGGGAGCAATTTTATGAGTGTCCAGGGAGGCTCAGGCAGTTAAGCATTCAACACCTGATTTCGGCTCAGGTCATGATGTCACAGTTTGTGAGATTGAGCCCCATGTCAAGCTCTGCTCTGACAGTATGGAGCCTGCTTGGGATTCTGTCTCTCCCCGTCTCTGCCGTGAGTGCATGCTCACACGCAAGCCCCCTCTCTCTCAGAATAAAGAAAAAGGGCCCCTGGGTGGTTCAGTCAGTTAAGCATCTGGCTCTAGTCATGATCTGATGGTTTGTAAGATCGAGCCCCACATTGGGCTGTGCACAGACACCAAGCCTGCTTGGGATTCTCTCTGCCTTTTCCCCTGCACACAGGCATACCCTCTCTCAAACTTTTTTTAAAAAATTTTTTTTTAATGTTTTATTTATTTCTAGGAGAGAGAGACAGCGTGAGCAGGGGAGGGTCAGAGAGATAGGGAGTCACAGACTCTGAAACAGGCTCCAAGCTCTGAGCTGGCAGTCAGCACAGAGCCCGACGCGGGGCCCGAACCCACGAACCGCGAGATCATGACCTAAGCGAAAGTCAGACGCTTAACCGACTAAGCCACCCAGGCGCCCCTCTCAAATAAACTTTAAAAAAAAAAAAAGAATTTAACTTTGTGGCTTTTACTGCCAGAGGGAGTGGGGTCTTCGGCTCTTCCATAAGTCAGATATTTTGGCACTTTATGACCTGTGGATTTTTAGGTTAAGAGTCAACCTAAAACCAAAATGGCATTACTTTGGCCACTTGGTCTCCCAAGCCTTCCTTCCCTCTGCCTCCCAGTGATTTGAAGACAGCTCTAGTTTTAGGACACTGGTAACAGTGCTTTTAGAGGACATCATGATATCCTCTCAAGAGTAATTCTGCCCTCAGCGACTCCCAGCAGCATTCCTTCCCTCTAGGGAGGGATCTCGGCAGCCGAGGTGCATGCTGTGGTCTCCTCTCGGGACCGCTGGTGGCAGGAGCCCCTTGTGTGAACTTGTTTGCACCAGTGAATAGGCTGTTGTCCCGAGGAGAGACTGAAGTAGACCCTAAACAGGAATTAGCTAAAAGTTCCTTTTTGGTTTAATTAAATCACATGGTTTGGCCAGCGAGCCCCAACAACAATGTATTCCATGAGAGAAACAACAGCAACAGAGGAGAGTTTCTAACTTTGCCTCCAATAATTTAGCCAGAGTTGGCTTTTTGTTCTTAACTTGGGCCATTTCTCCTCCAAGGAGGAAGGCCCATCCCAGTGAGGGCAGCCAGAAACCCACAGCCCTGCAGTGCTGGCGGCTGTATACTGTGCACCCCTCTTCCTCTCACTAGCTCCAAGAATCCGGCCAGGCCCAGGGCCACAGTCACTACTCATCTGGGTGGCCTCTGGGTGACTGCCAAAGCCCTTTGATTCAAACCTTTGGGCTCTGACGTCAGGTTATAGTTCTGCCAGGTTGTGTGACTTTGAGCGATATAGTTGACCTCTCTGAGCCTCAGTCTCCTCACCTGTAAAATGGCAGTAAAAAACAGGAATTGCTAATTCCTGTTCGTAAAGTCGAGGTTTGCTTTTAGGCTTGGCACCATAGTAGCCCCCAGATAACAGTGGGGTAGAGTAGGAAGCCGTGTGCGAAGGCTCTTGCTAACTAAAGAAAAATTTAATAGTTCCTTGCAGAGTATTCTGAGAGAATCTGAGGTCCGCCTCAGAACCCAGGGTAATTGCTCAAACTTGACTCTTCAGTTTGGCCCCAGCGCCATATGTGCCCAACTCTGGAGGCAGAGGTGTGAAGGGCCAGGGTTTCCCCAGGTGCCTGCAGTGTGGTTGAGGCACGATGACCCCATGTGGACTCAAGTCCCGTATAGATCAGTATATAAATTACGAGGTTAGGTTGCTTATTTATGCACGTGTAATTAAATACCGGGAGCAGTAGGTAGAATAATGCACCTGCCCCCCCAGGATGTCCACGTCCTAATCCCTGGAAGCTGTGAACTTTGCAGATGTAATTAAGTAGAGAGCTCAAGACCGGAAGACGATCCTGGATTATCCAGGTGGGCCCAGTGTAATCCCAGGGGCCCTTAGGAAAGGGAGGCAGGCAGGCAAGTCAGATGCGGCCACAGGTTGGACGGTTGCTGGGCCAGTGAGCCAAGGAACGCCCAGGGCCTCCGGAAGCTGGAAAAGACCAGGAAACAAGGTCTTCCTTGGAGCCTCCGGAAGGAGCACCATCCTGCCCTCTGAGACAGGGGACTCTGACCTCCAGAAACGTAAGAGAACACATTTGCGTTGTTGTAAGCCTCCCTGTTTGTGGCAGGCTGCGCCAGCAGTGATGGGAAACTAAGAGACGAGATCAGTTCAGGAAAAGGAAGGAAGTGTGGTCTAGAGCAGTGTTTCAACTTGAGGGTCAGAGCCCATCAGTGGCTGTAAAACTCAATTTAGTAAGTCATGACTGGCATTTGAAGGATTGAAACCAGAGAAAACATTTTTCGTGGCTATAGTAAGTGTGTCGCGATACCTAGGTTTCGGATATACATGGAGGTATGTACAAGATCACAGTATATATCACTGCAGGTCACGATTAGAAGTTTGAGGGGCGCCTGGGTGGCTCAGTCTGTTAAGCTTCTGACTCTTGATTTCGGTTCAGGTCATGATCTCACAGTTCGTGTGTTCAAGCCCCACATTGGACTCTGAACTGACCGTGTAGAACCTGCTTGGGATTCTCTGCCTCTCTCTGTGCCCCTTTCCCTGCTTGCACATGTTCTCTCTCTCTCTCTCTCTTTCTCAAAAAATAAACTAAAGGTGCCTGGGTGGCTCAGTCGGTTAAGCGTCCGACTTCGGCTCAGGTCATGATCTCATAGTCCGTGGATTCGAGCCCCACATCAGGGTTTGTTCTGACAGCTCAGAGCCTGAAGCCTGCTTCGGATTCTGTGTCTCCCTCTCTCTCTGCCCCTCCCCCGTTCACTCTCTGTCTCTTTATCTCAAAATAAAATAAAGCCATAAAAAATAAAATAAAAGTTTGAAAGCCGCCACTGTAATGTCAGTCCCCTTAGGGGGTCCCAGGAAGGGTGCTGTAGCCACACACCTTTGACGTGCTACGGGTGGAATCCTGGACTGGGCACCAGCACAAGCAGTTAGGCATTAACTGTTCACAACAACCTTGTAGGGTTGGAACTGGTATTGCCAATTTTTATTTATTTTTAATGCTTACTTGTTTATTTTGAGAGAAAGAGTGTGAGTGGTGGAGCAGGGAGGAGCAGAGAGAGAGAAGCCCAAGAGTCTGGACTCAAAGCATGGAGCCCAACACAGGGCTCAGTGTCACGACCCTGAGATCATGACCTGAGCCAAAATCATGAGTCGGACACTTAACCCACTGAGCCACCCAGGCGCCCCTGTGGCACATTGAAAGACACAAAACCAGGCCAGAGCTGGCCCACATTGGAGCAGGCTCACTAGAGCCTTGGTGGTAACTGCTGAGCATGCCCCCTGCTGGGCTTAGGCTGGGAGTGCAGATGCCTAGTGACCAAACTCAGGGGTGGGCAAGGTCATTGAAAGTGATGGGAGGGGACCCTTCCAACTTGTACCCTGTGGGGTTTTGTTAGAATTTCCAACTGCACGGATATAAAACCATGTGGTTTGGCAGGGGGTGTTCAACAGGTGCTGCCCCCATCGGGGTCCACGTGGAATGCTAAGCGTGTTCTGGGCCTCTGTGCAGTGGACTTCTGTCCTCCTGGGCTTTGTCCGCCTCACCCATATGTGTGGCCTCGGAAAGAAGACACGAGGGTTTCTCCTCTTCCCCCTCACAGGGATCAAGTGGCAGTCCTTTGATCTCAGGGACAGAGACCCTTGGTCCCCAGTCGGGGGTGGGCACATGCTGAGACTCAGAGCTAGACTGGGTGCTTCTGGGCCAGGTCCTCTTCCCTGGTCTCCCCGCTGTGCGGGCCAGCCCACCACTTCTGGAGTCCAGATGCCTGGAGCTTGGCTGCCCTCTTGTGACCAGGAGGCAGCAAGGAGGTGGAACAGAAAGCCGGAAAGAACCTTGATGACCTGGGGATATTGCCCCAGCCCCTGAATGGCTGCCTTCCCCCAAGCCAGCCTGGGTGTGTAGCTCCATTTCTTGGAAACCTGAGAAGGGGGAATGCAGTATCTTCACCCCAGGGTCCCAGGGGACGCAGTTTCCAGCAAGAAACAAGCTCTCTGGGGTGTTCCCAGAGCTCTGTGTGAAAGCCTTCCCGCCCAGGCCCCCCTCACTCAGGAGTCGCCTCACTTAAGGCTTGAAGAACTTTGATCCCAGAAGGGAGCGGTTTCAAGTAATCCCTCCCACGGCTTCGCGGTGTGAGGTGTGCCTTCCCATCCTGTTGGGTCAGCCCACAATGGCCGCAGGCCTGTGAGGGGGTTGCAGCACTTACACTGAGGCAGCCTCACTTCATAGATTGTGACCTAGGCGCAGCAAGAAGCACGATTTGCCTGAAGCTCCATTTTCTAACGCCACTTGTTGGG
Organism: Crocuta crocuta; assembly: GCF_008692635.1. Classification (NCBI taxonomy): domain Eukaryota; kingdom Metazoa; phylum Chordata; class Mammalia; order Carnivora; family Hyaenidae; genus Crocuta; species Crocuta crocuta. Next base: position 1,407,188 of record NW_027529425.1, on the reverse strand, counting down.
GCTCCTTCCTTCATTAACTCCTGCAATTTTGAGAGAGAGGGAGAGAATCCCAAGCAGGCTCTTTGCTGTCAGCGTGGCCACCCAGGCGCCCCAGTTTCTGTTCCCACTGTTTACAAGCTCAGCTTACACAATGAGAAGAGAATCCTCAGGTGTTCACATTTGTCAGGATGCTTTTGGCAACCGGTAACAAAGTCTCAATTGAAACCAGCTTAAATAATAAAATTGATTCTTTGGTTCACCTGTCCGAAACCTCTGGAAGCAGGCTGGGCTCAAGCTGACCAGTCAGAGGTTAACCAGGGTGCTGGGCATTTCTCTGGGATTTTCTCCACCTGAGCTCTACCTATGTCGTCAGCTTCCCTTGCGGCTGATCCACTTCCGTGTTCAGGCTCACGAGGCTCACCTAGAAGGGTCCTCTTTGCCTTCCACCCTACTCCCTGGGCCTTGCTTTGCCCCAGGCTGTCTTAGGTCTTGAGCTCAGGACAGGGGACAGCAGGAGCCAGCTGGGTTAGAGCCCTCAGCCTGGTTCCGGAGGTGGAGAGTCAGTCCCACCTGGGGTCATTTCCTGGGCATCTAGAAACCAGGGATGCACCAGATGCCGCCTCAGTATTAAGCTGCTCTTTTTTTTTTTTAATGTGTTTTTTTTTTTTATTTATTTCTAGGCGAGAGAGAGAGACAGTGTGAGTAGGGAAGGGTCAGAGAGAGAGGGAGACACATACTGTGAAACAGGCTCCAGGCTCTGAGCTGACAGCACAGAGCCGGAGGCGGGGCTTGAACCCACGAACCGCGAGATCATGACCTAAGCGAAAGTCGGACGCTTAACCGACTAAGCCACCCAGGCGCCCCAGGCTGCTCTTGTCCCCGCAAGAAGGGGATGCCGGTACACACCACCTGAAACTTTTTTCTGTGGAAACGGAAGCCATCTCTGGGATTGGCCACAGCTAGTGGGGAGGGCGGGTAACAGCCCTTCAGTATCTCCTCAGATCCGGGAGGGCTTAGAGTCCTACAAGCCTCTGGAGTTAAGTTTGCTGAGCTCCGTGTGCTCACTACAGGAAGTGCTCCCGTGTTAGGATCCCTGGAATCCTCCCAACCACCCGGCAGAGAGCAGAATTCAGCGTACAGGAGCTGGGAGTCCAGCCGACAGCGAACACCCCCAGTGGGGGAGCGGGTTGTGGACAAAATGACCTAAGAGACACGTCCTGCAGGATGAACTGAACTTGTCCGGGTGGGGACAGGGCAGGAAAAGTGTTCTAGGCCGAAAGGACAGCATGAGTTAAAGCCGCGAGACCTCCGAGGACCCCACACCGCATCTGCTGCCTGCCGCCTGGCTGGCTGGGAGAGAGGGCTCCTAGGGTTAGGGGTCTGACCGACTGCCAGGGCGCAACGGCGTTTTCACCAGGGGCTCCCGCATCTGCGAGGCACCGGGCGCATCTGCACTGATGAGGCCGAGGCTGGGGATGGAGAGAACCCCTGGGGACCACTTGGCCTAAGACCCAAATTCAAGCGGCTCTGCAAGAGGCCGGCGGGCACCCCCGCCCGGGGCGCATTTTGCCGTGAGCGCGGGGAGGGCCTCGCCTTCCTGACTACACCCGCTTCCGGGCTTGCACTTTTTGCGCCCTGTGGGTATCAGCTCGCTGGCGAAGGATGGAGAGGACGCTCTCGCGGCGGTGGGGACGCGCGCACCCCGCCCAGCTCCCGGCTTCCCGCGCAACTGCTGCTCGCGCTGTGCGCGTCTCTCCGAGCCTCAGTTTCCCCACGCATAAAGTAGTGAGGGGCGGTCGCGGACGATTTCTGGGCGCCCTGGCTCGGTGCGGCCCCCACCCCGGATGGGTGGGCGGGGCCTGGGATCTCGCGCCCTGGTCACCGCCCCCGTCCCCGCGGGGCTGGGGCCGGGAGGCCCCGCCCCCCGCCCACGA
>NW_027529425.1:1388551-1405227 GCF_008692635.1 Crocuta crocuta | reverse complement strand
GCCCCGGGGAGATGGGGCTGGGGACGTCCGGAGGGGAGGGGGCCCCCCAGAGGAGAGGGGGCGGGGAGTTGCATGCAGGTGGAGAGGGTTACAGGGCGCCCGAAGACGTGGGGGCGCGGGGAGGGGTCGCCTGGGTGAGTGGACACGGGGCTGCTGGCTCGCCAGGTGCGTGGTGTCGCCTGGAGGTGAGGGGGCCAGCGGGTGGAGTTCCCCTCCGGGTGAGGGAGATGCAGGGTTCCCTGCCCCCGGCGCTCTTGGGGCGGTTCCGGCCCCCCGTGTCCCTTGCGCCCCGTTCCCCCTGCCCCGGCCGCCCCTCCCTGATTCTGCCCCGAGATCGGTGTCCCCCGTTATTTCGGGCCGCGAGGGCCCCACGCCCAGTCACTTCCCCTCCATCCTCCAGCCTTCCGGGTTGCTCCGACCGGGAAATGAGCTGGCGACCCCGCCCCCCAGCCACCTCCCCGGCCCCCAGACAGCCCCGGAGCTTGGGGCTGGGTCCGCGATCCCTACCGGGAGGGCCCCGAACGCGGAACCCAGCAGCCCCTTCTTCGCGGGCAGTGGGGAGAGCCGCCCAGGGCGGTGACTGTAACACTGGGAAGACTGGCAGGAAGCCCCGGAGCCCGCCTAGCACGGAACGGAGCGGGAGGCGCTCCCCGGGTTCTTCCAGGCTGACCCCAGACTCGCCGCGCGGGGCAGGCAACGCTGCCCAGGGGTTAAGTGTGCCCATTCTGGGTGAGGCCCCGGACCGGGGACAGACTGTCAGATTCCTTCACTGGCCCAGGACCTGAGCAAGCCACCTAACTCCTCTGGGCCCAACCTTCCTGATTTGTAAAATGGGAACCTTTCAAGTTGTGAGGCTTAGATGGGATACTGTGTAGAATGCACTTGGCAGTGTGCCACGCACACACGGGAGAACAATGTGTGCCCCTATTTATTGTTGCCACTACTGTAATGAGGCCTGCCCACATTTATCAGTGTCCAGATGATGCCAACCTTCCGAGATTTGGGGTCAGAATCCGAAACTGCCCTAGAGGAGCCGTGTGGCTTTGAGCAAATCGTGGCTGTTGTCTAGCTCTGTTTCCTCCTGTACAAAATGAAGGTTTAGAAAGCAAACATCAAAATAACTTCTTAGGCTAGCTTTAGGGGGTAAAAGAGAATGTATGTCAAAGTCTCAGGTAAATATTGGGCATTTAAAGACGCCAAGAAAGTTAGTTTATGTGTGTCTTTGTACGTAATCCACATAGGTCTTTTCAAATAGCTAAATGGTATCCTAATGTGTTAGTGTCACAACTCTTTTCATATTTGTAGTCACCTGGGTTTTTCCACTCCTTCCACCATTCTGAAGGGGTTATTATGAATATGTTTGCTTAAAAAAAAAGTCGGTGGCTATTTGCTTAGCACCAAAATGAATTTATGCCAGCAAAGTGTATTAATTTTTCAGTTTCTGTTCATGTTCTTCTGTTTGTTTCTACCCGGTTGTTGCTCCTCAGAAAGGCTGAACAACTTAGCAACAAATGAGCATTTCTCCACAACCCTGCTGACATGGAGTTTTATGTGTTTTTGGATTTTGTTTTTGTTTGGGTTGTTTTATCAAGCTTTATGGTGCCTTTCTATGATTGTTTTCATTTATGTTTCCTGACTTTACTTTGGCTGGTTCGTAAGACTTCAGGAGCAGAGCTGGGGAGGAGAGCCTGGCTGGTCTGTTTGGGGTGGCAAGGGCTGTTCCATACATAACAGGAAGCTGAGTAACTGCTTAGCACGTGTGCAAAATGGCTTGCTGGCAGCTCCCTGGAGCGTCTGAGCTGGGTGGGGACTTCCCTGAGTGCCTGTAGGGCCAGGATCCTCCTCCAGACAGCTCCGCCCTGGTTAGCCTCGAATGTGGCCAAACCATTCTCTGGATTCAGAGAAACTGAAGCAATAAGGAGCCTATAGCCAGTGCCTTGTTCAGCCGCAGGCTTTTCTGATACAGATGTGAAGAAAGTATAAACTAAGGGTATCCATGGAGAGAGTCAGAATTTAACCCCAGCACTGTAGTAAGGGAAGACAGCCTGGCCCAAGACTTTACCTGCCTTGCTTTGCTTTGGAGGGGAAGTGAGTTCTTCTTAAATCCTCAGAGAGGACTTTCTTGATTTCAGGTTTCCAAGCTTTCCTGAGTGCTGACCCTAATCAGAAAAAAAAAAAAAAAAAAACCTGAGCTCATACTCCCCGGTAAATATTTACAAATTGCCACTGAAATACATATGCCACTGAAATAATGATGCATATTCATTCCTTATAACCTGTCCCCTGAAGAAAAGGATGGGATTCATTCAACCACATCAAGAGATATTTATTGAGCACCTACTCTGTGCTAGCCACTCTAATTGGTGTTGGGAGTACATCGGTGAACAAAGCACATACCCTACCCCTACCTCAGTGCGTGGTCTCTGGCACCCCCTGCAGGGAACCCCACACCAGACTTTGGAGACCCATCCCCCTACCCCCAGTCCTCACCACTCTTCCCTGTGCTCTCCCACTCCCAGCCCTTAGTGATCTCCAGTCCATTCATACTGAGCATTCACTGTGTGCTGGAAGGACGCAGGGGAAGTGCTTCTGGGAACACCGAGATCCTGGCTTCAGACTGGCAGAGGGGAGCCAGCGGGGGGCGGGGGAGACTCGGGGTTTGGCCCACACTCCCCCTGCCTCTGTTTCTGGGGTAATCAGACCCAGAGCCCTGCACACGGACTTGTGGTCTCAACAGCATCCCCAGGGCCCCTTTCCTCTCCCTGTCCCCAACAGTCCTATGGGCCCATGGTGCTGGCTCTCAGGGCCGCAGTAACAAGTGGGTGGGTGTCCTGGAGGCCACGGCCCCAGCCTGCCCTTGATCTCTTCCAGGAGCCACTGCTGAAGCACCGCGTTGTCCACCCACCAGTTGTAGCCCTAGTTGCATCTTCCTCAGGGTGGCTGGCTGGGAGTGGGTGCTCCCCCCACCCCCGTGGAGATTTTCCTGGGAGTAATGCAGTCCAAGCTCCCCGTGGCTGGGTGGCCCCGTGTGAAGTCTGCTTCACTGCCTCTGACCACAGGGAACAATCCAGTGATTCTTCTCTTCTCTCGGAGGATACAGCCCCCAAGGCCAGAGTGGCCAGAGGCGCTACTCCTCCCTCTGGGTGTCCACTTCCTCATTTGCACCGTGGGGGTTGGGAGTCATTGCTGAGGCCCTGATGGCTTTTTAGTTGCTTTGCAGAAGTTACGAAAAAGTGATGAAAAGAGGAAAATGCACCTTCTCTCCCACTCCCTTCCTGTATGTACCCTCTACCCCCTTTAAGGTGTTGATTCAGTGTACCAGGAGTGTTTCCGAATGAATTCATGCTGAAGTGTGATTGGCTGATCGATGCGGTCTGACCCTCCCACCCCTGGCTGTCCCACTGTGCCTGTAGCCATCTTTATCAGCCCCTTCTTCTCCCACTGGAGACCCCTTGGGTCCCAGGAAACAATGGTCAGGCTCCCCAAGTCCTCTTGGCTATGTTATTCAGTAGTATGGGGGCTGCTGTCTCAGCAGAGCCAGCCGCTCCATCTTCACAGCCTGGGACTCGAACACCTCCCTAGGTGGGCTTTTATAGCCTGGCCCATGTGTCTAGACACTCTTACCAAGACCCTGCAAGGAGCAGAGACACCTGGCCACAGCGTCTGGGACAGTTGGATCGGGGAAGCCCAGAGACCCCCGGGGCTGTAGCCACAGGGCTCCTTCCTCCTGGGCCACCAGGGGCTGAAGGGGTAGGGGCTGGCTGGCCTCAGCTGGAGTTCAGCAGCCCCGAGAGCCTCGCTGGAGGATAGAAGTGGGGCTCTGCCTGGTCTCTGCCCCACTGGTGACCATGGAAAATGGGGGTGGGCAGATGAGGGCAGGACAGTGCTCAGGTAGGCCTGGAGCGCCCACTTCTTAGTCTTGTCACCTGCGGTGTGGACGGCGATGAAGTGCCCCAGCCAAGCTAGTGCCAGTGCTGACCCAGCCTGGAGGCTCCGGAAGTGCCAGGGGAAATCCCCATCGGGCCTGCTGACCTGAGTTGGGCCCCGCCCTGAAGCGCCACTTCCGGGGGGGCCTTTGCCTTCCACAAAGAGGCCTTATAAGGAGAGGCTGGGGAAGTAGCCATGGTGGGAGCACAGTGCTTGTGTGTGTGCGTGCAGGGCTGAACACGTGCGAGCGTGCGGGAGCAGTGTGCTTATGTGTGCGCACAGCTGATCATGCGTGAGCACACGGGAGCAGTGTGCTTGTGTGTGTGCAAGCCTAAACACGCATGAATGTCGTGTATTTTGTGTGTATGGCTGAACACACATGAATGCTTAAGTGTGTGTGTGTGCATGGGTGAAAATGCGTGAGCATATGGGAGCAGTGTGCTTGTGTGTGCGTGCGCAGCTGAAGATGTGTGAGCACGTGGGAGCAGTGTATGTATGTGCATGTGTGTGTACAAGACTGAACACGCATGATCGTGTGTGGCTGGAGCCTGGGCTGCAGGTGCATCAGCTCTCTCAGCAGTGCTGACTGAGGACCCACCTGGCGCCTGGTGCCCTGCTCCAGGCATGTCCCTGCCCTGTACATGCATGTGTGTCTGTGATCTGGGCTGCCCCAGGAACCTTCCAGAACTTCCTGGTATAAATGAAAACAGGCGTTGCATCTGGGCTGGGAGGACCTGGGGGTCAGGTCCTCCTGACCTGCCGGGCCCAGCAGGATGTGCGGTGCCACCTCAGGCCAGCTGGTCCCTGAGCCCCTGATTTCTCAACTGTACAGTGGGCTACGTGCAGCTGGTCCCTCTCCTCTGCCTGGGCCCCAACTCAGTGCTGTCCCTTCCAGCAGGGCCTCCTGGCCAGCCACGTGGGTGAGCCTTCCTTGCTGAGTACTGAGAAATATACAGAATGATTGAGTCACTATGTTACATACCTGGCACTAACACTGTTAATTATACTGGAATTAAAAAAATACTATCTGGGGGCGCCTGGGTAGCTTAGTCGTTTAAGTGTCCGACTTTCGCTTCGGTCATGATCTCGCGGTTCGTGGGTTCGAGCCCCACGTTGGGCTCTGTGCTGACTGCCAGCTCAGAGCCTGGAGCCTGTTTCAGTCTGTGACTCCCTCTCTCTCTGACCCTCCCCTGCTCACGCTGTCTCTCTCTCTCCTAGAAATAAATAAAACATTTTAAAAAATTTAAAAAAAAAATACTATCTGGACTGTTTAGAGCGGGCAGGTAAGGAGCATTCAGGAAATGTTGGGTGGTGGTATTAAAAAAATATATTTTTTTTTATTTATTTCTAGGAGAGAGAGAGAGAGAGAGAGACAGCATGAGCAGGGGAGGGACAGAGAGAGTGGGAGTCACAGACTGAAACAGGCTCCAGGCTCTGAGCTGGCAGTCAGCACAGAGCCCGACGCGGGGCTCGAACCCACGAACCGCGAGATCATGACGGAAGCGAAAGTCGGACACTCAACCGACTAAGCCACCCAGGCGCCCCTAAAAAAATTTTTTTTTTAATTTTTTAAATGTTTGTTTATTTTGAGGCAGAGCACGCGCAAGCAAGGGAGAGGCAGAGAGAGAAGGAGAGAGAGATCCCAAGCAGGCTCCACGCTGTCACTGCAGAGCCTGATGCGGGGCTCGAATCCGCAAGCCGTGAGAGATCATGACCTGAGCTGAAATCCAAGAGTCAGACGCTTACCCAATTGAGCCACTTAGCCACCCACTTTTAAATTTTTTTAATGAAGAACGTACTCTCCTGGACACTTAGTGACCATAAACAGTTGTGTTCCTTACATACTTACCAAGCACCTACTACGTGCCAAGCATTTAGGCACCGGGGAGAGAAATGTGAACAAGATAAGTGGAAAATGTCTGTCCCAGCCAAGGCAGAGACCAGGTGAAGGAAGTGAGTTCAGTGTAATGAATGTTCCCTGAAGGGTTCTCTGTGGAGAAGGTTCAGTCAGGAAGAGGTAGTGCTGGGGTAGGGGAAGGTGGCCGCAGTTTCAAATCAGCCGTCAGAGAGGGCCTCGCTGCGAAGGTGGCGTTGGAACACAGACTTACACAGGGCAGTGGCAAGAGGTCCCCATGCAGGCAGCTGGGGATGGAGCTTAGGAGGCCTGAGGCCTGTGTGCCCCAGGATCAGCCACAGGTCTAGCAAGGGAGACAGACCCCCCTACATGGGTGGACCGTGGCTGGGTGTTACCCTGAGGGAGCTGTCATTTCATGAATACCTACTATGTGCCAGGCATGGCATATCATCTTATTTTACCCTCTTAACGCCTCCAGGGACAGGATTCCTGTTCCCATTTTGCAGATGTGGACATTGAGGTTCAGAGAGCGTGAGCAGGGTTTGCCAAATGGAACAGGGGTGGGCAGAGCTGGGCAGGCAGGGGTGGGGGTGAGAGGACTGCCTATGGGGTACACAAGGCTCACTGCAGGCTCAGTGGGCTTCTCTGAAGTTCAGCAGCATGGCCTGAGAAGGGGGTGGGGAGGTGCGGTCAGTGCTGGGCCCAGTTCTGGGGGTGTACCCAGCTGTACCTGCCTTTACCCCCACAGCCCGNTATCCTGACAACCAGAGCTCTGGGTGTGGAAGGCTGTCTGCTGCGTGCTGGGCTGGTACCACCTGCATTTTGTCTTCACAAAATGCCCCCATCCTTCCTGGGGGCCGCTCTACCTATGAGGAAACTGAGGCGCAGGTGATGAGCAGCCGACAGGGCGCAGGGTTGGCACACCCCACGCGGGGAAGGAAGCGGCATTGGAAGTTGGGAAGCGCTACCCGCCCACGGGATTGGCTGGGGGCCTGGTCTGGGATCAGAAGCAGGGCTGACTTGGGGTCCCTTCCTCTCTCAGGCCAGGAGCTGAGCGGCCATGGCTTACCACAGCTTCCTCGTGGAGCCCATCAGCTGCCACGCCTGGAACAAGGACCGCACCCGTGAGTGCCCGAGGACCGAGGGGGGAGGGGCGGGAGCCCTCCGGCCTGTGGCTCTGGGGACTGGCTGTCCTCCGCTTCGTCTCCGTCTCCGGTCCTGGTGTAAGAGCGGATGGAGGTGGAGCTTGCAGGGTGGAGGTGACGGCACAGCCCTGCACCTGCTGCAGGTGCCGCTTGGGCTCCCAGGCTGGGGGTGATAGGTGAAGACAGCCTGCAGTGACATGAGTGGTGAAGAAAAACACGCAGGAGGAGGGGAAAGCATGACAGGCAGATGCGCTGGTTTAGAAAAGACGGCTGGGAGGAGGAGACATGTGCACAGAGACACAGAGGAGGCTAGGGAGCCAGCCATGCTGAGGCCCCAAGGCAGGAGCACCAAGGACCCCAGGGCTGGAGCTGGGGAGCAGAGGGCAGTAGCGGGGGGAGGGGAGAGCTCCCAGAGGTCATGAGACCACTGTGGGGGTGCCTGGGGGTAGTGGGTACAGGTAAAGGATGGCTATCCCCTGGGGAGGGGTCACAAGGTGTTTCAGGGAACCTCCCACCATGGCATTGAAGGACGAGGTATTTCCCAGGTGGCCTGTGAAGGGTGTTCCTGGTAGAGGGGAGTCATGAGAGAAGGGGGAACCCGGACACACATGCCTCCTCACTCCCCTTCCCTCCCCTCTTCTCCTACAGAAATTGCCATCTGCCCCAACAACCACGAGGTGCACATCTATGAGAAGAGTGGGGCCAAGTGGGTCAAGGTACACGAGCTCAAGGAGCACAATGGGCAGGTGACAGGTGCGTCAGACTGACTATGGTCACTCTCCTGAAAGGAGGCAGGGGGATGGGACAGGACCAGCTAGGGCCATTCTCCCAGTCATTGTGTTAGGTAGGACAGTTCGGGTTGCAAGCAACACAACCCTAATTCAAACTGGCTTAGAAGGGATCACATTGCCTCATATTACTGAAAACCTCAAAGAGGTTTCTGGGCTTCAGGAAAGGCTCGATCCAGCAGCTCAGCTCAGAGTTACAAAGGACCCATTTATTTTCTGTTTCTTGGATTTCCATGTTTGGTGATATTTTGGAGAGCTGTTAACACTCTCAAGAAGTTCTAGTAGCATCCCCTGGAGCACCTTTCATCCAGATTGTGTCTTCTAATCCCCTCCTCCATGGTGCTGTAGAGCCACCTCTGTAGGACGGCTTCAGCCCAGTGTTCCTCCTCGCCCCACAGGCATCGATTGGGCCCCCGAGAGTAACCGGATTGTGACCTGCGGCACAGACCGCAACGCCTATGTGTGGACGTTGAAGGGCCGCACGTGGAAGCCCACGCTGGTCATTCTGCGGATCAACCGAGCTGCCCGCTGTGTGCGCTGGGCCCCCAACGAGAACAAGTTTGCTGTGGGTAGTGGCTCCCGTGTCATCTCCATCTGCTATTTTGAGCAGGAAAATGACTGGTGGGTACTTGGGAGGGTTGGGAGTGGGTTGGGGGGAACTCTGGGGGCTGCAGACTAACAGGCAGTGGGGCTGGTATTCCAGGAAGCACTGGGTGGTGTGTCAGGAGTCCTGTTCACGTGACCCTCATGAAGTAGGGCCTCACAGGCGAGGGGCACCCCCCCAGCCTTGTCCTGGTGATGAGGGCACAGACTGCATCACGACTGCTCGGTGGGCATGTGTAAAGCCCTGCCTACATACTGGCACTGACTTCCTGACAGCCCCCTGGACTGGGCATCTGTCGTCCCCACTTTACAGATGAGTAAAGGAAGGCTCTGAGGCAAAGTCACTTGCCCAAGATGTCCAGCCTGTCTGTCATGCTCCAGGGCCACGTTGTAGCCCTGGACCTCTTCCCCTGGGTCCCTGAGGGCAGAGGCGAGGCTGGAATCTGGGAGACCTGAGATCACACTGCACCCCAGCCAGCCGGCTGCTGTAACTCCACTGAGCCTGCTCCCAGGTTGTCATGCGGTTTATTTTTATTTTTATTTTTTTTTGAGAGCGAGACAGAGCACAAGTGGGGTAGGGGCAGAGAGGGAAACCGATTCCAAGAGAGAGGGAGACACAGAATCCAAAGCAGGCTCTAGGCACTCTCAGCACAGGGCCCAATGTGGGGCTCAAACTCATGGACCTCAAGATCATGACCTGAGCTCAAGTTGGATGCTTAACTGACTGAGCCACCTAGGTTGTCATGGGGCTTAAAGGAGATCAGGGATAGAAGTCCGACCCTGGAGGACACTCAGCACATCACTGGCCTGATCCGGGCCCAGGCAGGCTGGTAGGCTGGCAGCGTCCAGGCCTCTCCCTCATGGACCTTGCCAGGGGGTGGGGGACGTGGGAAGGTGGAGTCCAGGGGCACAGAGGCCGTGGGTGCTGAGCTTGCCTGTCTCCCCCCTACCCCCATCTGTTGTGTCCAGGTGGGTGTGCAAGCACATCAAGAAGCCCATCCGCTCCACGGTCCTCAGCCTGGACTGGCACCCCAACAATGTGCTCCTGGCCGCGGGCTCCTGCGACTTCAAGTGCCGGTAAGCGGGTGGGATCTGGATGTCAACGTGGGAACTAGGATCAGAGAGAGGGTGGAGGGAGGCCTATGCCCCGTGTCCCAGACCAGCTCTGCCGGCTCACTCAGGGCCTCAGCCTGGCTTCCAAGAGGTTTTGCTTTTCGAGAAGGGTCATCGCTGGGTCCTGTCTCCAGCCCTTGGAGAGTCTTGCAGGATGCATCCCTTGTTGCCTCTCGGGGTCAGCAAGGACTCTGCTGGGCCTTCCTCTTCTGCTTATTAGAGCCCTCCTCCTTCGGTTTCCTTGTCTTTCATCTGGAGGACAATGACTGAGCAGCTGAGACAAACTCCTGCTCTCTTATCTTGGGCCTGGAATGTAGCCTCCGGTGGCTACTGGTGGTTTGTCACTTCTGGGCCCAGAGCCCGGGTCTCCTGAGGCCTCTGGCTCCCAACTCCAGGCACATGGCTGCAGCAGACTCCGGAGGCCCCTTTGGAGGCCCCTGACACAGAGGGAACGTCCTGATGAGGCTCTGTTGGGTGGCGGGGGGAGCTGGTTCGCTGGCACCATGACCTGTCAGGTGGACCCCCTGTTGGCCCTCAGAAAGCGGGGCTGCTTTCACCTACAGAGCAGGGAGGAGGAGAGGCATCCACAGGGGCCAGCGTGATGGGGACCAGGACACCCTGGGGGCCGTGTCAGCCATACACGGTCAATCCTCCGATGAGGGCCCAAGGGCCCTGGGAGTTACAGACACAGAGCCGGGACTCACCCTCACTGAGGCCCAGACGCATCCAAGCATGAAGATGCAGGGCATGAAAAGCTGGCTGTGGCACCCACAAGCCCCTAGCTGGGTACTGACCTCAGCAGGCCAATTTGCGACAGGGAGTCCCTGGTCAGTCCCTCCCAGACCCCCAGTCACCCAGGTTTTGTTTCTCCTGGTCTCTCCTGGCAGGATCTTCTCAGCCTACATCAAGGAGGTGGAGGAGCGGCCAGCACCCACCCCTTGGGGCTCCAAAATGCCGTTTGGGGAGCTCATGTTTGAGTCCACCAGTAGCTGTGGCTGGGTGCATGGCGTCTGCTTCTCGGCCAGTGGCAGCCGTGTGGCCTGGGTCAGCCATGACAGCACCGTGTGCCTGGCTGATGCCGACAAGAAAATGGCGTGAGTACAGGCCAGCAGAGTGGGGGGCAATGGAGGCACAGAGCAGGCAGGGGCAGAGTGGCTGACCTCTCTCTCTCTCTCTTTCTCTCTCTCTCAGCGTCGCAACTCTGGCCTCTGAAACATTGCCGCTGTTGGCCCTGACCTTCATCACTGAGAACAGTCTGGTGGCAGCGGTAAGGCAGGGAGGGGAGCGGTGCTAGTGAGAACAGGTCTCCCAGACATGGCCAAGCAGCCCTCCACTGGCCTCCCCCTGACCTCCTCCTTCCTTCCTCCAGCCAGCCAGCCAGCCAGCCATCAATCTGTGGTCAGAATGGGCTGGTTAGGCCACAATAACAGCGCCCGGTTGCTATGACTTAACACAGTGTGCGTGTTGTGAGGGGCCCTGCCCGGTGCAGGTGAACACTTTGTCTCCACCACGCTCTCCCCTGCCTTGGAGGGAGAAGGGCAAAGTGGAGAATCACGTCCTGGACCCTGAGGTTTCTGCTTACATCTCACGGGCCAGTGGAAATTACAGGGTCACGCCTAACTCAGTAGGTGTGTGGCAGCCATACAGTCGAACCATGCATCCAGAAGCATACTGCCCTCCCTCCCTCCTTCCTTCCTTCTGGCCACTTATCCATCAAGTCCCCTATCTGCCCTCAGCAAATATATTTGGGTCCCAGAGGGGGACCGGGCCTATTCTGCCTACAGAAGCATCCAGTCCCAGAGAGGGTATGGCTACTTGGGCAGGGCAAAAAGTCCCTGGGTTTCCAGGGGAGTCCCAGACAAGCTTTCTCGACTGTTCACTGGCCTTGCTGGGGGAAGAGGCCACCCCTAGATGCTCACCCCCAACATCCAGTCCCTGTTGTGTACCTGGGGTCCGCCCGGCTGTGTCTCTGAGCTGGCACTGGCTTCCCACTGGCTCCACCAGAGTCCCCCACGCTCCCGACCCCTGGCCAGACACCCCCCCCCCGCCCCCCGCCGTGTCAGGTCTTGCCTCCAGCCGTGGATCCCCATGCTTCAAGTGGGGGTGCTGTGCCAGCCCTCAGCCAGTGCTCCAATGGCACCCCCACCCTGCTGCAGGGCCACGACTGTTTCCCGGTGCTGTTTACCTACGATAGCGCCACAGGGACGCTGAGCTTCGGCGGGCGGCTGGACGNGGCTGCTGGCTCAGGCCTGGACTCACTGCACAAGAACAGTGTGAGGTGAGGGTGGGGCCGACCTGGACTCTCCCCCGAGCAGGGTCAAGGTGGGGGCCCTGATTTAGGGAGCAGGGTAACCTCTAGGTTGCACAAAACTAGCATCAGGTGGGGACAGAGCAGTCCGTGTGCTCTACATTTTTAGTCCTGGCTATGTGGGGACCGTCGTAGCAGCTCCCTGGGATGGCCCCAGCCTGAGGCTGCCACCTCCCTGAGGAATCAGGAGGGAGCCAGAGACCTACCACAACTCCCAAATCCTGCAAGCCACAAAGGTCTGCCCCACAGTAAACCGGGGAGAAGTGTGGCCGGTTAAACCCTCCCATAGCCACCAGGTCCGGTGTCCTTTTCAGACTCAACCTGTGTCCCCTTTCAGAGATGTGTCTTCCCAGCCCTACATTTTGGTTTTTCCCCATCCAGCCACAGTCCTGCCACTCTGTACCCTCCCCCCACACATATGACACAGGCCCTGCCCAGGCTTCTGCACGTCCTGTTCCACTTGCCTGGGTTTCCCTCGGCTCCGTGTGCACTTCTCCTCAAAGCAGACTCACAAGCCCCATCCTCTGTGACCCTTCACAGCCCACCTCCCAGGCTCTCTGCCAGGCACCCCAACAGCACACCCCTGCGGGTCTCACTGGAAACAGCTGCCCCAGGAGGGTGGGAGCTCCGGGAGGGCAGGCGGGCTCCAGTCCAGCAGGACACAGGCCGGGACCCATCAAGCCCTTGTCCTCTTTGCAGCCAGATCTCGGTGCTCACCGGGGGAAAGGCCAAGTGCTCCCAGTTCTGCACCACAGGCATGGACGGTGGCATGAGCATCTGGGACGTGAAGGTGAGGCCTGTCCCAGTGTGGCCCTTCCTCCCCCTCCGCACTGGAACGTCCCATTCATTCCTACAGAAGGGCACTCCTTTGGGACTACGGGAGCAATGAGGGGCACTCTCTGGGGCATCTCCCTTTAGGGCTGGGATGAGGGAGGGCAAGGTCCCTGCGGGTGGGGTGTGTCAGGACCACTGAGAACCGGCCTGTTCTGCTTGTCTCCTTTCAGAGCCTGGAATCAGCTTTGAAGGACCTCAAGATCAAATGACCTGGGAGGAATATGTTGCCCTCATCTCAGCTGCTAGGGGAGGGGGTCAGGGAGGCTAAGGGTTGCTTTGCTAAATGTTTCTAGGGTACCAGTTTGGGTCCTCATGGGGACTGTGCTCCATCCAGCAGTGGGGGTGGGGGGTGGGGGGGGGGAAGCTTTTCTTACCTATTCGAGGAACATATGCCTTTTTCTTAAAGAAATGCTTTCATTTATTGTTAAAAACAAATGTTCCCAAAGCACTGTGCTGGTCATGAACTGCTTCAGAAACATGGAGGGAATAAAAAATTAATCATACACCTGGTCTCAGTGTCTGGGAGAAGCTGATTTTCACATGGGCACAGGTAGGTTATTTTTCCTTGCCAGAAAATTTGATCTTTAAACCCAAGAGCCTTCCCCTAAATGGTTCCTTTCCCTGCAGTCCAGCCAGGGGGCTGCCGGAAGCAGGTGTCCCTCCTGTCATTCAGTAGTCAGATTCCCAGACCAGCAGTTGCACATTCCAGCGGGTTCTGTGCTTTAATGGAAAAATATTTCTCTACTTGACGTTCATAGTTGGTTTCTGATATATGCACATCATTTCCTAAAACAGTTTTTTTCCTATTCCTGTTTCACTCAGAGGGCCTGTTTTAACACGTGCTCCTTAGTTTCCTATTCCCGGCTTTCTCTTAGTCTAGGCTGGGTAAAATGGATTACAGCAACAGATCCAAATTGTGAACTCCCCTTACATTTGCAGAAAAATGGTACCTCAAGATGCCTTCTCCCAGAGACTGTTCTAGGCCCGTCCCTCAGGATAGCCTCCTCAGTCACAAGAGGCCCATGGATCTTTTTAAAATCACAAGGAGACGGACATTCTAAGATCCCAGGAGACAGACCACACAACTCCTCTTATTCTATGAAGTGCAATGCCAAGGTCCTCCCAGCCAGTACACCAGCCCTCTATAAAGTGAGCTTCTGTTCCTGACTTGACAGTTTTTGGGCCCTGGAAGGCCAGGGAAATGTTCAAATACCTTTATAGCTCATCTCAGGGCTGGAAACATGGCCCCAGAATATCAGTGTTGCTCTGAGACCCTAAGGAGCAAGGCTCCCCATACTCTTAGAAAAAGATGGACAGCAAGCGTGCTCATTTGGCTGCCGAGGCCTTGAGCAGAGGCTTTGCAGATGTCAACTGTCTGCTCTCATTACAGACACAGGTCTTGGCTTAAAGCTGACAGGCTCAGGGTGCCTGGGTGACTCAGTCAGTTAAGTATTGGACTCGACTTCTGACAGTGCAGGGCCCACTAGCGATTCTTTCTCTCCCTTTCTGCCCCACCCTTGCTCACATGCTCTCTTTCTCACAAAATAAACACTAAAAAAAAAAAAAACCACCAAAAACTGATAGGGTCAGTAATTTGCTTCTAACAAAAAGGAAAAGGCATTATATGACACTGCCAGTTAGAATTAGGATTGGCTCCTCAAAGGGTGGCCAAAGCACTTGTGGCAAGTGGGCAGTCCCATCAGGGAAGGAGGGGATCTGGCCCCCGTTCTGTGATGTGCGCATCACCAGTGGATAGCAGGACCACTGGCCAGGCTTGCTGAGGACAGTGGAGGGGACAAGCTCATAGTCTGGTGGGGGAGGGAGATGATGACAACCCAGTGTTGGGGGGTAGGGAGAGAAGGTGGCAGAGAAAGAAAAGGGGTTGGGGCTGAAGGAAGGTTCCAGGCAAGTAATAACATACAAGAAGTGTTGTGGGCAAGGGTTTGACCCTTCTAGGAGTCAGAGGACTGATGGGGTTCAGGACAGGGATGAGGTGGGTGGGTAAGGCTGAGAAGGTCCCCAAAGATCAGCTTCTGGAGGCCCTTGGCATCCTGGGGAACGAGGCCCCTAGAACTGGGCAGAGACCTGAGGTTGCTGCTGCAGTTATGTGGGTGTGCGATGATGTGGGAACAAAACTGGCCCTGAGGACCAAAAGAATGCAGGGGAGGAGGGACAGGGAGGAGCTGGGGTGACCTGGGGTGACCTGGGTGAGTAGTAGAGGACACAACTGGGAGAATCCTAACACACAAGAGTCTGTGTCTCACCTTGGGAGGAAGGCTTTGTTATCCCTTTTAAGAGAAAACTGAATGCCAGAGAAAAGTTACCTCTTCAAGGTCTCACAGGCAGGAGGCAGCAGAGCCAGGATCCAAGCTCAGGCCGGACTTCCAAGCCCTGAGGGGCATCTGCTGAAATGTACTCGATGTGGTCAGGTCTCTAGCTGAGCCAGGAAGGAAATGCTTCAAGCCAGAACTCTTGGCAGCACGTCACCAAGGCACGCAGGTGAGATCTGTACAACCTCTTGTGGGCCTGCAGCCACCAGGAAGTCCCTGCCTCCAGCCTCACACCAGGTCCTACAGGAACAGTCCTAGGCACACAGGGAGCCTTGCTGGCCAAACTCAGCCTCTTCATGCCGGCCACTCCTGCAAATCTCCAGCTTCCAGAACGTTAGAAGTTACCTCCTACCACCCTGTGTGGCTCTAGTCCTGCTGGCTGGTGCCCCCTGGAGCCAACGACAGAGCACTGTCTGTGCACCTTGCACCTTCCTCCATCTTATCCAAAAACCTGATTTGCAAGGTACAGACCTGAACCTGAGCGAAGGCAGGACCTCCAGGGGAGGGGGAGGTGCTCTGGCAAACCGGAGGTAATTCTCGCTCCTCAGGTCCAAGGGCAGAGGGATCTCTGCAGGCCAGGGTGAGCTGCAGATGCTGGCGGCTGTGGTGTCCCTGCTAGGGCTCCTGGGGCTGTTGACCTCTAGTATGATTGAGCCCAGGGGGCGTGGGAGGAGTCCCTGGAAGTCAGGGGCCCGATTCCATCTCTCCCGCTAAATCCCTCTTTCTGACCTCAAGCCAAACCCCTGCTTGGCACAAGTTATTGACCTCTCAGGATCATACGCAAAGGATGCTGTTCACAAGGTGGAGCGCCCCTCACGAAGGGGTGCGGAAGAAGGGACAGGCACAGTGGCCAATTCTGCAGGTAGCTCACATGACTGCTAAGCCTATTTCCCTGCCGCCA
This sequence comes from Crocuta crocuta, assembly GCF_008692635.1. Classification (NCBI taxonomy): domain Eukaryota; kingdom Metazoa; phylum Chordata; class Mammalia; order Carnivora; family Hyaenidae; genus Crocuta; species Crocuta crocuta. Next base: position 1,389,423 of record NW_027529425.1, on the reverse strand, counting down.
CCTCCACCACCCGGGGTGGTTAACGATGGGATGAGGCAATGCCTGGCAGTCACGCGGGTGCTGGGACGCTTCCTTCCAGCACTGAGATCCTGAGACTGTCGCCAGAGCAGGGGCACCTGGAGGGCAGGGCGGAGAGGTGCAGTGCTGCTGTCGGCTTGCTGAGGACCATGGACGGCGTCCTGGCCACTCCAGCTTGAGGTCCGCCACAGTTGAGTTAAGGGAAGGGAGAAGCTGGCTCTGTCCTGAGGTCTCTCCTAGCTCAGAGGCCCAGGGACCAGTCCCCACACTCTGCTGGTTGCCACCTGAATCTTGCAGGGCAGACCAGGCTGACAGCAACACCATGACCTGTTGGGTGAAAATGGTCCAAGCACGGGGGCCCAAAAACGGATCACAGAACAAGGGTTACGATAATGTCAAGTTTAATCTGCCAAATATACAAGTTGGACTCATGGAGCACGTTCTGCCTGGGTGCTACACAGTAAACAGAGGTTTCTTGAAATGATCAATGGGCAAGGTTAAGAATGGGTCCTGGCTCTGGCCAGGGTGAGGAATGGGGCAGGGAAGGGCAGAAGGGCCTGGCTGGGGACGAGCCATGACCCTCAGGGACCCAGGGACACAGGATCCTGGACGACAGTCCCTCTGAGTGAGCACCCAGGCAACACAGACTGGAGCTGGCTGTTGCAAACACTTCAGCAGCCGCCCCTCTGTACAACCAGCCCCTACCGTGCAATCTATGGGACAAACGGAAGCTCTTCTTACCCCACCTCCCAGACTCCCCCAACAAGAGTTCTGAATTCTAAAAACAGCAAAAACATTCGAATGGTTACATATGAAATGCTGTCCCGCATCTTTCTGTCTCGAAGATGGCAGCT
>NW_027529425.1:1351049-1388534 GCF_008692635.1 Crocuta crocuta | reverse complement strand
CCCCCAAAACGATTTCTGTGCCAAGATGAAAAGGAGGCCCCAGGCCAGGGTGGGGGCTCCTTGCCGTGAGGGGCTGCAGCAGCGGCGCCAGGGCAGGGCGGGCGAGACGTGGTAGAGGTCCTGGCAGAGCGGCCCAGGTCCCCAGTGCCTCTTCCCACAGGCCGTGCTACTTATTCAGGGACAGCGACTGCACTCGCTTTCCCGACAAGGTCGCGTCGTCTTTTGCTGAGGGTGGTAAGGGAAGGGTTAGTGTTAATACAAGACCCTTGCCACTGCACACACCCCCACACACCCCAGAAGGCCGAGGAACCTCAGAACACACTCTGGGCAATGGGCTCAGCTGGCAGAGGGGGAAAAGACCCAGAAGGATTCCCGCAGAGGCACTATCCACAAACGTTCTTGCCAAGTTTGGGTGGCTGCCTCCCACACAGTCCCCCCAACATACAAGCTACTGGCAAAGAGAAACTTCTTACCCCACCCAGAGGCAGAACCTCATAATTACAGCCTCTGTTGTGGAGGCCGAAACCTCTAATCAGCAACAATACATGAAGTCCTCCCTTGCCTGGGCTTTGCAAAGCAAGAGCAGGGAGGTGGGACAGTGGGCTACCTCCGGTGTGGTGACAACCCTGGGGCAACTCATTTCCCGGCCTAGGCCTCAGTTTCCCCAAGATCTGGTGAGGAGGCAGGACAGCAGGTCCCGAAGGGCTCTTGTGGCCCCACATGAGACCAGGACACAGGCCATGAGTCAAATGCTCCTATAAACCAGACCAACTCCCCACAGCCATCCTGGCTGAGAGGTAGGCCCCACCTCTGATCCCGCTGTAGGGAAGGCATGAGAGAAAAGGGACAGCCGGGTCAGATGTCACTTGGGTCTGGATCGTGAGGTCTGCCCTGCTGCACCCTCTCAAGCCCCTCAGATAAGACAGTGGTTCCCCGAAGTAGCTCTCTCAGCCACACAAGGCACCAGACACCTCAGTGGGACCTTCCAGCCTTGAAGGTCTGCCCTGGGTGCATCCCTGTGGTTTCTGTCCGATACTGAGGACAGTGCTGTTTAGATCCAAACCCTCATCTGACTCCCAGCTGCTGCTGAGCCCTCCCACCACCCCAGGAGGTTGAGGCAGAAACGCCCACCTCCACTGGCAACGAGAAAGGTAAGTGCATTGACACACAGGCTGGCCCTCCACCCAACAACCCAACCCCATCCCATTTTACAACAAGGACACTGAAGCACAGGGTTTAGTGGCTCATCCAGAAACTGTCAGGCGGCCACACCAGCGGCTCAGGACTTACCTTTCCTCTCTTCTTCTTTCTTCCTGGCGGCCTCTTCCCGCTGTTTCCGGATGATTGCCAGCCGGGCAAGGTCAGCTTTGGCTTGTTCTGTCTTCCCAGCTAAATGCATTTTCATGTAACGCTCTTTTGCTTTCTGCTTCTCAATTTCTTCTCTGTTTGGATAAAATGGTGTCATAAGGGTTATCTTCCCACCATTATCAGCCAAGCTGGATATGAGAGCCAAAGTAAAAGCCAAGTACTCAGGCCTGGAACCCAAGTGGAGGAGGGTGCCCTGGCTCTGTGTGCCCCCTCGCTGATGGACACTCACCAAACAAGCAAAGGGACAGGACTGGACCTCTCAGGGGGCTGTAGGAAGTTCAAGCAATGTACCAGCTTCCCCAGACACATAACATAGGATGAGGGTGAACTCAGCACACAGTGAACAATGTCTGCATTGGCTGGGGAGGGGAGTGGGGTGGTGTTGCTGGCTAGGGTCTGGTGGTCTGGTGTCCACAGTAATAAAGGAGGACCAAATCCAGTGGACTGTGTATCCAGGCATGAGCAGGAAGAGGAAGGCACTGGGAACCATTCTATGAGGGGTAGAGAAGGGAGTGTACCAAGTGGCCACAGATGGGAACCACACCCACCCAATCTCAGGTCCACAGGACAAGGCACATTCTCAATTAGAGCAGCTCAGATGTGTTTAAGAGGCTGCCTCCAAGGCAGTGAGCCCCCACTGAGGAGGGTGTGGGCATAAGAGCTCTACTCCCACAGGAAAAAGGTGTCAGTCACCAACCCACTAGGTAGAGAGAGAGGTGATGGTCACTAACTCCTCCCTCATTAAGTCTTCCCTCTGAGATCTTCCTCCCAGGCCTGAGATTCTAAAGTGGTGTGTGCACACTCTTCACTGATATTGTTATCATCCCACTTATACCAGGCTCCTGGAAGAGCCAAATATTGGAGGAGGGGACAGGGAGGCCCTGCCTAACAGGAGACTAGGAAAGGTACGTGGCCTCCCAGAGGCCCTCACAGCACAAGGCGCTGGATGATAAGAAACAAGGCATGGGGCCTGCCCAGATGGGAGGAGAGCCAGCCACCGAAAGTCAGATGAGCAGATGTTTTGCCCAGGAGACTCTCAACAAGACACGTGCTATACAGATAAGACTGAACACCTGTCAACCCAGCAGATCCTACCTTGGGAGGCAGTACAGAGTCAGGAGCCTCTGAGCTAGCAGCAGAGATTCAAACTAGGGGGGAAGGGGATTTCCCTGGAGGCATCTGGATGATGAGCAAGGCTACCAGAAGCTTTGCAAGGCCCTCTCAGTGAAGGCTCAGTGCCAGGAAGGATGCTTTCACTCAGCAACCTCAAAGGGCAGAGTAACAACTCTTCTTACTGGTAAGAAGAAAGCTACAGGAGGAGTAGAATCCTTAGTAGCCCAGGATTCTACTTTAATCCTTTAATCACACCCTGAGCTCCTGAGCTTTTCCTGTGGTGTTTTCATAGACCCCTCAGCCATCATGAGGTTAGCCCAGGAAGGTGGATTTAAATCTTAGCAGCCCAGAAAGGAACAAACAAACAAACAAACAAAAAGGGCAGCTTTCCCTAGTGGCCTCCAACTTCTTGTAAGGGCCCTGATGTCAGCTGATGGCCATCAAAAGTCCAGGTACTACTTGTCAAGGAATGGCCACGTGCAGGGCACTGCACTCAATTGAGACCTTCACACAATCACAAAGAAAAAGCTGTCTGCAGCTCCGTCTCCACCTGCGACTTCGGGAGCACTGGGGCAGCCAGTAGATCTCTCTGCACTGTGCTCTCTGCACTGTGAACCTCTCTGGGTTCTCCCAACCCCATGGCAATGACATCAAAGAATGCAGGCCAAGAATGGTCAGACCAGGCTGGATAAGGAAAGCGTCCCTAGAGTGGGGTGCTCTGGAGGAAGGGACTGTATCATAACCTTCCGTATCCATGGGCATTACTTCAAGGGCAACGTTTAGGTCTGAAACTGCTGTTCTATTTTCCCTGCTGTGTTCCTACTGGTGAAAAAACAATTATTTCTGTTTGATGTTTTTGGAGAAGTTTCTATAGAGCTTTTGGGGAATGAGATATACACACACACACACACACACACAAAAAGATACTGTAGCTGGAGCCCCCACCCAGTCCCTGGGAACCTCAGGGCCCAGGAGGCAAGAGTAGGGGAAATGGATACCTCAGCCACTCTCCCCACCCTGCCACATAGGTCAGCCCCCCACCCACGTGCCCAGGTCACAAGGCCCAGTAGCAGAGGTTACCGTTCTCTCCTTGAAAGCTCCTTGGGCCCATCCAGGTCCAGTTGTGTGACCTTTTTGGTTGTCTGTGCCACCCGGTTAGGGTTCTCAATGTCAATGAGCCCTTCCACGCCTTTGCGCTTTTGCTAAGGTAAGACAAGAAGTTGGCTGTTGAGTCCATCCACAGAGCCCCTGAGGGCCATGCCCACCATCTCCCAACAACCCACATGGCCGGGGACAAATTTCTGCTTCACTCCCAGCCAACATGATGCTGGGCCTGAGCCTCACAATGGGAATAGCACCTAGGGCCGTCCTCACCAGCCCAGGAGGTACAAGGACAGGGAGTATACATGACTAGAGCCCAACCTATGCCAAGTCCCAGCAACCGCAGGTTATTTTCTCAGATTCACAGATGACAAACAGAGGCACGGGACTAAATAATTTGCCTAAGGCCAACCAGGAAGCACACCGATGAGCTGAGAACCCAAGCCCAACTCACAAGCTCTCAACACAGAGCACTACACCCCCACTTCTGAAAGCAGTTTTCCATGGAAGCTCATGGCTGATTGCAACAACCACCACTGGGTCCTCAGGGCAGGCCATGCTAAGGATGTTCTGAGGACCAATTCCAATTCCTAGCCATCTCAGCTGATAGGAGGGAAATGTGACTTGAGAAGGAGCCATGGAATCACAGTCTACGGGCGTGAGGAACCTGCACCTCCCACTTCCCCTGGGGGATATTTAACAAGAGCGCAAGTCCCCAGTGGAGCAGGCTGGGCCCAAGTCTCAGGTGCTGTCGACCCCAGCTTTTCTCTTTAAGTGACCAGAGAAACAGGTTCCATATACCAGCCAATCTGACCCAGAGCTCCAGAGAGCAACATCCATTCGAGCTACCCATGAACACATCCACTTACAAGTTCACAAGTAAATGTGCCTAAAGAGAACTCAGGACCCACCCCTCGCCTACCCTGCTTCTTCTGACCATACTCATGCCATAGCCTCATGCCTCCTTCTCTTAGCCCCTGAACCCACCCTTCAGCAAACCCGAAACCACAGCATGAACCTACCCCCTCCTCTCCCACTGGCCCAGCCACCACCCCAACACCAGCCACAATTTCTTGTCTGGTGACCTGCTGCCATTTCCCTGCTTATATCCTCAACACCTTATAATTAAGTCTTCGCAGAGAAGCCACAACCACCTTTTCTTTTATTTTTTCTTCTTTTTCTGTGCCACTGAGTGACAGCTGCCACTGGCACAGTCCCAGGGCAAGGATGCAATCAAGGGTTTTCTTTCAGCACCAGCTACCAAATCCTGGCCCCACTGCCTAGGGGAGGACCTGTGAAAGTGCTATGCAACCACCTTTTAAAAGCAAATCTGGTGATCTCTCTCTCCCACTTCAAGGCCTCCACCAGCTGCCCACTACCCACAACAATGAAACCCAAACCCCTCAACTGCCACTCAGGAGCTGCCCTGGCCAACCTCTCCTCTCGCATCCCTAGCCACTCTACCCCTTACCCACCCAGGCACATCCCCACCAGACTCCTCCCACCCCAGAGCCCCTCCACTTGCTAATCTGCCCACCTTGATGGCTCTTCATGATGGCTTTTCCACACACCAGGCTCCAGCCTGTTTTTCAGATCTCAGTTTAAAAGTCACCCACCTAACCACACACTACTTCAAGTACCCATGATTAGTCCCCCTCACTCCTAATACTTGCCACTACTTGAAATTATACCATTTACTTCCTCATTGTCTATAACTCACTATTAAAACATAACCCCTTAAGAGTGAAGACTCTGTCCACATCCAACATTAGAAATGGTGACCAAGAGGCACTTGACAGATGTTTGTTAAATGAATGAGTCCAAGTCCTAGGCCTCCACCAAACTCAGCACCTGGTAATCATCTTCTTCATCTTCACTCTCATCTGAGTCTAGGGATTTTTTCTCCTTTTTGGGGTCCCCCGCAGCCCCATCTCCACCATCTTCTCCTTGTTCCTCTTCTTCCTGTTTCAGAAATGGACAACCTGCAAAATCAAAAATGCACAAACCCCCTAGACTGTGACCCCTGCTCCCACCACCTCCAGACTGTGGACCCAGAAGAATTAAGCCCCCATAAGGCTGGGACCAAGTATGACAAGGGTCCTACTCTGTAACCCTGGCCCCTAGTAGGGGACTGGGGTCAGAGGCAGCCTATATACTCGGCTCCACAGCCTGGAAGTCATTCCCACACTCCAACCTGGGTGAGAAGTTCATCTCCCAGGGTCAGAAGGACTCGGCTGTAGGGCTGGGAACCGTAGTCCTGCTCAGCCCCACTCCTGCTTCCCCAGTTGCCACACACAGCTGCCAAATGATACCACTTTCCTGGGCAAGTCCTCCGCTGCATTCCATTCCCACAGTGGAAATGGAGGGCTGGCCACTCGAGCCTGCCCCTGCAGATGCCCTGCTGCGCTGCTTCCCGGGACAATGCTCAACATGCTACCCCCCTTCATCTTTCTTGCCTCCCCACCAAAAACATTCCTAAAGAAACCAGTACTTCCTTCGTACTAGCACTTGCCCACATACTCTCCAAGGTCCTGCTTAGCTGGCAGCTGCTCCATCCAGCCCTCCTCCCCCTTCCCCACTCATATGTGGTTTCTCCCTTCTAGGGGCTCCTTCTGTCACCCCTGTCACCCATCCAGCCTGACTGTGCTCTTTTTGGCCCTTATCCAGGTGAGGATCTAATGATGTGGTCAGGGATGTGGACATCGACAATGATGGAAATATTCCATTTCCTCACAGTAGGCTGGAAAAAGTACTGCAGGAACAGTGGAGGAACTACTAAGCCTGGACTAGAGGGAGCAGGGTGAAGAGCATCAGTGAGAATCACAGAGAAGGTGACGCTGAACAGCGTCCGGAGGAACGAAGGGCACTCTTGCCTGTTGAGGGTAAGGGGAGGCAGGGCACTGTGTTATGCTGGGTGTGACATGGCTACAACAAACAGATGGGGACTGCAGGGAGCTTGAGCTATGAATGGAGATGGGAGGGGCCTGACAGAAGGACAAATCCCAGACAGCAGGACACAGGATCAAGAACAGACACCCACTAAGGCAACCATTGCTAAAAGGACAAAGTTGTAATTGATTAACTCAATCAAAAGATAGCTCTTCTCATCACTGTCACTGGTTGTTCTGGGATACCCGCCTGCTGCCCATCCCCCCTCCCCCCCCAAACCTCAGGTGCTGGCTTCTGCCTAAGAATTGGTGGTCCCTGCCTGGCTCTCTGGATGCCAAAGAGGCGGGGCACCGCCCTGGGCCATTGGAGTGGCCCGCACAGCCATGTACTCACCCTGGCCTTCTGCTTCTCAGCCTGGAGCTGGGCATCGATCTCCTCAGGGCTTGTGTACTGCCGTGCCCGGCCTTTGTGGCCTCCCTTTCTCCCTGCACGAAGATCAGCAGTTTAGGAAGGTAGGAGGGAATCAGCTTCCCTGACTGCCCTGAGCCCCAGAGGGCTGCATCCTGCTTGAGATGCTCTCATCAGAGGCTGCAGAGACCTCCTCTTCTCACTAAGCACCACCCAAACCTATTCTACCTTCAGATGTTTAAAGGGACAAAAAAGGCAAAATGCGGACCAACTGCTACAGCACCAAACTGCGTGCTGTACGCAGGTTCCTAAGATGAGACTGAAGAGGAGGATGTGGCTGAGGGCACACTGCATATAATAACTGGCTGAATCCCACGGTGCCTTAGAATCCAAACAAAGCAAACCAAAATGCAGTAAGAACATTTAACGCTACAGTGCTTTTTACTTGCAAAAGCTCTGGCACAGCCATGGACTCATTTGAGCCTCAGAATAAACCCATGTACAGAAAATCACGGCTGATCCCATTTTAAAGACAAGTCACTAAACATGGTGAAGAGCACAAACACTGGAGTCTGACCCTTGGGCTCAAATCTCAGCTCTACCACTTATGACTTTGGGCGGGTACTTGACCTCTCAGTCTCAGTGTCTTCATTTGTGTCCTTACCTCCTGGAGTTGTCACAGGAAGGAATTTGTTAACACATGTAAAACTTGGAACAATGCCTGGCATCGGATTAAGCACTACAAAAACATACTGCATTTGTAACTTTTCTTTCTAATAAAGTATTTTGGCAAGAGAGAAAAAACAAAGCCACTGACCACATTAGTGATTTCCTATAAAAGTCAGGGAATGTGGGGCACCTGGATGGCTCAGTCAGTTAAGTGTCCGACTCTTGGTTTCGGCTCAGTTCATGGTCTCATGGTTTGTGACTTCGAGCCCCACATTGGACTCTGCGATGACATGGTGGAGCCTGTCTGGGATTCTCTCTCCCTCTCTCTTTGCCCTGATTGTGCTATTTCAAAATAAATATATAAACATTAAAAAAAAAGTCAGGGAATGTAATGAAACACTTCATGTTCACCTAAGTGGTACAGTAAAAAGAAAAAAGTCTAAAACCTACTGGAAACTTTCTTGTGTGTGGAGTAAGAAACGTAGCTGGCAAAGTTAAAGATAAAGCTGACTCCCTTCTAGCAGTTAAAAATGCGATTAGCAATTAAAATGCATCTAAGAGTATCAGTCTGACTGTCTTGAGGCAGGACAATAGACTGACTCCTGCCCTGCTGGTCCTGGAGGATGCTGGGGCGGTTGTGGCCTCAATCCATCCCCACCTCTTCCGGAAGCTTCAGCCCAGCTGATTTCTAGTGAGTCTCACTGCATGCAGAGAATCTGTAATTAAACAGCCAGAGCTTCTCTGGACTCGAGAGACAGTAGCAAAGATACCAACCTCCTCTTATTTCCTAGACAGCAGCTGCAAAGCCATAATTGGGCTGCTACAGATCACACCACCCATTTTTAATGACTACCTGGGTTCCCAGGGGGTGTCTCGGTCTACACTCATGAAAGTCCTATTGTGAGAGATCAAGCTTGCCGTTAAAAAAAAAAAAACCCAACACCCTTTCCTTCCCTCTCAATATTCCAGGTAGTAATAACACTTCAAAACTGGCTACTACAGGCTCTCATCCTGCACACTGGGCTAGGATAATATGGAGCTGAGTTTAGTCTACAATAACTTTTACCAACATACTTTTGAAAATGATTTACAGTTACTACTGGAAACAAGAGTTCATCCTTTTCTCTTAGGTAATTTTATACTTTAAAAAAAAATCGTTTCTTTTTCTTTTCAAGCAAATCAACACAAGCAAAATAGGTCAATCTTACCTGCTCATAGAACTTTTCACAAGCCAAAGGCCAAGTCACTTAATCAAGAATTCTTATTTAGGATTTTGTAACTTCCAACCTTGGCTCAAAGTATCTATGAAGTAGGACCCTTAGAACCAGAATTCTGAAACTGGAAGGGCTCAGCTGGCACCCTCAGTTTGCAGAACAGACAGCTGTGGAAAATGGAAGAGACCTGGCTCTTCCTACCACAGGATAAATCAACAGAGAGGTAGGTTTAAATGGATTCAACTCTGTAAACCCCAGTATCTCTCCAAGTAGAGTCAGGAAGTCATTTAGGTTTGAAAAAGCTCCAAGTAGATTTCCTGTGGGCTAAAGCATCTTAACCAACATGGCAGATGAGCTACCACTATTAACCGAACATCTGTTCTGTGCCAGAAAAAAGCCAGGCACTTTGAGTGCTCTAATATTTTATGGCCTCTATCTCCAGCTCTCCAAGCTAAGGGTTATTAACCAGGTGTTCTAGATGACAAAAAACGGGCTGGAATTAAATAATTTGTTTCAGGCCACAGGGCTAGACAATGACACAGCTAGACTTGAAATCAAGAACTAATGACTTTTAGGGGAAAGAGAATGAAGGACTGTCTACGATGCAATGGGAAGTCATGGATCCTCTATCCTCTTGGGCCAAGAAATTGACGAAACCGTATAAACAATGCTTAGCGGGCGTTTGGCTGCCTGGAGCTGTGCTGCGCACGCCACGTGGATCACCAAGTAGTAATGCCTCACATTACTACTATGAGGTAGGTACAATCATAAGCCCCGTTTGCAAACGAGAAAACGGAGACACAGGGAAATGCCACTGGTTCAAAGGCACACATGGAGCCGCTGCCGAATAGGGACATTCAAAGCCAGGTCGGCCGGACTGGAAAGCATCAAGTTAGGTCTCATTACGCAGGCCTAGCTCGCCCAGAGCTCGAGAGGCCCCACGCTTTACGCGCAAGGCAGACGGGCCCGGCACAGGCACAGGCGGGACGCGGTGACTCAGTCCTCGGCGAGCCTGGAAGAGGGAGTAAACTCCTGGTCTCCCAAGCCAAGAGAAGCGCGCACTAGATCAGGCCTTCGGCGTCGGCGCCGAGCCGGACCCTCTGGATCTCCTCAGACCCCCAGAAGGAGTGGCTCGTAGCCACTCCGGTCCTCACTTTCTCCATCGGGACAATTGGGCGCCGAGGCCCAGGCCAGGCCCTCAGCCGGCGCGGACGTCCTCCCTCTGCGCCGCTCTCCGAAACGCCCGCGGGCTGAATGAACAGCGGGAGCCAGACTTAGGCAGCCCCTCGAGGCCCGCGGGCCACGCGCGCTAGCCCCTCACCTCCTTTAGGCATCGCGGATCCGGTGGCTACGGCAGCGGCGGCGGCGCTTCGNGCTCGACTTCTTCCGCCCGGCCCAGTCTTCCTCAGCGCGCCGCCGCCGCCACCGCCGCCTCGAGGACCGGGGACCTCAAGGAGGCCGGCGCACGAAGACTGTCCCGCGCGCCGCCTGAGTCCAGGCTCGCCAGCGCGCTGCCCAGGCAAGCGCCCCCAGTCCCTCCGCCCCCGGGGAGACGTTTGAGCCTGCCGGTCTTTCCCCGGGAAGTGAGGGCAAAAGGCAACAGCGGGCTGGAATTTATACAGGCAGAGTTGCAGACACCTAAAATGACGCAATCTCTGCGCAAGCTGGGGAGGGGCTCCGCGAGGACCTCGTCCTGGAGAGATCGCCTGGGAAGCGGAAGCTGTAGGTAAAGTGGCGGCTGACGGCGACGGTGATTTAGGTGAGCGCTTCTCCTGTGTTCACTAGTACCTTGGTAACGGTTAGGGCCAGGAATCGGAGGTCTGCACTGACCCAAAGGCGGTGTGAGCGGCTGGTCTGGGACGGGTGCGGGCCTCTGGAGCGGGAGGTCATAGTGGGTTCCTGAGAAGAGGCGGCGCCTGGTTCGTTCTGCCCAGGGAATGGGAGATTTGGGGGTTCTCTTATTTCTAGGCTCCCCCTCCTCCCACTGTTTCCTCTCCCGAAAACGTTTTCTGTCTAAATGATGTTTGTTCTTGTAAGCCCGGTCCTCTCTATGAGCCTTTCCTACAGTCCCGACTGTAATGTTTTCCCTCCCTAGCTCCGAATGCCTTTCCACTCCCTTTTTCCGAGTGCTACCACCTCTTATACCGCCCGACACCCCTTGATCCCGTTGCCTTCTACCTGTTATCTACCTTGGGTTTTTCTGACCTCCAGATAGGCCAGGGCTCTCGAATTTCCCTGGGTCATAGCAAATTGGTGTCCTGTGTCTTTGTTCTCCTAGCCGGTGCGCGCTCTGGCAGGGTCTAGATTCTGACCATCTCTAGCGTCAGAGCAGGGGAGAGACGTGCAANGGGGGTGTGAACATTGTAAACAGTCAGGCACCCGACAGAAGACACGGACTGATTGAGTTTCTGGGACAGGAGTCTGCTGTGCTTCACAGTAGGAAGTAATTAACCTAAATTCTCTTTGCCACCTAGAAATGCTGTGTCGTTTGAAAAATGCCATTATTTAGATGTGGACTGGCCAGTTGTATGGGCTTTATATAACTTGCCTTTATGTAATACTTTATTGGGCTTTAAAGACTCTTTGGGGGTGCCTGGATGGCTCAGCTAGTTGAGTGTATGGCTCAGGTCATGATCCCAGGGTCAGAGGATGGAGCCTGTGCTGGGCTCCATACTGAGCATGGAGCCTGTTTAAGATTCTCTCTTTCTCCCTCTCTGCCCTGCTTGTGTGCTCTCTCTCTTTAAAAACAAAACAAAAAAATTTCTTTGGCAATCAAGCTAATTCAGTGCCCTCATTTTACAGATAAGACTGAAGACCAGAAAGGGAATGTGTCTTCCCCCAAAGTCACAGAATTGGTAGAGCTGGACAAGAACCTAAGTTTATAACTGAAGACACCAGAGATCTTTCTGTTACACTCTTGGGAAGCAAACCCTGAGGTACTTTGGCTTTACACCATCTTTTTTCCTTTTTAAACGCTTATTCTCTCCTCTCTCCCCACCATAATTCTTCCCACAACATGTTGTAATTGTCTTCTCACTTTCCATCTCCTTGCTAGAATGTCACCTTCTCAATGACAGAAATTGTGTCTTACTCTTTGTTCTATGTTTCCAGTATCCAATACAGGGCCAGGCTCATAGGTGATGTTAATGATAACAGCAAAAAGTCTATTAAACACATTTAATGTAGGCATGTGCATATAACTACAATTAAATCTTCACAATGGCTCTGTAGGTAGATTATGTTATCAGTGTTGTGGAGATGAGGAAACGGAAGTGAACGTACACCAGAATGGTGGCTAGTGAAGGCCTTTGGGGATCTCAGGTTCAGAAACCACTCCGTTTAATTTTCCCCCCTAGATCTTTGCAAATTATCTTGTGGGAAACATGCCTAAAGTCAAAAGAAGCCGGAAAGCTCCCCCAGATGGTTGGGAGTTGATCGAGCCAACACTGGATGAATTAGACCAAAAGATGAGAGAAGGTGAGTAGGAGAGTTTCTGACGGGGTGAAACTGGGTGTCTAAGGGTCACAGGCTTAAATGCAAGTAAGAGTGGGAAGAGACAGGCAGCGCCACTCTGGCCTCCTGACACTGATCTGTTTTGTTTGTTTATTAACTCAAGAATGTTCTAAGTCCTGGAAAGTAGGATGGCACTGATGAAAAGGTCCTCAAAGACATTTTGGGGCCAATTAGATATGAAAGCTTTAGAGAATAAAGATCGAATAGTGGACCTATAATTAGTTACTATTTTGATTGGGTACATATTTAGAATTTTACAAAATATGTTTACTTGGAAAATCCTGTCCTTTTTCATTTTCACATTTTCTGACACAAGTTTATTATTTTTTTTAATAAAAATGTTAGGTCTCTGACCGTTTTCATCATCGCTTTGTTTTTGCATTATACGCTAGTTTTTTTAAATGTACATTCCCCAAAAATGTTGATGATCCCGAACTTTGAATCATGTAGTGTGATTTTAGAAAATTTATCTGAAGCCATGAGCCTTACGTGATCACAGTGTAATCACTTACTGAATTGCTTTTTAAAGCAGCCCTTTCTTTAAAGCTTTTTGGTAACTACCTAACCCTTGTTATTATGAGGTCATACCTCCAGCAATAATTCTCAAATCATTGTTAAGTCACTTTGCCTCTTTTTCCCAAAACTGATTGTATCAGGTAATCTCTGTTAAATACCTAGAACTTCCAGTAATCAAGGTCATTTTTGGCTGAGAGATTTCTTCACCAAACTGATCTCTATTAAAAATAAAGGAATTTGGGGAGTGCTATAATAAAATATTTTGTGAGTACTTGAAAATTATCTTCAAAAGAAATATTCTCTCTTCCATTTTTATTTAATCATAGAGGCCTTCAGCACATCTTTGCTTTTGCATTTGTGATAAACTCACAGGTTTAAGACCTGTTTCATGTTGTTCTTCCTTCCATTATGAAGAAAACAGTGGATGGTGGGTGGCACCAGCCTTGAGTTTTGGGAACAATAGGAAACTGAGGAGGTGGCAGACTGGATGGGCAGCTGGGAGCCACTGTTCACCCAAAGCCCATTTTACCATGTGGGATCCAGGCTCAGTTTTGCCAAATTTTCTGAAAAAAAATTTTTTCCCCAAGAGAAGCCAGAAATCCAGCTGTTTTATGTAAACTGTTCTCTCTCTCTTTTTTTTTTTTTTCCAAGTTTACTTTGAAAGAGAATGAGCGGGGGGTGGGGGTGGGGCAGAAAGAGAGAATCCCAAGTAAGCTCTGTATGACAGTGCAGAGCTGATGCAGGGCTCGATCTCACAAATCATGACATCATGACCTGAGCTGAGACCAAGAGTCAGACCAGACGCTTGATGGACTGAGCCACCCAGGTGCCCTTACGTGAACTCTTCTAATTTAAAATTCAAACCTAAAAAAACAAGAATCCAACTCTTGATTTCGGCCCAGGTTATGATCCCAGAGTCATGGGATTGAGCCCCATGTCAGGCTCCGCACTGTATGGAGCCTGCTTAAAATTTTCCCTCTCCCTTTGCCCCTCTTCCCTGTTCACGCTTTCTAAAATTAAAAAGCAATAACAGCAACAAACCCATATGTATTTGTGAAAGGAGCCAAACACAAACTGCCTTCAGGCTGGATGGGGCTGCCGCTTTCTCATTCGTAGCCTCCAGCACAACTTTTGCCTGTGGGATCTGCTGCCACACTCCTAGACATAGAGGACCCTTTGGTGGCTTTTGGCACAGAGGAGTCCAAAGCCAGTTGCATTACCAGGCCTGTCCTGATCTGAAGGCCACTTCTAGGACAACTCACACTTATTGAAGCAGGAGGAAAGTTACTGATTTTTCTTGTAGTTTGTCCCCAGTGTTTGCTAGTTGACACACCTGCCTAGCTCTTTATGTGTCTATTAGGTCATACTCAAGTTATTGTACAGCCGCTGTGCCCTGTAAGTCCCCAGAGAGCCTGATTATAGCAAGTGAGGGGCAGATATGGGGGAAACTATGTGTGGCAGGGGACTAATGTGGGTAACTCAGAAATAAAGGCACTATTTTTGTGGACTAAAACCAGAACTTGTAAATGACTTCTTTTATAAGGACTTCAAACCAGTTGAAAATCAAGCATAAACACTTGCATAATGAACATGTAGCTTGATTTTTAAATAACATTTCAAAAGAATTGTTGTCGAGGTTTTGAAGCTAACAGGCAGTTGCTTTTGAAGTTTTTGGCATTAGCAAAGTGGCAAAAAGCTAAATCTAGTTTGTGCCATGATGCCCCTACCCCTGGCCTTTCTTCCTGCCCTCATACCGTCCTAGAGGCAGGACTCCACATCAGCCACCAGAAACTGCATTCTACTTTGTGTCAACATCCAGGAATGCGCACATGGTTTTGGGAAAACAGATCCAAATAGGACATTAAAAACGGGAGTGCTGCCGTGATGAGAAGACTGAAAAATGACCCAAGCACAGGGAGGGAGGCTCTGCTTTCAGCTGCAGCCTGGGGAGCGCGTGCCCTTCCCTCAGTGGCTTATCCAGATACATGGCTTTCCACACTCTACCTGGATGACCACGTCTTCTCCAGCTGTGGCTCAAAACTAGACTCTATACCAGCTGCCTATGGAGTGGCCCCCTTTGGACATCTCAAACTTAACCATGTCCAGAACTGAACCATTCACCCATCCCAGAGCTGCTTCCGCTCTGAGGCCACAAACCACAGAACCATCCTGGACTCCTTTCATTCTTTTTTCCTATCCCAGCATCCAAGACCTCTGTATTCCTAAGAAGGGGGATAGGATGGAGAGGGAAGGTTGTTACAGATATTGAAGACTTGAGACAGATCAACAAAGTACATCTGCATGTTGTTTCGACCTTAATTTGGACACATGCATTGTCAGTAGGTGTTTTTGAGGCAATGAGTGAAAACTGAACTAAGTGTGGAGACTAATAAGGAGAAGTGTTTAACATGTTAGAGATACATATGTATTTATGAATGTGACACTTGATGGTTTGAGATCACTTTAAAATACTCCAGTTTCTCACCTCCAGAAGTGGGGAGAACCAGATAAAATAAAAGTAGCTGAATGTTAGGAATGTTTGAATCTGTGTGATAGGTACCTGGGAGTCCAATATGCTGTTTTGTGTATATTTTAAATTCTCCATAGTGCAACGTTAGAAAATCCATGAGTCTAAAGCTTGATTTCTTTTAAATCCCACCATGTTGCCCAAGATAACCTCACCTGGATTACTATGGTAGCGTCCTACTTCTCTCCCTACAGTCTTCTTCACAGAGCAGCCAGGGTGAGGGTTTTAAGTTGTCAGATCACAGTCTGCCCAGGACCCTCCAGTGGCTCACCTCCCCATCAGAGCAAACTCAGAGCCCTGGGGCACCTGGGTAGCTCAGCTGGTTAAGCTTCCTACTTCAGCTCAGATCATGATCTCGCAGTTCATGGGTTCCAGCCCTACGTCAGGCCATGTGCTGACAGTTCGGAGCCTGAAACCTGCTTCAGATTCTGTGTCTCCCCTTCTCTCTCTGCCCCTCCCCGGCTTACACTCTGTCTCTCTTGGTCTCTCAAAAATAAATCAATGTTTAAAAAAAAAGTCCTTCTGTGGCCTTCCAGGTCAAACACTGTCTTGCTGTAACCCCCTCCTTAGCTCCATCCCTTCTCTCTCCCTTACCTGCTGCCCCCCAACTGCTGTTCCTGAATCCCTAAGTAGTCCTGCCTCAGGGCCTTTGCATTTCTGTTTGCTCTGCCTTATGAGTATGTTTGCCCCTCCCCCTTTATTTAAAAAAATTTTATTGACATTTGTTTTTGAGAGAGTAAGTGAGCAAGCATGACCAGGGGAGGAGCAGAGAGAGGGAGACAGAGGATCCAAAGCAGGCTCCACACTATGAGCGCAGAGCCTGACATGGGGCTTGAACCCATGAACCATGAGATCAAAACCTGAGCTAAAATCAAAAGCTGGCCCCTTAAGCAACTCAACCACCCAGGTGCCCCACCCCCTCCCCCCTTTTAAAATGAGACCTAATTGATATAAAACATTTGTGTTTTAGATGTACTTGATTTGTGTATATGAAAAGATTAACTCAAGAACATCCAATCCTTACAAGCATACCGTACAGTATTATAAATTATAGTCCCCACGCTGTGCCTTACATCCCCAGGACCTGTCTTCTAACTGGAAGCTTGTACCTATGATCCCCTTCACCAGTTTCACCCAGTCTCCAGCCCACCCCTTGTTTCTTAAGGTCTCCGATCAGATGTCCCTCTTGTGCCTNCCCCCCCCCCCCCTTTCCCCACTTGCCATCCCCTTCTGTGTTCTCTTCTTTCTGGCCTCTACCACTTACCACCAGGTGCTGACCTGCTTCCCTCCTCAGAACGGGGCTCCAGACCTGCTCTGTCTGCCCCACTGCCGTGTCTCCAGCGCTAGATCAGGGCCTCGGCTGTAGCAGGCACACGGTGCACACTACTCAGGCCTCAACACCTGCCTTTTGCTTGGATCACAGAATCCTGTTCACAGAGCTGAATTCTACAATCTAAGTCATAGAATTTCTCCAAAGTTGGAGACATGGAGGTACATTTTTCTTGACCACTCCTCCCCTTTCTCCATTCTCTAAAAACTGAGTCGACATGGGAAAGATCAACTTGCAACTGCTAAGAGAAAGAATTGCCACTTCAATCATGTTTAAATCACATAGCTCATTTTTTATCTTTTTAAGAATAACAGCTCTATTGAGACAAGTTATATTCTGTAAAATTTGCCCTTTTGAAGTATTCAGTTAAGGGGTGTTCGGTATATTCAGAGTCAAGCAACCATTACCTCCAAAAGAAACCCTGCACCTTTTAGTAGTGCCCCCCTCCCCCCATCTCTCCCAACTCTCCCAGTCTGAGGCAACCACTAACCTATTTTCTATCTCTCCAGACAGTCATCCAGTAGGTGGGCTTTGGGTATGAGTTTTTTTCACTTGTTTTCAGGTTTTATCCATGTTGTAGCAAGTCCATACTGGATTTGTTTTTTATGGCTGAATGATATTCTGATAGTCTGTCCTGTAGGTGGGTTACATTTTGTGTATTTGTTCATCAGCTGATGGAGGCTGGGTTGTTTCTACTTTTTGGCTATTATGAATAATGCTGCTTGAACATTCATAGAGGAGTTTCATGTGCATGTGTGTTTTCAGTTCTCTTGGGTATATACCTAGCAGGGAACTGCTAGGGCACATGGTAACTGTTTAACTCCCAGAGGAAGTGCCAGACTTCCTAGAGAGGCTAGGCTACACCATGTTACATTTCCACTAGCAGCCTATGATCCAGTTTTTCCACATCCTCAACACCTGTTGTCTTTTTGATGATAGCAAACCTAGAGGGTATGAGTAAGATTTATTCTTTATCCCTTTATCCTTAGTTATTTAAAAAACAAAAGTGTCCTGTGATTGAACGCTGCCTGCCACAACAAAACAAACACACCCCTTTTTCTCCCCAGCTGAAACAGAACCTCATGAGGGAAAAAGGAAAGTGGAATCTCTGTGGCCCATCTTCAGGATCCACCACCAGAAAACCCGCTATATTTTTGATCTCTTTTATAAGCGGAAAGCCATAAGCAGAGGTAATTGGCTAAATTCTCTTGGCCTGGACAACTTGAGTAGCTCTCAGATTTGTTTAATGGTTCTTATTCTTCTAGCCTCAGCAAATGTCATTTTTCTTATCACTAAAAAAGGCGTGCGGAGAGCCAATGTTAGCTAAATAGTCTTTTTAAGGAAGAGTGGTGATGGGTTGGGGCAGCTTTGTTATACTGTGGTCTGATGCCCTTTCCCCATCTTCTGGGCAGAACTATATGAATATTGTATTAAAGAAGGCTACGCAGATAAAAACCTGATCGCAAAATGGAAAAAGCAGGGGTATGAGAATTTATGCTGCCTGCGGTGCATTCAGACACGGGACACCAATTTTGGGACGAACTGCATTTGCCGGGTCCCCAAAAGCAAGCTGGAAGTGGTAAGTAAGGTCTCCGCCCTGTAACATCTGATGATCAAGTTTGAGGTTCCCTTTCCAGTTCAGAAGTCTGCCCTGGATGGTGCCAGGGGAGTTTACACTGTTTTGTTGGGCTGGAATGTAGTCCTATTGCTGGATGGACTGCTGGCCATTCACCAGGGAGGAAATCCCTCTCTGGGAACCCACACCCAGCAGTTTGGCAGCAATGGCATGTTAGGCCTGGGAATCAGTCTCAACTCCACCCTTGGGCAAGTTACCTAAGTCCTTCCTCATATATGACCTGGGGGTGGGGAGGCTGAGTCAGGGAAGCACGGGCCAGGAAGCAGACATCCCTATCTTCCCCTTCTGGTGCTCACACTTAAGGTACCCTTTTATCCAGGCCCCCTTTTCTTCAGAATTATGCTGTATTTCTTCTGTCAGAACTTTGTTCTCAAACTAGACTGGGGAGCTCCGGATTGATGCTGGGTATGCAGTAGCTGAGCCCACAGCGTCACCCTCTCTGAACTGGAGCTAGAGAAGGAAGCAGACAGTTACTGTGACGTTAGCTTTAGTGGCCTTTGAGTGCAGCACCCTCAGCTGCTCATTGTGGGCCCAGCCTGGTGGCCATCCTGGATTGCCCACCTCCCAGCTGGCCACCTGTCACACAGGTGCCTCATCACAGGGTCCCTCTATGCTGCAGAATAGTTGCAGTTTATAGAGCTTTGACTCCGCGCCAAGGGCTCAGCAGGTAGCTCTATCTCTCTGAATCACTTGGAAGGTCAAAGAGCAGTGGGCATTGAATGAGGGCTGCCTCCCCGAAGGAAGAATCCAGGTGTGGATTTTCTGGTAAGGGCAGGGAGAGGTGGTGAAGTGGCAGAAGCCTCCCCTCAGAGCCCCAGCATTCTTTGGTGGCAGTGGGTCAGGGGTGTTGCCCCAGTCCTGTGGCCAGGAGAGAGCTTGCTTTAACTTCAGTTGGGTTTTACCTCCTGATCTTATTTGCTTAGGTAAGGGTCTTGCTCCTCCAAATAAGAGGAAAAAGGAAAATCAACACAAATCATTGCTCTAGGGCATTCTGTTTGTTGGGCAGGCCCCCAGCCAGACATTGGGGCCCACCTGCCTGGCCCAGGGGACAGGACTCTTCTGCTGCCATACAGACTCAGGCATATATCCTCTTCCTCGGTGCCGCCACTAGTTCCCCAGCCTGGGGCCCCCTGGCACTGAGCCCCCTGAGTAGTCCACAGACCAACGTCCAGCTCATTGCATATCATACTCATTTCACAGAATAACAAGAATTGTTCACAGCTTTTTTTACCTTTTTTGGGGGGGGCACAAGTGTGTCACATAGAATTTGCATAAATTAAGTGCACAGAAGTGTAGCTTCAGCGTCCACAGCAGCTGCTTCTGTCTGTCACGGAGGCCCTTCTGAGGAGTGTCCCATAGACTGAATGTCCCACCACCCTTTTTGGCGGGAGGACTGCTGTGCGTGCAGGGAGAGGTGCCATGTGGTGGAAGTGGTGTCTCAGCTTTCCTCTGTTGCAGGGCCGGATCATCGAGTGCACGCACTGCGGCTGCCGAGGCTGCTCTGGCTGAGGCCCTCGGGCCCTAACCTCTCTTCACCCTGAACCTTGGACTTCACAGGTTTCTGCCTGTCACATCATGTCCTCTCCTGGGAGCAGCTCTTCCCACAGAGCGGTGCTCCAGGCCCGAGTGGGAGCATGGTCTCTACACATTAAGGCTTTGGTGTTTATTAGCTATGATTTGTAGAAATAAAACTTTTAAACCTTTTGGGCCCTGCATTTGTTCTCCCAGAGAGCCAGCCATCTGTAGATGGCTCACCAGTGGGTGAGCACCAGGCCCTCGGGACCTGTCACCCTTGGGTACTCAGTCCTCACTCCATCTCATAGGTGCTGTGTGACTCTGAACCAGTTCACTTTCCCCATCAGTGATGGGGATGATAACCTCCCAGGCCAGGATGACCTGAGATGGCGTGCCAAGCTGCTCTTGGACCTGCCATGGTCTTGTCAGGCCCTGGGCCTAGTGTGTCCCCAGACCAATGCCTGCAGAATGCTGCAGCTCTTCCTCTGGGTCCTCACGCTGGAGGCCACAGGAACACATTTGCGAGATGGCTACGGAAAGTATCCCAGGGCTTCCACAGAGCCCTGTAAACACCATACACTCTGTTCAGCTCTGCCAGAGGTCCCCGGAGCCTCCCTTCACCTGCCTTCAAGGCCTCCATGCATGTCAGCCTCAGCGATGGCGTCTTGGTCCCCCTTCGGCTTGGTCCGGAACTGCTGCCATGGGTGGGGGGTTTCCTCTGCTGGCATCACTTTCAGCCATTGCTTATAATAAGCTCGGAAGCCATCAATCTTCTCCAAGTAGGTATTTTTCTCTTTGTACTATAAACGGAAAAGCATGGGGTTCAGAGGAGCCCTTAGTCACTGCCTGCTACTGTAGCTAATCAATCCCAAACCATGGCAGCTGGCTCAGACCTCAGGGAAGCTATTCTTGCTCCTAGGTGGTTAAAGGGAGAGGGCAAAAGAGCTGTTCAGTACCTTAGCAGCTTACTATAGAGAAACAAAGCTTCAGTGGAGTAGACCAGACTCCCTCTGCTAATGGTCCTTCGAAATACAAGCCGCCTTGCTACACCAGGGATGTCACCCCAGCCCCCCAAGCTAGAATCCCTGGGTGCCGCTAACTCTGCCTCCACAGCGTGAATGCCTTCCTCCATTCTCGGTGCTGCTGCAGTGGTCTCTGGAGAGGCAGGAAGCAAAAGAGCAAATGGCGTGAACCTGGCAGATCCTAAAGGAAAGCTGGTAGAGGAATACATAGAAAAAAATAGACAAAAAATGTCCAAGTTGAAGACTGTTACCACATGACAACAGTCTGATTTAAAAGATTCAACTATTCTAAACTCTGTGTACCTCATACATCCTGAAAGTACATAAAACAAAAAGATGACAACCTCAAATGGAAATACATCATCGTCGTAAGGGTCTTAAGGGTATACGAATGTGATTTGAATCCAAAAAGCTTTGAGGCTCTGGTAGCCTGGTGACCTGACTGAACCTGAAAAGACCCCGAGGCCCTACACCACAGAGTAAAGAGATCCACAAACCAGAAGATACTGCAATGTGGAACCAACAAAAGATTGGTATCCAGAATAAAGAACTCTGAAGAACCAATGAGAAGACAACCAACAGTTCAAAGAGGCTCTGCTATGCCCTCTGCTGGGCACTCTCTCTACTGCCGTCTCATGAATTACTGGGCCTTCAAAATGACATTCCAGCATTGGACCTGCACAGCTGTCCCTGACCCCATCCTTGGTGTGTCCTTGCCAAGTCCCTACCCTCTGGGATTGTGCTCCTCCAGGCCACAGCTGCTCTGGAATCAACACAGGGTCTGGCTCTGTAGACCTAAAATTTAACCCCCCACCCCCGCCTTCAAAACAATAGGGAGAGAAGTGGCCAGTACAAAGCAGATCCTCTCACAGCCCTGCTGCCGTCTGAGTCACTTGACAAACAGACTGTTAGGCAGCAGGCACTGGGCAGCCCGCGGAGCTAGGCAGTCTCCAGCTCTAGGGGCTTATAGTTTTACAAAGGTGAAAGTCACATGTGTACGTGTAATTCCAGGTTGTAAAGCATAGCAAAAAGGAACAGTACTGTGCATGATGGGGAGGGGCAGCCCTGAGAAAGTCATTCAAGCTGAGACCCACAGGATGAGGAACCAGTTGTGGGAAAAAGCCTATTCAAGGCAGAGGGAATACAAAAACCCTGAGGCAGGAAAAGAGGCCAGTGGGACTGACCGTGAATACAGGGAAGAGCGGTCTGAGATTAAATGTGCCACAGGGACAGGGACTCACGGGCTGTGGTTTGAAAAATTGGGGAGTGGGGCACCTGGGTGGCTCAGCCAGTTAAGCATCCGACTTTGGCTCAGGTCATGATCTCACAGTTCGTGGGTTCGAGCCCCGCGTCGGGCTCTGTGCTGACAGCTCAGAGCCTGGAGCCTGTTTCAGATTCTGTGTCTCCCTCTCTCTCTGACCCTCCCCTGCTCACGCTGTCTCTCTCAGAAATAAATAAAACATTTTAAAATAATAATTTTTAAAAAAGAATTTGGGATTTCTAAGGGAAGCCACTGACAGTTTAAAGCAATGGAATCCCACCACTGAAAGGCCGGCCCCAGGGAGGACAGGCGAGCGGGAACTTGGCACACACCCGATCAAAGCTGGGGGGGTACTGGGCTGCAAACTCCAGCTGGCGGATGACCACCTCATTCACTGGGACTCTGTTCCGCCTCATGTCCTTCAGGATGTCAATGAGATAGGTGTAGTCCAGCCTCTTGAGGGCGGCGTTGATGAGGGTGCTATAGATGTGGGTGTTGGGGGTCATCTGGGATTTCTGGAACATCACAGACATATAATCAGCAAGGAGATGGCCACTGTTGGGACAAAGCAGCCCACTGTGCGTATCAGGCTGGGGGCTTACCCTGCCGTTCAGGCCTGCTCTGCAGACCAGCAACCAGGCCAAGAAGGGCAGAACCCTGCAGCAACGATGGGCCATCCTCCCTGCTCCAAGAAGAAAGTGTGTGCCTTGCATGGCAGGCCCAGCCCACCAAGCTGGGGACCCTACCCTCTCTCTTAGTCCTGAAGAACTTGCTCAGAGATCAGTGGACTCAGGCAGTGAAATACATGCAGGAGACCACCTCCTCAGCTCTTGGCTATGGGTTTACCGCAACCCCTGCTCTGGTCATACCTTCCATCCCTCCAGAGCCAGGGCCAGTCTCCCCGCAACCTCCCTCAATCTCTCCCACTGCAACCACCTTCACGACTATCACACCCCCTGCTTTCAATGCCAGCTCCTGCAGCACCTACCAGGGTCCGCTTTCTCTCACATTGGGCCGATGACCATTCTACGCTTGAAGCTAGAGCCCCACTCCCCGCCCCCCAGACACAATTTATGCTGTCTTCGTGCAGACTTCGGGGTTCAGGAGGGCCCAGCTTTCTTCCCAAGTACCCGCCCAGACTGAATTCCCAGCACCGTGAGTCCTGCCCAGGCCTGGACCCACTCACCTTCATGTCTGCAAGCAGCTGCAGGCCGTCCCTCGGCCTGTGGCACCCGATGGCCAGGTTACAGAACGTCTTCAGGTTGGGGAGTATCCCCCTCTGTGCCAAGAGTGGCAGCAGCGCCTGTGGGAACAGATGTGGCACTACCGTAAGCTGTCAACCACCAGGTCCAGCGAGAGGCTTCCCGGGTTGAAGCCCGTGGTTGGGTGCCGCAGGCCTCAGGGACACAGCAGTGTTCAGGGGCCTCGCAACCCCCTCTGTAGCCACACTGGATGCTGGTCTCCACTCAGCTCGCAAGCCCTCAGCTCCCGAGTTCAGCTGCTCTGCAAGGACACCCTGCCTTCTCCCCAAACACGAATGGGAACATGAATCCCTGCACCTTCCTGTGTCTCTGCTCCACTGTCGGTCATCCATTCTGGCCATCAGCCTTTAATGTCTAAGGGGGGAGACAATTTGGAAAATAACAGCTGAGGCTCTCCGGGCCAGGGGCTGAGTAAGAAGATGCCCTTGCAGCCTGCCTAGCTCAGGGAGGGGCTGTCATGTTTAGCTTGTCTAGAGGAAGGTGTGCTCTGCACTGTGGGCCTGAAGGCAGAGGTTGTGTCTCTTTCACCTTTGATGCTCACAGGAGCCCTGCTCAGTGATGACAAAAGAGACATGACACAGACACATGGACAAAACTCCATGATGGCTGCCGTGTCCCCATCTGTGAAATGGGGGAAGCCTTGTACGAGCACAGCCTTGCGGTGCAACCAGTGAAGAGAGGAGTGGATGGGAAGCTCGTATAATGGCATGTAACACAGAGGACTGACTCAGTGTGTGCGCGTGTGTGTGTGTGTCAGGGCATGTGGCTGAAGTGTGGGGACCCTAGGGAGCTACCAGCCTCTTAGGCCACATGTCCCATGTGCCCCTCAGTAGCGTGAGGATGTTTGATGTCTGCCTCCACCCACCTGTGAGCTCCTCAACGGGGACGAGGAGAGTGGCTGGCTGGTTCACCATTTGATTGTCAGTTTGCCCAAGCCCAGGCCCAGGCCCCAAACAGAGGCACCAGGCAGTCTGCCCACCTACTGCAGAAACAGATGACACCCCTTGCAGGCGAGCCAGGTCCTGCAGTCAGAAGGTCAGGGGAGGGAAGGGGAAGGAGGGACCCCAGCCTTGAACCTGGTGCCTGCCTCTATGCCCCTCACCTTCGCCCCCTCCAGATCTCCAAGCTTGCTCTTCTTCCTCATCAGCGTATTGAAGAACGTCACGTCTGCCTCCACCTGGTGCACGTCCAGGACGGTCAGCAGTGAAGACTCCGCGGGACTCCCGGGCTCCACCACCTCAGCAAGCAGCGTGAGGGTTTTGATGTTGGGCCGGAGCCCATGCTCTGCCATCTTGCCGAGGAAGCCCTCCAGGCCCCCCATCAAGGCCAGTCTGTCAGCTGGGGTGGTCACGGTCCCAAAAGAGACCACAGCTGGGGAGACTGCTCCCAAGGTCAGGAGGTTGGTCTCCAGCCCCCGGGGAGAAGGCTCTGGGGCCAAAGAAGTGAGGGCCATCATGCCGTCGGGCTCTGTCTTGGTTTCTACCTCGGGCTGGGCCTTGCTGGGGCCTCTGGCTTCCTGAGGCTCTGGAGGGCCCTCAAGCACCTGAGAAGGTTCCAGAAACAGCTGCCTCTCCAAGGCCTCCACATCCAGTCTGACTGACATGCCATCGCCCACCCGGGCCCGGGCTCTCCTCCTTGCCCGAAACCCACCTGCCAGGGGCTGGAGCGGGACTGTCTCCTCCCTGGGCCTCAGGAGCAGTGCCGAGGCCACCTCCGGGTCCCCCAGGCCGCAGTCTCGAGCTACCCCCAGGAGCAGGTTGTAGCCATGCTGGCTCGGCTGAAGCCCCAGACTCAGCATCTGCCTCCACACCTACCGGGGAAAGACAAGCTTGGCTCCGTGCTCCTTCTCAGAAGAGCCTTCGGCAGAGCTGGCACAGGGAGTCAACAACTATTTGGCAAATGCAAAGGGCACAGGAAGGAGCTGGAGAGTATCTCTGCCAACGCCAGGTTCTAGACAACTGAGAATCCTCAGGATCTGAGGACTCTCTGGAAGACTTCACAGGGGCGCTACCCCTGTCCTCCCTCTAGCTCACCCCAAAACTATTCTCACAATTTCAGCTCTCTGCCCTCTCCCAAGGCCCCTGTACCAAGAACAGACTTTGCCCTGGGTCTCTGCCTGCATTCTCTGTACTCCTCTGTCCCCGTCCTGAGGAGGGACAATCAGAGAGCTAGCTCCTGGAAGAGTCTAGAATGACTTAAGAACTGCAACAGCTAAGCTGTAGTTCCTGGGTGCTCACTGTGTGCCCTGCCCTGTGCAGCCTTCTCACACTTCCTGGAAAGCAGGCACAGCGGAGGGGACTCAGGCAGGAAGAGCGCCTCACAAGCTGGCAGCCCTGTTTCTTCTTGAGATCTTGAGATCATTTTTATCCCACAGCACAGTGCCTCGCACACTCGGTGTGTTCTCCACAAAGGACTGCCCTGATCATGTCTGGATCACTCTGACACCAAGACCACGCCGTTTCTAAGATGCCATGAGATGCCACACAAGGCTCACTGGTCTCACTGCCTTTGTCTGTGGGCTCAAAAGGAGGCCACCTTCAGTAGGATGAGAGCTCACATCCAACTTCCTATCCTTGTCAGGGATAAGAGTGCAAACAAGGTAGGGGCTGGTCAGGCCCAGGTGGGTGCAGCTTGCAAGAGGTCTGCTGCCCATCAGACAGGGTTTTAAGGAGAACAAGGATCTCAGCAGGTACCCCTATGGGGAACGCTGACAGAACTGAAGTTCAGCAAGGATTTGGGCTCCATGAGGCAGACGGACGTCGGTTCAAATCCCAGGTCTGTTTAAGTAACTTAAGCAAGTTATTTAACTTCTATGGGCCTCAGTTTCTTTGTCTGTAAAATGGGGCTATTGGTGCCTAGCTTGAGCAGTTTAATAATTGGTGCAAAACACAAACCAGCTATTAGCATTATAAACTATTTCTAACTAGAACAGATCTAGAACAAGGAAGGGAGGAACAAGATCTTGGCTGATTTTCACATAAAGCTACTGCTCCCAGGGAGTCTGCAGAGAGAAGACAAGCATTGGGTCCAGGGCTGTCCCAGGTCACTGGGGCTCACATTCTATGTGGATCAACCAGCTGGGAATCTTCTTGAAACGCTGATCTAGACACAGTAGGCCCAGGTGGGGCTGAGACCCTGCTCTTCTGACAAGTTCCCAGGTGAGGCTAATGCTGCCGGTCTCTAGGCCCCACCTTAGAGGGCTCTAGGTAAGCTCTGGGTCCTCCCTACCTGTGGGAAGCTAAGAAAGCAGCTGTGGTACCATTCCTAAAACCACCACCCCACTTGATTGGGGGCGGGGGGGCTCTCTTGGGGGACCTGAGGTGGAATCAGAGCAGTGTGTCTCAACTTTGATGTCCATGAGAATCTCTCAGGATTAAATGCAGACCCCTGCGTCTCACCTGCAGAGATACTGAGTGAGGGCCTGAGGGAGGTTGGCTAAACAAGCACTGTGGGTAAGTGTGCTCTGGGCATTCAGAGACCATGAGCATAGCCAATCTAAGCTAGCTGCACAGAAGGCCACTCAGCACAGTGGGAGAGGGCTGGCTATGCCCTCACGTGGGGGTCAGCCACACCGCATCTGGGAGCCTCCTCTCCCTGCCATCTATAAAACAGTGGGGAGCCATGTGCTTTGCAAAGGCCAAAATATTAGAAATATAAAAACACCCAGCACAGGGCCATCACAGCTGCTCAAATGCATACATCATCATCTACACGTGACACAGGTGCACAGTGGGAAGGAAGGAAGACAGAGCCAGGAGAGACACACCTGCAGGGCATATCGAAAACCCGTCTTCTTGTCCTGGAAGCAGCCCATGAGCAAGAAGCTGAAGGTCCTCTCGGTGACTGCATGCCCTTTCTGGACGATCTCCTGGGGGAGGGAATGGAGGTCACACTGAGAAGCTGTGGCAGAGCCCTGTCCCAGGCCCAACGGGGCTGACTCAGGGCAGACGCTCCTACGGCACCCTGGGCTTTGCATCCTGAAGAGGTGGGACCTGAACCTGGCTCTAAGGTGGCTCAGAACAAACTTCTGAGCAGAGTCGTCCAGCTGTCGCCTGCACTCTGTCCTCCTCTCCTTCCAGGCTGCTCTTCCTAGCGGATGCGATCACTTTTATGTGGCCCCTCTGCAAAGACCATCCCAGCAGCCCCTTTTAGCCCCTGTGCTTGAAGCACTGGAATTGCAAAGAACTGGCTTTAAGTCCCAGCTTTGGCACGGGCCTGCTGTGATTGTGGGCAAAGCATTAAGCTCCCTGCCCTCAGCTTCCTCACCTGTAGAGTGAGGTCACAGGCAGGACGTGCCTTTCAGGACCTTTGGAACAACCCCACCAAAAGGTGTGGGGCCTGCACACGGCACGTGCTCGTGGCGCTGGTTACCACTGGCCTCTGCCGGGCCTGTCGGGGTTGGCCAGCCTCCTTGAAATGTTCTTCCGCCGCTCAGCATGTCAGAGTCTCGTCCTCAAGCCTGTCTTCCTCTGTCCCTCTTGTGAGCATGGGTGTTCCCACCCTCCCCGTCTGCTGCCGTTCTCCCATCTCCCCCTCTGTCACCAAGTCTTCCATCTCAGTGAGCTTCTAGTTCATGCTCTCTCTTCTTGGACAATCACTGCTCTCTCTGAACTGGACCCTCTCCCCAACCAGCCAGAGTGACCTGCATTAAATACCAATGCCATCTCTGGACAGGTCAGAGGCCTATCAGCCACACCGCCCTCTTCTGGAAGCTTCAGCTACCAGACTCTCACACAGCACCCTTTAGAGGGATTTGTCACTCAGAGGGAGGTCTCCAGGCTTGAGACCCCATGACCGGCTCAAGGCAGCCAATCCAGAGGCTGGTCAAAGGCTGCTCTGCCATGTGGTACCTGGACAGTCCATCAGGTCCTGGCCTGCGATGCACAGGCGGGACCTCACTAGCGTAGTGAGGAAAAGCGTTGGTCAGCCATGGAATGAGTGAGACAGAACGTAAAAGCAGAGAGCAGGCCAGGCCTGTGGGAAGACAAGACTGCCAAGGGCGTGCCCAGGTTCTCCTGAGGTTTGGTGGCAGCCACCTAGAGCCTTCCCTGCTTCTCATAAACCTTTCTCTGGGTGCTAACTCAGGTTTGTCTCCCTTCACAACCTGAGAGTGCAGAACCACCACCCTGCTCGCGGTCCTCCCCACTTTAACCCCCTCACTATCTCCTTCTCTGGAACTGGGAATAAAAACCCGACAGCTGGGGAATAAAGAGGCTGCAGGCCAAGGCCCTGAGGCATTCGGGCCCCTGCTCAGCACTCCCATGTGCCCACTACCCGCTTCCCTCAAACCCAGCACACTGA
Organism: Crocuta crocuta; assembly: GCF_008692635.1. NCBI lineage: Eukaryota > Metazoa > Chordata > Mammalia > Carnivora > Hyaenidae > Crocuta > Crocuta crocuta. The sequence goes on along the minus strand of NW_027529425.1, from coordinate 1,359,889 downwards.
CATGACAGACTCTGCACCTCCCAGAAACTAGGATTTTTCTTCCCACTGCTCTCTCTAGGCAGGAGGCCTGCCTTACTGGGCGCTGACTCACCCTTGGCGCTATGAAGCCCCGCTCTCCTTCCTCTGCGGCACCACCAAGTCCACACAGGGAGACACAGCACAAGGTGGCACACAGCCCGCCCACACAGGGGTGGGGCCTCTTTATCTGTCCCACAAGGCCTCGGAGTCATGAAGCCACGCCTGACCCCTCCATGAGGGACACAGACAGCCACAGCCTCACACCTGCCACGTGGGACTGGCCCCAAATGGGGGAGAAGGAAAGGGGCACCTTCACCTTGAACACATCCAGGCACATCCTGAGGTCTGCACACATGGCGGCCATCTTCAGCAGTGCATGGTATGTTTTCAAGTTGAGCTGGAAGTTTCTGGCCTGGAGCTGCTGCCGGAGCTTCAGGGCACTCTGCAGAGCAGAGTCCTTCCAGGGGGACTCAGCACAGACGTTGAACAAGGCCGTATATGTGGCATCTGAGGGTTCCAGGTCCCGCTTTTTCATCTGCATTGATGGGAAGAAACTTAAGAGGTGGCTCTGGGGTCAGCTGGACACATAGGTGACAAGCTGCCCTGAGAGAAAGCTAGAGAGGACTCTGCTCCTCCATTAAGCAGGCCCCCTAGCAGGGCCTGTACTAATGTGGGGCTGAGCAACATGCCAGGGCCTATTATCTCCAAAACCCTGACTCGGCCAGAGGGACTCTGAAAGCTGACCCTGCCGTCCAGATGCACCAAAGTCACCTTCCCCGTGGCCGTCGGCCCACTGTGATGCTTTTAGCAGGATCCTCTGGATGCTCCCACCTGCTGGCCGCCTAGGTCACCCCAACTGTTAAGATTCACGGGGTGGATCTGGTCTGGGGAAAGGCAGGAGGGGACGATCAAACCCCTGCTCCAGCGTTTCCTAACTGAGTGGTCACGGGCAAGCTAGTCCTTTGTTGGAAAAACAGAGGTGATTCCATCACCTTGAAAGGCTGCTGCAAGGGCCAGGTAGGAGAGTGACCCCCAGACTAGCAGCACATCTCAGGAGCCCCCACCCTGCAGGGTTGCACACCCGGGGCTGAGGCTGACACTTCACTTATCAAGCCCTCCAGGTGACTGACCAAGCTCAAGTTTGAGAAGCTCCTGGTAAAGCCGAATGCTATTTCTGAGACAAGGGCCATCTGACTGAGGGCAGGTGACAAGCTGCTTGCAGAGCAGTGTAAAGAGCCTTCTTCTTAGAGTCAAGCTGTTTGGGGCTCAAATCCCAGCTCCAGTGCTCTCAAGCAGGGTAACCCTGGACATAGCACTTCATCTTCCTGGGCCTCCATTTCCTCCTCTGAAAAACGAGGATGGTGATCTTGACTTTGAGGATGGATGACATGTGCTCTGTGTGTGGACTCAGATAGATGACAGATGTGTATGGAGACTTACTACAAGCCAGGTACTGGCCACCAATGGTTACCAGGACAGGCACAGCTTGTCTTCATTGAGCTTATCCTCTAAACAGGAAGAATCTTAACAGACAAATAAGTAACCAATGACAGTAATAAGGGCTGTGAAGGACACCCACAGAAAAATGGAAAAGGAAAACTAGTGCAGGTGGGGAGACCTGGCAAACACTATTTCCACCAAGTGACCAAGAAAATACGTCATTTGTGATAGGTCCCGTGACATGAAAAAAGCACTACATCTCTGTGATATTCTTTCCCCAAGCCCATAACCGCAGCCTCATCACAAGACAATACAAACTGAGAGACATTCTATAAAATCCTTGACCAGCACTCCCTAAATCTGTCAATGTCACAAAAAAAAAAAAAAAGGAAACTAAAAAAAAAATCACAAAATGGAGAAGCCAGTATGAGAACCCAGATTGGATACAGGAATATAAAGAGGGTGTCAGTGGAAAAAGTAGTTGAGATCCAAATAAAGTCTGGAGTTTGGTTAAACAGTATTGTGCCAGTAGTGGTTTCTTAGTTTTGACAAATGCACTGTCACTATGTAAGATGTTAATACAGGGATTAGCTGGGTGAGAGGTATTTAGGAATACCCTTTAATGTCTTTGCAGCCTTTTTATAAATCTAAAATTATTCCAAAATAAAAAGTTTATTGAAAAAAAAAAAGCAGCAAATTGATAATGTAAGGTTAAAAAGAGTGAACTGACTTCTCCGAGGTGACATGTGCTAAGTCCCTTGAGGATCCTCCAAGTGTAAGTAAGTGCCTGTCACTGGACTGTTCACCAAGAACCACAATAAACACCCCCTGGCCCCACCTGACCCCCAACTTACACCTGAATGCCTTTGCTGGCTAGCTGATCAGGGAAGCCTCTTGTCTTTCCACACCATGATATTTAATTAGGTTTTTAGAGGACACGTTACTTTATCATTTGTAACCACAACTCTTCACCCTTGCTTCCAGCCAGGGATGACCAGGCCTACAGTAGGACCATCCCAAATGACCAGCCTAGGGCTCTCAAGAAGTCCTGCTGGGAGAAAGGATGCTTCCAGCTTCTGGCTCCAAGAGAGGATGGGGTCACTTATACTAGAGTCTACTATCCTCTTCGGCAAAGCTCTTTCCTGACTCACAAAGAAATAGCTTCCTGGTTCTGTGAGTGATACATACAACACAAGAAGTGGGTCAACATACAGTAAAATCATCTTCCAAGAGGAATAAAAGCACCTTTTTTGGAAGAAAGGTGCGTATGTGCATACAGTGTGGGGAGCAAGGAGGAGAAACAAACTGGGGGTGGGTAGCAGCCGAAAAGGAAGAGGTTGGGTTGGGTGAGGCCTGCTGTGGTCGGAGGACTTCCAAATTCATGTAATCATCCAAGACCACCTCCAATTTACAGATGATGAAACGGAGGCTGGGAAGTTAAATGGTCTGCTCAGGGTGATGCATCAGCAGGTGACATTTCATGATGTGCACCCAGCTCTTTTGACTCTAAATCATGTGCTCCTTTGGAGCCTTGCCTCTCTGGCCCTGTGCCCCAACCCCCCACTCACATCATTGTAGAGCCTGAAGGCCTTCTTCAGGTATCCGGCTCGCCCGCAGCCCCCGATCAGCACCGTGTAGTTGCACTCGAGGGGCTGGAGTCGCTCCTCCTTTAGCATCTGCCTCTCAAACAGGTCCAGGGCTTCAGCCAGCTGGTGAAGAACATGGGAGAGGGCTCAGATCAGCCCCAGAGACCCTCAGCAAAGGGAAGGAGACTGAGACTGAGGGACCCTCCCAGGCATGCCTGGGAGCCACTCACCCACCCTGGGCCATTGCCACCAGCCTCTTGGTCCCTGTGCTCTGCAACAAGGGAGCTTCGTGGTGGCCAGGAAGAAAAGCCCCCTAAACTCCCACCACCTACAAAAGCTCTTGGCCCCCTTGCCATGGCTGCCTTCCCTCCAGGCAGACGTTAAACTCCTTGAAGGTGGGGCCGTGTCTTTGCCTCTCTGTGGGCCTAGAGTGGACCCAGGGCCTCATCCTCAGTAAGTCCTCAGAAAATGTTAATTCTGCAGATCCCGGGATCTGACCTGCCCTTGCTTCCTTGGTGACCCAATCTGCAGGGCCAGTGCCTTCCCCCCTACCCCCCAGTCTAAACCGGATGGGAGACCGGGTTCTGGCCAGTTTCTGGCCAGTTTGGCAAGCACGCTCAGGGCCACTGTGCTGCACAGTCACAGGGGGCCATTCAGAGCAACAGCCTCCTGGGACGGCGCAAGACAGCAGCCCTGAATGACAAGCTTCCTCTGGCTGCAAATCCCCTCGGCCCACAGTCGACTCTATCCTATCCCTACTCCTATACCATCCCCTTTAAATCGTCAATTCACTCCCTTACAACTTAATTATTTTCTTCGTCCATTGGTTCAGCCAGTAATTACTAAACCCTACTATGAACCAGGCAAGGTCTATTTGCTGGGGATACAGCTATGAACAAGAGGAAGGTCCCTCATGGAACACATCTAGTGTGGAAAGACAGACACCAAATGAGATAACTAAGAAAAATACGCACTATGTCAAATGACGATAGGTTTTAAAACAAAAGTAAACCAAGAAATGCCAAAAGAAGGGTATGGGAGATTCAGTTTTAGATATGATAGACAAGCAGGGCCTCAACCAGAAGGTGACAGAACAGCGATCTGAAGAAGGTGAGAGAAGGAACCACATGGCTATCTTAGAACAGTCAGTGTAAAGGCCCTGAGGCAGGAGTCTCAGGGAGTTGGAGAAGCAGAGCCAAGGCCAGGATGGCTATAGGACAGTGAGGAAGGAAGAGATGAGTGGAAAGGTAAGGGGGCTGGAAGGCAGATCTTGCAGGCTTCATAAGCTACTGTGAGAGCTCTGACTTCTCTGTTTCTCAACTTTTCATTATGGGACAAGTTCAAACACGGGCACCTAGGTGGTTCAGTCGGCTAAGCATCCGACTCTTGATTTTGGCTCAGGTTGTGATCTCATGGTTCGTGAGATCGAACCCCATGTGGGGCTCTGTGCCGACAGAGCAGAACCTGCTTGGGATTCTCTCTCTCCCTTTCTCTCTCTGCCCCTCCTTTGCGCTCTCTCTTTCTCTCTCTCTCGGGATAAATAAATAAACACTAAAAAAGAAAAAACAACAGTTCAAACACACACAAAAGTAGAGAATGGTAGAACAATGATGATTAACATTTGGCCAATCTTGTTTCACCCATCCCGTTACTCTCCTTTCCAAACTGAATTTTTTAAAAAACATTTTTTTAAATGTTTTATTTATTTTTGAGAAAGAGATAGAGACAGCATGAGCAGGGGAGGGTCAGAGAGAGAGGGAGTTACAGAATCCGAAGACAGGCTCCAGGCTCTGAGCTAGCTATCAGCACAGAGCCCAACGCGGGGCTTGAACACACGAACCGTGAGATCATGACCTGAACCAAAGTCGGATGCTTAACCAACTATGCCACCCAGGCACTCCTGGAATTTGCTTTAAAAAAATCAGTTTGGAGGGTGCCTGGGTGGCTCAGTCGGTTAAGCTTCCGACTTTGGCTCAGGTCATGATCTCACAGTTCGTGGGTTCGAGCCCCACATCGGGTTCTGTGCTGGCAGCTCAGAGCCTGGAGCCTGTTTCAGATTCTGTCTCCCTTTCTCTCTGCCCCTCCCCCACTCATGCTCTGTCTCTCTGTCTCAAAAATAAATAAACTATAAAAAAATAAAAAATAAAGCAAATCCCAGACATTCCATCATTTCACTCCCAAAATCTTCAACTCAGACCTCTAAGAGATTTTTAAAACATAAATGCAGCATCTTTATCTATACTTAAAAAAATGAACATCAGTGTCCTTGAACAGATTGAGAGTCCTGGAAAGAAAAATAACATATGCTTTCTGCTTTAACAGGGTAGCTCTGCTGCAAGCAGACATGGGAGAAAGAGATGGCACGAGTGGCAGGAAGCCCAGTGACAAGGGTTGTGATAGCTGAGGAGGTGAGGATAAGGCTAGGGGTAGCCCTGAGAGAAGTGTTAGGACTGGCAACATCTTGAAGCTTGAGCTAGTAAGAAAAAGAGAAGGGTTAGGGAGGGCCTAAGGCATCTGGCCTGCATGGGATTGCCATTTAGTGAGGTGAAAGACAGTGCAGGGAAAACAAGGCTGGGAACGAAACCTCTAGGTGAATGTGGGTAAGTGCAAGGGAGATGGTGAGGTAGCTGTATATGCAGACTGGGAAGGCTGGGCGTATGAACATGAGAACTGCAACAAGAGGGGGACCCTGACAGCCAGGGGGTGGAGGGTCACGTGGTACAGCACCCAGGGTGACTGAGGACAGAGAAGAGCCCTGAGCATCCAAATATTTAGAGATGGGGAAGGTAAGGTGGCCCCTCAAGAATACTGAACTACTGAGGAAGTAGACCCAGGAGCGGCAGAATCCAAATGTTCCCTCACCTTGCCTTCTTTGATCAGGTGTTTGCACCGAAAGAAGTACCAGTAAGGAGTGTTTTTCCGGCCCCGCCATGGCTTTGGCTCCAGGTCCCTCTCCTCATCTTCTTCAACACTCTGATCTCTGAGCCGTAGGTTATACAACTGTGCTGTCGATTTTCGGAACATTCTCCTCGAGGAGTATTTGTTGGAGAGGGTCCCAAAGCTCTCTTCCTCTTCCTCCTGAATGGCCATGGGGCCAAGCTGGCTCACATCAGACCTGACGCTGCTCCTGTTCTTCTGGTTCCCCTGGCCAAGGGGCAGCTGAGAGGGGGAGCTGCTACAGGCTTGAGTCAGCCCCACAGCCCTCAGCCACTTAGGCCCCTCCCTGCCTCCTGCCCTCTTGGCTCTGAGAAGGTCAAGGTGCTGAAGGGCACAGAGTCCCACAGGGCGGGGGCCGGAGAAGAGCCGGGCAAATCTCATAAGGTCCATCTCTGGCGTTCCCCTCCAGGGCCTCGCAAGGACAAAAAAAGAATGAAGTCTAATTGGTTTTGTAGTCACAAAAGGCAGAAAGAAGACAGAGAAGTGATTACTAGCAGGAGCCCTAAGATTAGAAAGCCCAGGTTCAGATTTCAGTTTTGCCAAACCACCAAGAGTCCGAGGGCACTCAATGCTCTGGTCTCAGTCTCCTCCCCTGTAAACTGGGGTTAACTACAGCACTGTAGCAATGACCAGATAAGGCCTCAGATACATGGCGTGCAGCACAGTGCTGCCGCAGTAAGCACTTGACAGATTTACACTATTGATATTATCAAGCCATGATCTGAGAAATCTGGCACTGAAGTTAGAGCTGAGGTTGAGTCATGTGGGACTAGGCCCATTACTTGACCTCCCTGTGGCTAGAGATCTTCAGCTGCAAGATGAGGATAATTCAGGGCACTTAGGTGGCTCAGCTGGTGAAGGATCCAACTTCAGCTCAAGTCATGATCTCGCAGTTCACGAGTTCAAGCCCCGTATTGAGTTTGAGATCCACGTCAGGCTTTGTGTTGATAGCTCAGAGCCTGGAGCCTGCTTCCGATTCTCTGTCTCCTTCTCTCTGCCCTCCCCCACTCATGTACTCTCTCTCTCGCTCTCTCTCATAAATAAATAAACATTAAAAAAATTTTTTTTAAAAGATGAGAATAATCCTACTGACCTCACCACAAGGGTAGAAATTAAATGAGATGTTGTTAGCACATTTAATATTTAAAAAATTGTAGCTATTATAGGGGCGCCTGGGTGGCTTAGTCGGTTAAGCGTCCGACTTTCGCTTAGGTCATGATCTCATGGTTCGTGGGTTCGAGCCCCGCGTCGGGCTCTGTGCTGACTGCCAGCTCAGAGCCTGGAGCCTGTTTCAGTCTGTGACTCCCTCTCTCTGACCCTCCCCTGCTCACGCTGTCTCTCTCTCTCCTAGAAATAAATAAAACATTAAAAAAAAAACTGTAGCTATTATAATGTATTATTAGGAAAAACTTGTTAGCATCCTAGGCCTCTACACAGGGAAGTTAACTCAAACATGTCTTTCCTGCAAAATTCGTGGATAAATGGACTAGAGGTATGCTGTCCAATATAGTGGCCACTGGCCACAACATGGCTACTGAACACTTAAAACGTGTCTAGTGTGAATGAAGACATGCTTTAAGTAAAAATTACACGCCAGATTTTAAAGACCGTGTACAAAAGGAGAAGGTAAAATAAAACAATAATCTTTTGACATGATAATTTTGGACATACTAGGCTAAAGAAAATTTAACATGAGTTTCATAATTTTTTTAACTTTATGATAACGCAACTACTTGAAAATTTTAAATCACGTATGTGCTTGCATTGTATTTCTATTGGACAGCGCGAGGCTAGACATTCTGGTCTGCACACTTGAAACTCTTTAATGATAATAATAATAATACCAGAAAAGCCAGCCTGAGAATATTTTAGGATCTGGTCATATTAGAAGGTCACAGTTGGTAAGACCTCAAAAGTGATGGCAGATCGAACAGATCAGTAACTGAGGCTCAGAATGGGGAGTGACTGGCTGGGGGTCCCGTAGCAGTACAGCGGAATATGAAGGTAAGACTGACCAGCTGTGGAACTGAGCTGACTTGCAACCCAGGTCTGAGTAAGATATTGGGCAGCCTCTCTTGACCACCACCCTCGCTGGGTGAGGCCTGCAACTCTAACAGAAATATGACATGAGCACATATGTAATTTTAAATTTTCAAGTAGCCATATTCAATAAAGTGCTTACCTGCATTAAATGAAACACATAGCACTGCAAGAAAAAAACACCCAATGATATCAAAATAGGTATCAAAACGTTTTGAAAACAAACTCCTGCTACACTAGTTTACAAATCCAGGCTATACTAGTTTATATGCTGTTTTTGCAACGCACTAAACAGCAAGATCCTGTCATCCTATCAAAGCAGTGATCGGTGTAAAGGATAGCTTTTAAGTAGTCGCAGATACTCTACCTCTAACCATCGTTTACATTCATCCCCACTGTAAATCACTTTAGGAACACTAAATCAGTTTAGGGCACTGCCAACCCTACTCCGTCCGTCATGAAATGCTCATTTCACACAGAGAAAATTAAAGGTGTCATTTTCTTCCGACCCAAGTTCATTAACCTGCCCCAGCTAATAACCCCTGATTCAGAGACGCGCTGCCGCTGGCCGTCGTCTCTGGGGGACCTGCCCCTCGGCAGACGCTCCCAGGGGCCCTCTGGCCACCCCGACCCCTCCACACAGGCCTTTAGAGCCTCGGTCGCCTCCCTAGAGGTCCCCGGCTCGGGTGACACTCGGTGCCTCTCAGTCCTGTCCCGGCCCAGATACCGGGCTCCAGGCAAGGTCAAATGGGCTCTCACTCTTAAGGTCCGGCCCAGTGAACTCATCCCAGACTTCCAGCCCCGCGTCACCCCCAGTCC
>NW_027529425.1:1350797-1350939 GCF_008692635.1 Crocuta crocuta | reverse complement strand
GCTCTATTGGCCGGGTCTGGACAGGCCAAAGGCCGGCGCGGGCTCCGGGAGCTCCCGGCATCCCTCGGGCGGCGGCGGCGGCGGCGGCGACGACGAGGCAAGACGAGGCGGAGGACTGTGAGCGGAGGGTCCGGTGGCGGGT
>NW_027529425.1:1312833-1349942 GCF_008692635.1 Crocuta crocuta | reverse complement strand
GGGGAGGGTAGAAGTGTGAGGGCGGCGAGGTACCTGAGGGGTAGTCGGGCCGGTGTGGCCGCCGCCGCCGCCATGCAGGAAATCATCGCCAGCGTGGACCACATCAAGTTCGACTTGGAGATCGCAGTGGAGCAGCAGCTCGGGGCACAGCCGCTGCCCTTCCCCGGCATGGACAGTGAGCGCGGGGCCGCGGGCGAGGGGCGCGACCGACTATCCCGGGACCTGCTCCCCATCGGTCCTGGGACGCCTTCCCCCACCCTCCATCCTGAGACCCTTTCCCCCCATTCAGACTCGGGAGCCTCCCTTTCTCGGATCCCCTTTGATCCCCTGGGGCTGTTCAAATACACCCTTCAGGAGGGCAGGACCGTGTCTGGCTGTTCCAATAATTCTTGAATGAAAGCGAGTGTCCTGGATTGGAAATTGCTTACCTTCCCCAACTAAAGGAAATTAAGATCTTCCACTTCCAGCTCCCCATTTTGAGCACCCTCTTCTTGTTTTTACCAGTACTAGGCGGTTGGAGGAGTCTTGCTGGAGGAAGGACCACCTGTTCCTCTTTGTAGGAGATTCCCAATTAGACACTCAAACTTCATTTTCCTAGGACTTGCACCCAGGGAGCCTATCCCTCACTTTTTCTCTGGACCCCAATTAATCACAGCCCGGCAGCTGCCTGAGCTCCCTTCTCTACCTTCAGACGATAGCTCCTGGCTCCCCACGCCCCAACTTAGGTGGATGTCTCATACTTTTTTTATTTTTATTGTTTATTTATCTATGTTTTAAAGTAGGCTCCAGGCCCAGCACCGAACCCAATGCCAGGCTTGAACTCACGATCCTGAGACCAAGACCTGAGCTGAGATCAGGAGTCTGACACTTAAATTGACCAGGCCACCCAGGTGCTGCCCCAATGTTTAGCACTTTAAAAAAACAAAAAACAGCAGTTTTCTTCTCTCCTTTCTGGAAACACTTGGAATCTAATGTTGTAACATTAAAGCTTAGAGGTCATTGCGTTCAGTCCACAGACGGGGCAACTGAGGCCTGGGTTGGGGACAGGGACTTGTGGAAGACCACTTGGTCCACAGCCATTCGGTACCTGGTGGAACCAGGTGAGCTCTCCAGTGTTACTGACTCGTTCGGTCTGCAGTTCCCCGTGTTGTGATTTATGACTGCCAGAGACCCATGTTCTCCCACTGGTACGTGGCCTGGAAGGCCTCCCTGCAGCCTCATTCCCCTCAAATGGCCACACTTCTCACGCACACATGACCCAAGTTGTCTCACTCGTGCTGACGCTTCTCTGTGAGATAATGCTATGCCCATGAGATACATCTCAAACAACCTAATCCTATACACGCACAGGCTCCATNTTTTTTTTTTTTTTTTAAGTGTTTATTTTTGAGAGCGAGAGAGAGACAGAGACAGAGTGTGGGGATGGGGGGAGCAGAAAAACAGGGAGACACAGAATCCAAAGTATGTTCCAGGCTCACAGCTATCAGCACAGAGCCCTGTGCGGGGCTTGAACCCACGAACTGTGGGATCATGACCTGAGTCGAAGTCAGACACTTAACCGACTGAGCCATCCAGGCGCCCCTGTGCTCCGTAATTCTACCCTTCTGACCCACCACCTTCTGTTAGTACAGAGCACTATGGCTATCTCTGTGTTAACTAACTAGTAGCCACTGGCCACATGTGCTTATTCAAATATTGCTCAGTCACATGCATTATATTTAAAGTGCTTAATAGCCACATGTGGCCAGTGGCTGCCATGTTGGACGGCATAGATATAGAACATCATTGCAAAAAGTTCTGTTAGGAGGGTCTGGTCTAGGTCTTTCCCAGTCACAACCTCATTCTGGTTGGGCCTTCCCAGTGGTCTCGCCTGGCCACGAGTTAGAAAAATAAGTTTCCAAGGGTGCTGCTCTGTCCCATCTGAGTGGCTTATTGCTCGGGTCCTGCCACAGAAGGCCACTTTGTATACAGTGCATTTCTTCAGTTCTGAAGTTGATATTCTTTCTTAATTCTTAGAGACTAAGTGGCACTTATAACTAGAGGTGGAGCCCACTTGGGGTCCAGGATTCTGCTGGTGTTTTCCTTTACCTTCTGTTTTTAAGAGCAGTGTTTTCCAAAGCCCAGTTTTTTTGTTTTTTGGTTTTTTCACTACCTCTACAATTTTTCCCATGTCTGTGTATCACTAAACCTGTTCTTTAATTAACAAATAAGCTTATTCCACCACTACCCTAAGGCTTATAAGTTCCCATCTTACTGCAGCCAATTAAGCCGACTGTGCCCTTTCCCCATGCGGCCCAGTGTGCAATGGTTGTGAACAGCAGCCTCCTTGGTAGTGTATGCAGCCTGTCGACTGTACAGGTTGCCCTAAGGGACCTTGGAGGCAGCCCTTTCTGGTGGACATTAAGGTTTGGCCTCATGCTATCTCCAGTCTAGGCTCCAGACAGGTCTGCCGGGTGCCTTTGGAAACCCTGGCACAGTGGCCAGGGTCCACATTGGCCAAGTCATCATGTCCATCCGTACCAAGTTGCAGAACAAGGAGCATGAGGCCCTAGCAGGGCCAAGTTCAAGTTCCCTGGCCGCCAGAAGATCCACATTTCCAAGAAGTGGGCTTTACTAAGTTTAATGCAGACAAATTTGAAGACAAGGTTGCCAAGCCACTAACCCGCCATGTCTTACCAGGTTGACCTCAGGCTGTCTGGTTGTACTATATCTCTCACTGGGCTCCTGGTCTTCTTCCCGTGTCTTTGCTCTGTAATTCTTTTTTTTTTTTTTTTAAGAGTTTATTTTTGAGAGAGAGCGAGGGATCAGGGGAGCAGAGAGAGGGAGACACAGATGAGACATGGTGGCCCATCCCAGATGGCTATGGGGTTAAAGACATCCTTAATCGTGGCCCGTTGGACATATCGTGGTTCTGCACTCACGAGAACCTTAGCACTGCCCCTCCCTACTCATGCCCACTAATAAGTCCTGCTTCTTGTCTTAAAAAAGTTTCTGTATTACAGTAATATCTGTGAAAGCATGGTTTGATATTTTAGTTAGGTTTTTCCAAAACACATAGAAAGAAAACACAGAAGTACTGAAACTTGAGACATGTGCCCATGTACTGCCTTCTGCCAGGTGCAACCATGGCCTCCCAAGACGTGTTGCTCCCAGATATTGCAAGGAAGTGTGGGGTGAAGGCGCCGCCGTCATCACAGCGTGCTGTCTTTCTTGGCAGGGGGCATGTGCCCATTCCGCCATATCAGCGGTGAGAAGACCGTTGTGTGCAAACACTGGCTGCGGGGGCTGTGCAAGAAGGGGGACCAGTGCGAGTTCCTGCATGAGTACGACATGACCAAGATGCCCGAGTGCTACTTCTACTCCAAGTTCGGTAAGCAGATGGCCAGGCCCCTCTCTGTACCTGGACGTCCAGCCTCAGGAGCCCTGGGGAGGTGACACCCAGAACTGAGACCCCGAGAGGATAAAGAGCTGCTCAGGTGCCCACAGTGTCTGCCACCTCCCATCTTTACAGCTCTAGATGGGAACCTCACGCTGTGCCCGCCAACCTTAGCTGACCCTCTAGTTTCAAGTTATTTGGGAAGTTGAGACAACTGAGGGTCCCGTGGTGGTTGAGTGAGCAGTGCAGCTGGCGGGAGGCCTTGTTTCCACTCACGTTGACCTTTTCCCTCATATTGGCTGCTGCTTCCAGCCTGGTGTCTCCTGTCCCCCAGGTCTGAGTTGTTTCCTTCTCTCTGGGAGTGTGATTCCAGTTATTAGTTTGTCCTAAATAGACTATCTTGTGGTGGCCAAGAGCTCCACTCCTCACCTTGAGATTGCCTTGCTCCCTGTGTGGAGAACACGTGCCCCTGGCTATCCTGAGTGGACTCCATGGAGAAGTGGGAGCAGAGGGGCCACTGCTCAACAGAGCTCTTGTGCTCCCTGATGGAACTAGAATCTACCACTCTCTGCCGTGGACGAGGTTGCCCAGGAAGGAGTCCTGCTGGTCAGGATGAGGATGGGCTCTGCCGGCCCTGTGCAGGGACTGGGCAGTGGGGCTGGAAGCCTGCTGTACATGTGATGGGCTGGGGGTGCTAGGGAGCACTGGATGGCAGTGCACTTTCAAAGCACTGTCATCATGAGACATTAATTATTCCAGCAGCCTGACAGGCATGCTCTGCTGGTTTAGTAATGATAGTTGTGTTTTTTTTGTAGAGGTAGCATAAGCTGTGAAGTCAAAGCACAGATAGTGAGAAATAGGACCCAGGCTTCCCAGCCCCCCAACCCCCACACCTCCACCAAGCCAGCACTGGAAACAGCACTGGAACGAGTACTGGAAGGGGGCATCCCCTTTTCATGCGTGCCATCTCCCATCTGGACCCAAAGGCGGGAGACAGCCCTCCCAGGCAGACTTTTTTCTTTTTTTTTTTTTTTAATGTTTTTATTTACTTTTTAGAGAGAGCGTGAGCAGGGGAGGGACAGAGAGAGGGAGACACAGAATCTGAAGCAGGCTCCAGGCTCTGAGCTGTCAGCACAGAACCCGACGCGGGGCTCGAACCCACGAACTGTGAGATCATGACCTGAGCCGAAGTCGGATGCTTAACCGACTGAGCCACCCAGGCACCGGGCAGACTCTTAAGGGCACCCTTGAAGGCTGGCCTGGGTTCCTTCATTCCTGCCGGGCCTGGCAGCCTCCCTGATGCCTCTGACGCTCCCCTGCCTCCCCACAGAGCTTGCCCTGGTGCACATGTACTGTCTGCAGCTCCTGTCACCTGTGACACAAGTGAGGGTCCTCTTTCAGCATTAGAGGGCCGGTAGTAAACAGGAAAAACCCAGTCCTTGTCCCGTGGTGCTTTTGTTCTAGTGGCCCAGGGAAAGAGGCAGCTGACAGCAGTGAGACAAAGTGGAAAATGATATGCCCCTCCCCCACTAGCGTTTTGTCTCTCTCTGAAAATGAATACATGTTAAAAAAAAAATGATATGCAGTAGGCGCTCTAAAGAAAATAAACAGTGATGAGACCACATGAGGACCATATTTTCCTTTAGGCTAAATGGTCAGGGAAGGGATCTTAAGGCTAAGAAGGGGCTGGTCATATGGAGTGAGGGGGCANTGAGAGCATGACCTGAACTGAAGTCGGACGCTTAACCGACTGAGCCACCCAGGCGCCCCCAAACTTGAGTTTTCTAATCGGAAACAGCCCCAGATGTGGGCCCCTGGTGTCTGGCTCTATGAGGAATTTACTTTCAACCTGACCACACAGAATTCCGACAGCTAGAGTTCCGAAGAATGAGTTCATAATTAAAAGTCGCAAAACCCATTGAGGGAAGTCGGCAGAAACAACTGATAATAGAACTAGGCTCACAAAAACTTCAGATTTCAGTATTAGACAAACACAGAATTAGTACATGCTTTCAGGTACAGTGTTCTCTCAATCCCACCTTTCCTAAGACAGCCACTTGACTCAGTGTGCTGTGTTGTCACAATTTTTTGTTTAGTGTTCATTCACGCCCCACAGGGGACCCCACTTAGAGAAATGCTATGCCAAACTTACTCTTAATATAAGCACAATGAAAGTACATTTTAATGGAAATAGGGTCCTCGTACAAATAACTTTCTATAGTCTCTTTTTTCTAATGTTATGTTGTGGATCAAACTATGTCAATATATGTGAATGTAATCTGTTTCACTGGCTGTGTAATATAACCACAGTTTACTTTCCCAGTTCTCTGTGGGTAGCGATTTATAGTTTTTGTTACTAAAAACTGGCCTGGATCTGACACTTAAACATCTGTGAGCCCTCGTCTGATAGCAGCATCCTACAAGTAGAAGGTCCAAGTCGAGAGGTGTGTGCTTAGCTTAAATTGTTCCTAGAACTTTTCTCTCAAGAAAGGCTAAGCCACTTTCCAGAGCCATCAGTCACTCACTGAGCACCTGCTCTGTGCCGGCTCTACTGAGAAAACCAAGACTATTACTGCTCTTTCCCAGGAAGGGTTTGTGTTCTGCAAGGAGGGGAAGGCAGGTGCCCCCAAACTACTAAAGTTCAAAGCGTACTTGGGTTTAGGGAAGGCCTCAGACATTTCTGAGCCTGAGCTCTCCCAGATGAGGAGAGAACAGACAGCTTCCAACCAGTCACTCGTCAAGTACAAGGAAACAGGTGCCATGAGGCAGTGTAGCTGTTCTTTGGACCCCCACCCAACCCCTGCCCCAGGACTCTGCAGCAAGGCCTCCAAAGCCAGCTCTCCCTAGCCCTGGAACTTACAATGCTGGAGTCGGAATCCAACAACCTCTTCTCACGTCAGGCCCTTCATGGTTGATAATTCAAGGCACCTTGTGGGAATCCTGGGTTCTCCAGGGCCAACTGTGGAGGCTGACAGACATGCCAGGTGCTATGAGCAGGGGTCCAGTGAGTCCTTCCCTCTGGTGATCTCTCCAGTCTAAGGGCCAGCCGGCAGCTCCACAAGCCACTCATCCAAAGTCACACATACGTATCAGACAGCCTTGAAAATGTAGGCACCGTGGGGTGAGGGGGATAGAGCAGGCAAGAGATCTGGGCATTCCAGGGTGAGGAAGCCGGGGGCTGGCAAGGCTCTGGGTGCGTTAGTGCAGGGTGGGTGCCCCTGCCTGTCTACTGACCCTTGTCTTGTGCTTGAGGCTGCCTGTTCACTACCTTTTAATTTTTCTTTTTGAGGAGTGGAAACAATGAATGAAGAGAAGCTAAGGCAGGGCCTGGAAAATCAGAGCTGGGACAGGTCACAATCAGTGCTAGATTTTTCATGTGATTCTCTGGGTCTGTTCACCCAAGTCTAACCATTGTCCCATCTCTCTGATCCTGTAACTGAAACTTGCCCCAGGGATAGCTTAGGCAAGTGTGCAAAGGGCAGGAGGGAAAATTCTGGGTGCAGCCCACCCTCCAGGTCCATGGCAGTGACTCCCCCCGGGTTGGGGAAGGAGCCTTGTGGCTTCTCTCACCTTGTTGCCTCCCGTCTTCAGACAGTGCCTCAGAAAGGTAAGTGACCGGACAGCCTTCCAGAGGGGCTTGGTCCCCAGACAGGTGGGGGAGCTCGAGTCCCATGGGCTTCTCCTCATCCAGCCCGTGGACAGACCTTCCATGGACAGGCCCCATGTTTGACTGGGCCCAGCCTGCAGAAACCCCCGCTGTGTGCTCACAGGGCCACCCTCTGGCTGTGCAGCCTCCCTTCCATCTGCTGAGTTGCTGGAATTTCTGCAGTTTCTGTGATACCTTTGGAGCTGCTTCTTTATGTCTGAATGAAAGTCTGGATGACTGAGAATTTCAAAGTCCCCATTCCAAACCTGGTATTTGGCAGGTGCTATGTTACCTGAAAATTGCATTTGAAAACAGTGTTTTTTGTTTTGTCTCCTCCCTCCCTTCCTGCTGTTCCCAGTGTGGTGAGAAAGGACACTACGCCAACAGATGCACCAAAGGCCACTTGGCCTTTCTCAGTGGACAGTGACCGCAGCTGGAGCCAGCTCAGAGCAGCCTGAGGGGCCCCACTCTTGGGGACCACCCCGGGCCACCCTTGGGAGCGTGCATTTAACTGTTTACTGCCAGTGTTGGTGCAACTCTGGCTGGGGCAGGCAGGCAGGCACGTCGGGGTTCATCATTCTGAGGGGCTACGTCTGTTGGTTTCCCTATTGTTTTGCTGTAAACTTTTTAAAAAGGGGACAGGTGCTCCAGTTTGGTCAAGTCGGCATCATGTATGTCTAGGCATCAACACCTGTCTGGAATTCCCTGCACACCACCCTCTAGGGAGGGGAGGAGGTGGTGGGGAAGGGCTCCTGCTAAGCAGTCTATAGGGAAGGCGGCCCTTCCCCTCGAGGCCTCATTAAACACCAGTTCCTGGTGACTCCAGGGGCTGGTGGATCATTTAAAGCTGGCCGTGCCTGCTTCCTCCACATCCTGCTGAATTCAGAAGCTGTGCCTGTCCACATGACTTGAATGAGGCAGCAGGGCAAACCTAAGTGTGCTCCTTGTCTCCACGACTGGGTCCTGCTCCAAGGTGGCAGTGGTTGAGAGGAAAGGCACAGGGCTTTCCAGTGTGAGGGTCTTTTCCTTCTGGGCTCATTTCCTTGGAGCGCCTACTTATCAGTGATATGGCTGAAGGTATGCCTTAAGCTGGAGCTGCAGACCACCCAGTAAATCAATGATGCAGTCCATCTGTGCACCTACCTCCTGCCCCTGAACCTGGAAATGTGAGACCGTCACCTGCAGCCTGCTGGGCAAGTGGGCCTGTCCAAGTTCAATTACAAGAACAATTTTTATGAGGTCGATTAAAGCTCGTTTTTTAAGCTGCGTCTGGTTACTTCAGGGACCCATGCCAAGGAGAGGACTCCTGCTCCTGGCTGTACTAGATGCCTGACATGAAGCTTCAATACCAGAGCTTGCATGTCCTCTTTTAAGAAATGTGAAACCCCTGGAGGGAAGGAAGGGCCTCTACTGGCAGCTGGTGAAGTCTGGAAGCTTGGCCTCTGGAACAGCTACATAGCAGCTCTCCTCCATTTCAGATGCTGGATGATACTTGCTTATTCAAATTTGGATCTTCTAGGAGATAATTAGCTTCAGCATCTCACCCCTTAGACCCCATGCCGTATATATGCTTACCACACACTTCTCAGGAGACCAATTCTGGCCCTCATATCACTTTACTGAAGATCTTTTTATTCTTTTTTATTATTTTTAGGGGGGTAGGGGGGAGACAGAAAATCTGAAACAAGGCTCTCTGCTGTCAGAGAGCCCAATGTGGGCCTCAAACTCACAAACTGTGAGGTGGTAACATGAGTGGAAGTTGGATGCTTAACTGACTAAGCCACCCAGGAACCCCTACTGAAGATCTCTGAAGGGTAAGGATAAAGGTGCTGGAAATTGGTAGCTATGAGCTCCCATCAGGGCCTGTTTTCCATTGGTCCCGAGTCATCCACTGAACTTCCTAAAGGTGGAGCTTCCTTACTAGTAGGGCCCACACTACTGAGTCCTGAGAAACACAGAAAGGTTGGGGAGGGGAAGGCATTCTTAAGAACTCTGGGCACCAGTTCCCCAGTTTCGTCAATGTAAAAGCATCAGCTGACAAAAGACCAGAAGTGTTTTCAATACTCCAGGCAGAGCAGGGAAACACCTCTGGGCACTTGCAGGCTTAACTAGATGACACCCTTACCTACCGTGAGCTGGGACAAGACCCCAAAGGACTGGTGGGAAGTCCCCCATGGATTTAAAGCGTTAGGCATTCCACAAGAACCCCGCCTCATGCAGCAGGAACTCTTCCCTGCCCTCGAGGGCAGGGAAATGGCTCAACCAGGGAAGCAGTCTGAGTATCAGTCATCTTTTATTGGAGGTTAATTCTGAATTAGGGTATGAAAGGTTTCAAAGGTCACAGTCAGGAATGCCGAATGTGCCTCCACACTGGGCCCTCTTCAGTGGTACTTGCGTAGCCGTTCATGTTCTGAAGTTAGAAAGGCAAGGTTGTAAGTTTCTTGTAGAGTATAGTGAAAGCATAAGATGATGGAAGGGTGGCAGGCTAAATTCATGTAAAACCATCCTGAGAACTCCTTCTGGGAGTCTCTGGCAGAATCCGGAGACCTGGAGGTACAAAGGCATCTTGGGAGCTAATCTGCCACCTGGCCAGCCTCTTCCTTCCCAAAAGGAAAACACACTCAAAATCCCCAAGAGGCTGGTCTTCAGAGCCAGCATCACCTGGATTTCACAGACTGGCAGGGGACCAGACACTGACAGAAACTCCCCATGAAACCCAGTCAGCAGCTGCCATTGGATTTGTTGTGGCATCTCCCACCACCAGAGAGCCTCTTGGGTTTTAGAACCAGGAAAAGCCACCCTTTTCCACAGCACTGAACAGACCCTGGATTGTACTGCTCAACCTATTTCTCTCCACACTGGCTGCTAGGAAGATGAAGCCCAAATTTCCCACCAACCTCACATGGAGCCCTGCAGTACCTTATAGAACGCTTCCTCTAACTGTTACTTTTATCCCAGCTTCATGTTACTTTTTCCTGTATTTTCTCTTTGCCACAATTTTGTCACTTAATATAACATTCTATATTCTGACAAATCCTTCCAATTTTTCAGCTGTCAGCAGAATGATGGACTTGTAAACCTGACCACGAACCAATACCACCCTGATAGGAGAAACCCCACTGAAGGGATGGCAATCCGAGAGACACTCACTGAGTTCCTTGTAACACCGACAGTAGTTGAAAAGCACATAAGCTGCCAGCACCATAGAAATCCCAGCGACGCTCCCTTTCTTCACATTGACATACTTGTTGTAATACCGGTAATAACCTGCAAACAGGAGAGGAGGGCACTTTGTGCTTTGCTGTGAATGAGGCACACATTGCAAAGAGGAGTCTGGCTTAAATTCAGGGATCCAGTCCTGCTGTGGCTCTTGAAGCCACTCACCCCCTAAGTTCACCGGCTGATAAAGGGAGGGACACACTGCCCCATGGGTTTTGCCCCAGGAGCCCAGGACAAGCCCCAGCTAGGCCCACCTTGATTCTGCCCCTATGCTTTGGCCTTTCCCTTAACAGACTTGGCTCAGCCTGTTAGCCTCTGATCCTGCCTCACCCTCACCTCTGGCCCTATGCGATCTCCTTACCCTAATTCTGACCAAAATCCCAACCCCAAGGGGTGCCTGGGTGGCTTAGTCGGTTAATCATCTGACTTTCGCTTGGGTCATGATCTCACGGTTCGTGGTTTCGAGCCCCGCGTCGGGCTCTGTGCTGACAGCCAGCTCAGAGCCTGGAGCCTGTTTCAGTCTGTGACTCCCTCTCTCTCTGACCCTCCCCTGCTCACGCTGTCTCTCTCTCTCTCGAGACTAGAAATAAATAAAACATTTGAAAAAAAAAAATCCGAACCCCAAGTAAGGGCCAATTAGCTGTGGTCAGCTGGGTCAGCCTATCAGGGAAGAGGAAGGTTTTGTGCGATCATCTCTTTCTGGGTACCCCCCCAGTGAGGAAAGTTTCTGCCCTCTGGGCTCATGGATTAGTTGACAAAAAAGAATGAAGTGATCCTAGAAGGCCCTACTTTACAACAGTGAAGGAAGGTGTGAAGGAGCAGTACAAGGAGCTGTGGGCATGAACAGGCCACATTCACTCATGCTGAGGAGTCAGGGACTGTTGTAAACTAAGTATGGGGAAAAGGCAGAGTATTCTGAGTTCAGGAAAGGCCTCACGGCAGAAGGAAACATGGCACACAAGAGCCAGCAACAGGATGCCCAGAACTGGAAAGAAAAATAGAAGAAAGGTACCCCCACTCCACCACACACACACCCAGGAAGCTGGAGACCACACAGGTCCCCATGGGGTGATGTGGGTCTCTAATTCCTGGAATAAGGACACTAGTTCCACAGGACTGATCTGATCGTGCACAGCCCAGAAGCAGAGATCATTTCAAACATTCATCCTGGACGTGCTGCCTGACAGGCAGGTGAGCATTACAATACAGACTGATGGCCACCATACTTGAAACTCAATTTCCTCTTTAAGGAAAATCTTATGATTTAAAAATGCTCATACATATTTAAAACGAAGGCAGTGGTACAAATTCCAAGCAACAGAAAACATTTTCTTGACTGATATCTCTTATAGCCAGCCTCTGATAGGACCAGTCATGGAGATTCAGGGGCTAACCATTCATCCCTGTCTTCCTCTACATAACTTATCAGTCCGAGCTCAGGGCAAAAAGAGACATGGGCATCTGGTTTTGTTTACACATGTCAATAGGCTCTGACCTCTTTGAAATGCACCAGCAATGCCTTTCGGGGTGAAATCCCGCATTAGTATCCAGCCTGGCAGCTCTCCTAGCTTCACATCCATGAGCTTCTTCTCCTTCATTGGTACTAAAAAGGAAGAGCAGAAAAACACTCTGAAGAACCTCTAGTAAGACAAACAATATCCTTTTATGTCACTTATTTCAACTATTCAATAAAATCACTAGAGGTTGCATATAAGTACTATTATGAATAAATATACCAAATTCATAAGTCAGAGTCTATATAAAGGGATAGCTTTATTAATGAACAAGATTTTGAAGAACAGCTTACCGGGAGTAACTAGGTAAAAACAGAACCTAAGGGTCATGAGGAAGAAAGTAATCAGGGGCGCCTGGGTGGCTCAGTCGGTTAAGCATCCAACTTTGGCTCAGGTCATGATCTCGCAGTTTTTGAGTTCCAGCCCCATATCGGGTTCTGTGCTGACAGCTCAGAGCCTGGAGCCTGCTTCAGATTCTGTGTCTGTGTCTCCCTCTCTCTGCCCCTCCCCTGTTCATGCTCTCTTTCTCTCAAAGAATGAATAAACATTAAGAAAAAAAAGTTTTTAAAGAAGGGAATGGTCTCCCTTTCCATCCTCCCCACAGAGATCAACTTTAAAAAGCTTCTGAGCAGATATCTTCTTCAGGGTAAGGAGTCAAAGACTACTGTCCTTTCTTAAAGATGACCAACCAGAGAAGGAGCCAGACTAAATTCACTCAAAGGTTTTTTCTCCACTTTGGGGATCAAAGGAAAGACTAAAGTTCCTTCAGGAGTCCACAGAGGGGAATCCCACAGATCTCAATATCTCCCAACATTTAACACGGGCAAGGATTGTTGAGCCATCAACAGAAATATAAGTCTTAATGGCAGCTTCTAATTTGCTATAGGTTATCTGGAGAAGCAAGCATTTGGCCTAGATGGACCAGACTGAGGGTTTGTCAATGGGCCACAAGTGACAAGTAGAGGCATAAGACCATGACTTGCATACAGAGCTTTAGGGTCATGGTTTAGACTGCCTGTCCCAAACAAACTGGCCCCAACCTTCCATCTAGACTCATCTAAAAAATATGGAGCACCTACTGTATGTCAGGCAGCATGCTATGCACTGTGGGTACAGCACCGACTCCAGACGCAGGCCTTGCTCTCCGGAGCCAACATTCTATCGCCAGACAACCATTTTATCCACTCACCGTACTTGAGCCAGACTCCTTTTTGCTTCTTCACCTGAGGGCTTTTGTATGTGCAGTGCTCCTGGGCCATCACATGGCTACCTCAACTTAAATGCTATGTCCTAAAAGGCCTCTTTCCCTGTCCCCTTATCTCAATCACTAGTATTACCTCTGAGCTCCAGTTCCCTTGTCTATTAAATGGCTATTCCAAGCACTGAATGAGAATCTATATAAAAGCATTTGGGCTGCCTGGGTGGCTCAGTCAATTAAGCACCTGACTTCAGCTCAGGTTATGATCTCACAGTTTGTAAATTCGAGTCCCGCATTGGGTGAGCTAGTGCCCCACTTCGGGTGAGCCCCGCTTCTCTCTCCCTCTCTCTTTCACACCCTCTCTCTCTCAAAAGAAAAAAGAAGTACTTCCAACAGTACTCAGAACTGTAAACTGTTAATATTATTATTGTTGAAATGTCATTAAGATCTGAACTAAGGTGAAACAAAAAAAAAGACAGGTAGAGAAAGAAATGGCATACAAACCAATCTTTAGTACATTTTTGGGTTTGTTTGTTTTAATGCTTATTTTTGAGAGAGAGAGAGAGTGAGGGGGTGGGGCAGAGAGAGGACAGAGGATCCAAACCAGGCTCTGTGCTGACACCAAAGAGCCTGATGTGGGGCTCGAACCATGAACTGTGAGATCATGACCTGAGCTGAAGTCAGACGCTTAACGGACTGAGCAACTCAGGCACTCCAAACTTTAGTACATTTTAAACATAAAGGACTTCAGGGATTAAATATACCCTTTAGTTCTGTACAGAGAACTAATTAGTTTGGCAGTATTTTTGAAATATGAGATAGTCTCCAATGAACCAAATCTCTTCTGGAGAGTTTAGTGTCAATGATATTAACCCAACACCAAACAATAATGTCATCCGAGAATGACCTATACCTTTCTCTGTCACCCTATCCATGCTATTCCTAGAAAAGTTTAGTAGTACACATCTTACATGCCAACTGTCTTCACTTGGATCAGGAAGCTTTAGTCCATGGATAACTATACCACATTTCTTCTTAACATACTCCATACCTTTGCTACAGTCTCAAAGCATTCTTGCATGCAGTGAGGAGTACAAACATGTCATTCTAAAACCAACTGGCTTTAAATATGACTACATGGTGGGGAGTGCATGACAAAGGTATAGATGGAACTAGAATGGCAGAATATTGCTAACTATTGACACTAGATAATGAGTATAAAGTGTTCATTACATTGTTTCCTTTGTATTTGAAAGGTTCCATAATAAAGTTTAAAAATGCTTTTAAAGGGTGCCTGGGTGGCTCAGCTGGTTAAGTGTCCAACTCTTGGTTTCAGCTTAGATCATGATCTCATCGTCATGAGATTGAGCCCTGTGTGGGGTACCACACTGAACATGGAGCCGGCTTGGGTTCTCTCCCTCCTTCTCCCCTCTACTCCTCCCCTGCCTGTGCTTGCTCTCTCTCTCTCTCAAATAAATAAATATTGTTTAAAAATAAAATTATAAAAAATACATAAAAATAAAAACGCTTTTTAATAATAGGGCTATGTTGGGGGAGATATGCAAAAGAAAAATTTTTTCATTAAAGTTTTTTGTTAGGGCACCTGGGTGGCTCAGTCGGTTGTGTCCCACTTTGGCTCAGGTCATGATCTCTCGGTTCTTGAGTTCAAGCCCTGCGTCAGGCTCTGTGCTGACAGCTCAGAGCCTGGAGCCTGCTTCAGATTATGTGTCTACCTCCCTCTCTCTGCCCCTTCCCCGCTTGTGCTCACTCAAGCGCGCGCGCGCTGTCTCTCTCAAAAATAAACATTAAAAACTTAAAAAAAAGTTTTTTGTTTCTTGGTTGTTTTCTGAAAGAGAGCCAGTGCATGCTGGGGAGGGGCAGAGAGTGAGGAGGAGAGAGAATTCCAAGTGTCAGTACAAAGCCTGATGAAGCACTCAATCTCAGGAAGCCAAAACCAAGGGTCAGATATTTATCGCACAGAGCCACCCAGGCACCCCAAGAAACACATATTTTAAGTCAAAGTATTTTTTTACTAGTATAAGGCTGATTTTTTTAAAAACTCAGGTCACTTCTGGGCCATGTAAGCTATTTTTTTTTAACATCCACACAATCTATAAAAACGTATTCACATCGTGACCACATTCAGGGGTTGGCATCGTGCCGTGGCACATCACAGGAGAAATTTCTATATATTTCGACACATAGAGTGTTTCCTTAAGAAACTAAGAAATTTATAAGCACAGGTGGGAAAATCACATTAGGCTTAAGGAAAGCCAAATACAGCACCGTTGACAAAACTCTAGGAGATGAACAGATTCATCAGAGATGCATCTACACTTTTTCCAAGAATTTCTCTTAACGGAAGACAAAGACCTCAGTCTTTAAGCAGCCATATTGGAACCCTCCCCCAACACTCTTCTGCAGTACCACACATCCCTCTGCACTCTACCAGCGGTGCAGTGTGGAACAGAGTAGACACAGGAGTCGTGTTCTGGGTTTAGTGCCACTTCACTCCTGTGTGCCCTTGGACCAATATCCACCTTCTGTGCCTCAGTTTCCTCCTTTGTAAAATAAGGTTAAGAATAGCATTCACCTTGGTACTTGGCTCTACGTACTTTTTAAATGTTCTTTTTAAATGTTCATTTATTTTTGAGAGAGAGAATGAAAGCAAGGGAGGGGCAGAGAGAATCCCAAGCAGGGATCTCTGCAGCACAGAGCCTGATGCAAGGCTCCAACTATGAGATCAACCTGAGCTAAAATCAAGGGTCGGATGCTTAACAGACTGAGCCACCCAGGTGCCCCTAGGTACTAAGTAAATGGAAATTATCTTTCTTCCTGTGGGCTATGTCACAGTTCATGGTGATGTCATACTTATAGTGAAGGCTGACAAAGGGGTACATGTTCTTGTATCAGGGTAGGTAGCTACCTGGCCTGATTTTATGAGTTCAAAGAAGCATACTGACCACCTATATGAAGAGCGATGAAAATGCTAAGTGTCTTCTGAGTGCTAAATCCAGCCCAGAGGTTGGCCAGAGAGTAAAGATTTCAAGCCACACGAAGCCTCTGTAATACAGTCTTTTTTATTTTTTAATTTTTAAAAACCATTCTTGGGGTGCCTCGGTGACTCAGTCGGTTAAGTGTCCAACTCTTGATTTCGGCTCTGGTCATGATCTCACGGTTCATGACTTCAAGACCCACATCGGGCTCTGCACTGTCTGAGATTCTCTCTCTCCCTCTCTCTCTCCCCTTCTCTGCTCACTCTGGCTCGCTCTCATTCGCTCTCAAAAAATTAAATAAATAAACTAAAAAACACACACAAAAAAGATCGTTCATAGCCCACAGACCAAACAAAACAGACCATAGGAAATCTAGCCCATTGCTGACCCAATCTCATTTACTGCTGTTAATTCATATTTCCATCACTTTATTTGCTAATAAACTAGTGGCTTTATGCTCCCGTGACAGACACCATCTAAAAGATCATCAGAACTTGGACTTCAATTCCTTCACCTATCGTGATGTTGGATGGACCAGAAGTGGCATGACACTGCTCAGTGGTCACAGAGTGAAAGCTGGATGACTAACGCTCCGCGGTGGGCCAGGCAGTGTTTCAGGGACCTTACATGTACTAAGTCGTTTAGTCCTTATTCCACAGTGCTCATCACTCCACTCTACATAAATAAGATGCCAAGTCTCAATGCTTCCTTTTCACATGTCATCTTGTTTAAACAACAGAACCACTGTTAATAAATATTCTCACGCCCATTTTTACAGATGGGAAAAACAGCATCATTCTCATTTTTTCTGCTCCCCTCTTCATATCTCCATGCTGATACTTAAGAATATAGAAACTGGGTAGGTTCATCAAAACTCTGTCTCAGGGAGGCCACACCACATCTCTGACCATTATTTTCATCTTTAAAATTGGGACACCTAGGGGCGCCTGGGTGGCTTAGTCGGTTAAGCGTCCGACTTTCGCTTAGGTCATGATCTCGCGGTTTGTGGGTTCCAGCCCCGCGTCGGGCTCTGTGCTGACTGCCAGCTCAGAGCCTGGAGCCTGTTCTAGTCTGTGACTCCCTCTCTCTCTGACCCTCCCCTGCTCACGCTGTCTCTCTCTCTCTCCTAGAAATAAATAAAACATTTAAAAAAAATAAAAAATAAAATTGGGACACCTGGGTGACTCAGTCAGCTGAGCAGGGGGCTCTTGATTTCGCCTTGAATCATGACCTCACTGTTTGTGGACGAAGCTGCAGGCTGACTCTACACTGTGAGCATGGATCCTGCTTGGGATTCTCTCCCTTTCTTTCTTCTCCTCCGCTCGCGTGTGCTCTAAATAAACTTGTATCTTTAATAAAATGGGATTAATGTTCCAGACAGAGACTTACTGACAAGGCTACTAAGAGGCTCTAGGGCTAAAACATGGTTTCCATACAAAAACAAAATCAGTGCATATAGTACAATGAGTGTAGACTTATACACACGTCACTGAAAAGCTTGCAGATCATAAGGCCATCCTTGCGATTAAAGCTCAGTTTACCACGAGGCCCCAGACACCTAATTTGTACCCTGGCTCAGCCCTTTCACCTGTTGTGACCTTGAACAAGTCACTTCACCTCTCTAAACCTATTCAACACATATCCAACATATATGCATGAGTCCAACCTTAAATGGTGCACACACTATCCTAGGTGTTAGCTCCTCCGGGGGCTTAATTTGAGCTTCAGCTTTGGGAAGAAGGGCAGAAGATGCGCGTAGGATTCAAATGCAAAGCGCCTGTGTGATGGCGGGGACGACTATAGCGATACTTCAGTAAGGGGAGAGATAGCAGCCGGAGATAGTGCATTCCCAAGTTTGCAACCGCGTCGCCCGGTTGCCCTCAGCCTCCCCGCTGTAGCCGAGAGACAGGGGCCCTTAAGGAGGCGGGCGGCGCGGCTGAGAGAGCAGAGAAGGGCCGAATGGTGCAAGACCCTGAGCAAACGGTTCGGTGCGCCTCCGGTAAGGCCGCAGAGAAGGCCCTGAGTGAAGGGGAAGGGGCTCTGCAGCCCCCTCCCCTCCCAGTGCGGTTCTGAGCCCCGGGCCCCGGACCACGTATCCTGCCCTCAAACTTGTAACCTTAATATACAGGTACTCACCGGGTGACGCCATCTTGGAGTCCTGAGTGTCCGCTGTACCGGGCCGCGCGAGGACTGCTGGGTAGGGAGCACGCGCCCTTGCGAGAGCGAGGAGCAGAGGTTCATGGGAAGCAGGTCTCGGCCCGTGCGAGGCTGAAGCTGCAAGTGCGCCATAGAGGGGAGGGCAAAGTCCCTGGAGTGTAAAGCCCGCGTGTTCGGTGGTATAAAAGCAGGGGATGGGGTAGGGAGGTAGGTGGGTACGAGACGGGGTGGTGGCGGTAGGGCTCAGCCTGGGCTTCCCATCATAGGAAGGAGGAGGCTGGAAGGGACCCAGAGATAGGAAGTGAGGAGAAAAGAGCATCCTGGCTTTCTTACTTTGTCGCCTTAAAATTGTTGTGGAAGTTTACAGGGGCATATGAAGACTTTTCCTCCCAACTGTGTTGGATGGGAGATAAGCTAGGACTCTCACAGAATTCCTAGTTACCAGAAAAGCTGGTGTCCAGGCTTGGGCTTCATATAGGTTTTAATGCAAGAGTAGCTTTATGTGTCCCACCTCTGGGGTGGGCTCCGAAGACAGAAAAAAGCAAGACCTAGGGGTACACAACTCCAGCCCTTCTTTCTGCCACTTCTTTTCTACGCCCAATGATGCCTCACCCCACCATCTTGGTTTTTTCTGGAAAGGCCATGATAACCATTATTGGCTAAGCAATTCTGACTTGGGCAAGATGCTTCAATTCCCTGAATCTCTCTGCCTTCTCTAAATTTGGGATGTAATTGCAGTAGCACTGGCAGGGGAGCTGCCTGCCTTTGTACACATGGGATAGCATAATTTTCTTCCCTACCCAACAAAGAGCCCAAGTATGAAAAACAGAAGGATTTGTGGAAATACATACATACATACATACATAATAGGATTTGTGGTTACATGAAAACCATGAGAAACAAAACCTAGAGTCACCAGGCACAAGTTTCCCAAAGACCCATGAATTTCTTAGCCTTAGCCATTCATTTTCAGAAGAAAACAGGGACAAGGAAGGGGTTAACCCCAGGATCCTGCTGTCCCTGGAGTATCATGTAAACCCCCTGGACTACAGGCTCAGTGCCAGGATCTGCACCTTGGGCAAGAGCGCTGTAATTTACATCAAGAAAATGGACTCCTCAGGGTACCTGGGCTCAGTTGGTTAAGCATCAGACTCTTGATTTTGGCTCAGGTCATGATCTCATGGTTGGTGAGTTTGAGTCCTGCATCGGGTTCTGCACTGTCCCCCATGTGCTCTCTCAAAAATAAATAAACTTTTGGAGCGCCTGGGTGGCTTAGTCGGTTAAGACTTTCGCTTAGGTCATGATCTCGCGGTTCATGGGTTCAGGCCCCGCATCGGGCTCTGTGCTGACTGCCAGCTCAGAGCCTGGAGCCTACTTCAGAGTCTGTGTCTCCCTCTCTCTGACCCTCCCCTGTTCACGCTGTCTCTCTCTCTCTCTCTCTCTCTCTCTCTCTCTCTCTCCTAGAAATAAATAAAAAACATTAAATAAATAAATAAATAAATAAACTTTAAAAAAAGAAGAAAGGAAAATAAAACAGACTCCTCACTGGGACAGAGATTCATTTTCTTGATACTTGTCTCTTGACAGTTTAATTCATTTGGAAAGCTTTTCTTTCCTTCCTCCTCTTAGAACAAAAACAAAAACAGCAACAGAAAAGAAAGAAAAGAATGCTTTCTGAGAAGGCTTTGAATGGCATGTTCTTGTGTTGCCAGGAGATTTCTTCTCAAGTCCTGACAAGTTCAACAAGTTGTAACCAGCAGTGTGTGGGGGTGTGGGAGTAGGAGTCATCATACCCATTAAGATTTGTTCTAAAGGGATTTGCATTCTTGGAGGTGACATTGGGATTTGGTTTCCAGAGGGGATAGGGCAACTGTTAGACAAAAAGCTGTAGCCATTCCAGCTTTGGTGACCTTGAGAGACGTTTCTTTTCACCACAGAAATACCAGGGAGAACCACCCCATAACAAGAGGTCTCTTACAAATTAACAAAAGCTCTTGTGATCTTTGTCTCATCCAACAGGGTGCTTACATGGGTAGGGTTTATTACCTTCACTTATCAAGCAAGATTCCTCATGATTCTTTTCTTATTAGCAAGTACACTGTAGTAGCATCAATCAATGGTCAGCTTATTTTTCTGCTTCTTCCACTATAAAATTGAGCTCCTTAAATTAAAGCTCTGTTTCTGAACTCAAAGTGTGGCTGTCTCATTCAAGACGTTCAATAGGTGTTAAATTATTGTGAGATCAGAGAGGCAAATGAGCAAAACAATAAATGAAAGAACCATAGAGATAGAAAGCAATTGAAGAAATCACCATGTTCAGTACATTAGAAATGCAAGGAGCATGTCAACATGGTATCTCAGTGCACCAAAGGGGAATAAAGCCCCAAGTGCATTTCTAGTATAAGAAGAAAAGGGGCTTTAAAAAATCACAGGATGGGAGAGAAGCAAAGTTCTAATGGCAAGGAGGCATGAGGAGGTAGTGCAGAGAGGACACACTTGGTGCAGAGGTGGGCATCGGTGGTGAGGTGTGAGGAGTTGAAGACTGAACAGAGAAGTACTGGAGGATCTGCTATATATACAAGCAAAGAGAAATAGGACAGAAGGATGGCGACAGAAGAGAGAGTAGGTTAAAAGAACACAGAAAACAATAAATGAGAAGTTAATGTTAAAAGGCACAAAGGTTAAGGCACCTGGGTGGCTCAGTCATTAAGCATCTGACTTTGGCTCGGGTCACGATCTCACAGTTAGTGAGTTCGAGCCACACCTTGGGTGAGCTTGAGTCCCATTTTGGGTAAAAAACATGAGCCCCTGTGGGTGAGCCCCGATTCTCTCTCTCTGCTCCTAATGGGATTCTCTCTGCCCTGGCACCCCCCCTAAAATAAATAAAATAATAAGATAAAGGCACAAAGATTATAAGTGAAATTTATACCATAAATCATGAAGACAAAATGAAAGATGAAGGAACATAAAAATAAATGAAATTGTAAAAGGTGGTTGAAAAAATGAAAAATCAACAAAATCAACAAAAATTTTTGTTTTGGGAATCAACAAAAATATAGCACATTATGAAGAAAATTCAAGAGACACTGATGAAGACAAGGAATGATGTTGAAAACACAGACCTGAAAAGCAAGAAAAAATGGTACAAAATGTCAAATTAAATGATGAAGTATCAATGAAAGGGAAATGGGGAAGGAAGGTGTGAATATGTGTTAAAATGGAAAAATAACACAGCTGTAGAAACTTTGCAATATAATAAACAGGTAATGTCTTAGTTTGAAGTGATTCTAAGAGACTGGGCTGCTTAAACAACAGAAATTTATTTTTCATAGTTCTGGAGATTGGAAGTTCAAGATCAGGGTGCCTGCAGATTTGTCTCTTGGTAAGGGCTCTCTTCCTGGTTTGCAGATGGCTGCCTTCTCATTGTATCCTCATGTGGCAGAGATCCTCTTTCTTGTGTCTCTTATAAGGGTGCTAATCCCGTCCAGAAGGCTACACTCTCATGACTCAATTACCTCCCAAAGACCCCTCCTCCTAAATACCATCGCATTGAGGATTAGGGTTTCAACATATGAATTTTTAGAAGACACAAACATTGTAATCCATAACAGGGACCTAAAGATGTGATGTAAATAGAATTAAATGGTAACTTTCCAGAAGAATCTGGCCCTACAACTCTTAGCACATGGGCAGAGGGGACTTACCTGAGCTGAGTTTGCTGGCCCCAGCATGCTGGGGATTGGAATTGACAGACTGTGTCTGGGGCAGGGATGTGTGTGGTGGTTATGGGTGTGGGGGGGTAGATGACTGTATTTAAGATTGCAGTGACCTAGTGAAGTGATCTCATTTCGTACTGGAATGTTATTGTCACATCACCCACAAGAGTCCTGATTCTTCCCCGGATGGGAATTTCTGAAAAGAGTTTCAAAAATATTGAAGAGTATGCTTTCTCTGAAACTAGTGCTGAGAAACCTGTTGGGACATTTTCCAGATCTGATATTTGTGTTAACAGAACTCCACAGGTGAGTCAGAGTTGGGGTTGAGTGATATAAACTTTGTCTACTAGGAAAGCAATAATTATGTAAAAATTAAGATTGTTAAGATGTTGGCAAAGTATCTTTGATGGAATACAATACAATATTTAAAGTTGTGATTGAAAGGATTGGGCAAAATGGAAGATCTAATGCAATACGGCAAGGTATACAAATTTAGAGGAAAGATATAAAACTGTCATTATTCACAGATGACATGATTGTCTATGTAGAAAATTGGAAAGAATCAACCAAAAAACTCTTGGAACTAATAAAAGATTAATA
The DNA here is from genome assembly GCF_008692635.1 of Crocuta crocuta. NCBI lineage: Eukaryota > Metazoa > Chordata > Mammalia > Carnivora > Hyaenidae > Crocuta > Crocuta crocuta. The sequence goes on along the minus strand of NW_027529425.1, from coordinate 1,327,520 downwards.
GCAAGACTGTAGTTTACAAGGTTAATATACAAAAGTCAACTACTTTCCAATATACCAAGAATGAACAAATGGAACTTGAAATTAAAACCACAATACTATTTACATTAGCACCAAAAACTATAAAATACCTAGGTACAAATCTAGCAAAATATTTGCAAGATCTATATGAGGAAAACTATAAAACTGATGAACAAATTCACGAGTAAATCACAATAAGTAAATGGAGAGATATTTCATGATCGTGGATAGGAAGACAACATTGTCAAGATGTCAGTTCTTCCCAACTTGATCTATAGAGCCAGTGCACTTCCAATCAAAATCCCAGCAAGTTATTTTGTGGATATGGACAAACTAAACTATCTAAAAGATAACTAGGAAGGAAGTTGGGTAACAAAAGTCATGCTCCTTGATATTTACCCAAAGGAGGTGAAAATTTATATCCACACACAAACCTGTACATGAAAGTTTATAGAATCTTTATTCATAATTGCCCAAACTTGAAATCAACCAAGGTGTCCTTAAATAGGTGAATGGATAACTAAGATGCAGTCCATTCAGACAATGGAATATTATTCAGCACTACAAAGAGAATTTTTCAAGCCATAAAAAGACATGGAGGAAACTGAATTGCATATTATAAGGTGAAAGAAGCCAATGGGAAAGGTCTTCATATTGTAAGATTCCAACCATATGACATTCTGGAAAAGGCAACACTAAGGAGACAGTGGTTGCCAGAGGTGGAGGTGGGGAGAGATGAATAGGCAGAGTACAGATAATTTTAAGGACACTGAGAATACTTTGTATGCTGTTACAGTGGATATATGGAATGTACACCAAAAATTAATTCTAAGGTAAACTGTGGACTTTAGGTGATTATGATGTGTCAATGTAGGTTTATCTTTGGCAAAAAATGTACCATTCTGGTGAGTGATTCTGATAATGGGGAAGACTATACATGTGTGAGGACAAAGGAGAATGGGAATTCTCTGCACCTCTTTCCAAATTTTGTCATGAACTTAAAACTGCTTTAAAACATGATTTTTTTAAAAAAAATTCATCAAGTAAGGGTGCCTGGCTGGCTCAGTTGGTAGAGCATATGACTCTTGATCTTAGGGTTGTGAGTTTGAGCCCCATGTTGGGTGTAGAGATTTTTTTTTTTAAATTTAGGGCACCTGGGACCACCTGTGTGGCTCAGTCAGCTGAGTGTCGGACTTTGGCTCAAGTCATGATCTTGTAGTTCACGAGTTTGAGACCCACATCGGGCTCACTGCTGTCAAGCACAGCCCACTTTGGATCCTCTGTCTCCCTCTCTCTGCCTCTGCCCTGCTTTATATCTCAAAAATAAATAAACACTAAAAAAAAATTCAGGGTGCCTGAGTGGCTCAGTCAGTTAAGCATCCCACTCAGCTCAGGGTCATGAGTTCAAGCCCAGAATTTACTGAAATATAAATAGATAGATAGATAGATAGATAAAATATTTTTAAAATTTTCATCAAGTACCAACCACAAGTTACTGGTGGTATCATCTTACCAGAAAAAATTTGAGCTGCAAGGTAGTAGCCATGGTTTTGTAACCGAATTTTGTAGGAGTGCTCTGTTTTCTGTATTTTCTTCCTCTGGTTCTTGAATTATTTCTTCATACAACTTCACTTCCTTTGGTTGTCTTTGCTCATGTTCCTCCATTTATTATCTGGAATAACTTCCTTTGGAGAACCTCTTCCATGTTTCTTTAAAGATTCTTTTTTCTACTTTGACTTCCATTCTGATAATATTATAAGAACTTCTTCCCTGTCAATATTTTGAACAACTGCTGGCTCCCATGTCCAATTGATACCTTCTTTTAATGGAGAGGAAAGTTCCTAATATCCTGTCTGTTTTACCATGTTTCCTTAACAGAATTTTGCACACTCCACATCTTTAATACCTGGGACTCTTCTAAGCCATACCCTGAAGTTCTGGATCCACATTGGGTCCAAAAGTCCGCCTCTCTGCACATGTCAAAACGATCTTCAGTTGCTCTGAAGGCCTAGTTTCTCATTCTGTGTTCTAGTCTGGCTCTGCAAAGCATGACCTTCATTTATTTCACTCAGTTATCTATAATAGTAGATGGTGCTTTTTTTTTTTTTTGACATGACAATTTACTCAATATAAAAATGATTGCCTGAAAGAAAACACATTTGTAAAAACTATACATATAAAGAGTACGATTGTCAATACTGAATGGATTGAAATAATTTTTTTTAAGTAATCTCTACACCCAAAGTGGGGCTCACACTCATGACATCAAGATCAAGAGTCACATGCTCCTCTGACTGAGCCAACCAGGGGCCCCATTACTGAATGGCTTTTGAGCTCAGTTTTTTGTTTGTTTAATCTCAAACACTGGATACTCTCCAATAATTCTGAAGTTGCTACTGGGATACCTTCCTCTCTTGAAATAGGGACTGTCCCTTACCACATGGAGACAATGACACACCCAATTTCTCATCTCTGCAGCGTGTCCCTCATTCCCAGACTGTTTTCCAGGACTCAGCAGCTCCCCTGGTGGCTCCAGACGGATCGGCACCGGGGCGGGAACTGCAGTTGTTAGCTGGGTGGAACGCCTGGAACTGAGGGCTGGACCCCGGAACACGAGTGAGGGACCAGCACCCCCGGCCCTGGGCAAAGAAGGGAGACACGGTATTGGAGGGGACTGTGGGCACAAGATATTCAAGACTTCTGGAAGGAAGGGATTAGCAGAAGACCCAGAGGTGGAGACCCCCTCTGCGCCCAGACCCTTTCTGTCCCGTATCTGGCCCGGCGGCACCTGGGCTTTTATCGTTGCCCTTCATAAGCCCGGCCAACCGGAGGTCAAGGCTTCGGGAGCGTCACAATGGGACCCTCTGGTTCCTCGCCCCCATCTTTACTCCACACGTTGAAGACCCTCTACACTGCCCAGTCCTTCTCCTTGCCCGGAGCGACCTATTCCCCCACATCCTTCCCCTGCCAGCTCTGCTTCCATCCTCTAGGTCCTAGGCCTGCTCTCTGTCCCGTGCAGAACCAGAAGATGTCCCACATTCCCCCCGAAAAATCGCAGCGGCTCAGAGACAATGACTTGCAACCATCAAGACGTCGAGTGGGTTAGAGGAAACCCCTAAATCCGAGGTTCCCGTGGCATTGCCTCCTCCTGGCTGCTTTCCAGGGAGGCGGGGGGCGCAGGGTTAAGCCTGAATTAAGGCAAGTGGAAGATCTTCCTGCCGAGGCTGGAGACCCTTTCCTCGCTTCGTGTCCGACTTCCCCCACCCCAACCCCTGCAGAGGAGGTGCGCTCGTGGTTTCCATGGAGACAGTAAACAAACCTGGGCTTCACCCTGTAACCAAGAATGACCATGCCAGATACTCAACGGGAGGAACTGGATCTTTAAAAAAGGGAGCCCCCTCCCCCGCAAAAAAAGGGAGCCCACGTGGGGCACCTGGAGCTCCACTGAGAGGGGCTGTAGTCCTCATGAATGGGCAACACCTCCCGGTATAATCAAGAATCCGGCTTCAGAGAGAAACAGGTGGAGCCCAGATGTGCATATGGCCCACCCCGCAGAGCTGGGGAGGGTGTGGGGTAGGGGTGAGGGTGCCTCATGCCAAGCAAGACCTCCTGGTCATAGCATTTTCCTAGATGGGAGGAGGTCCTGTCCAGGAACACAGCTCCGGGTCGGGGAGTGTGAGCAGGGCCTGAGAACAGGGCAGAACAGGGTGAGTGGGACTCGAACATTGGAGAGTCGTCAGAAAGAGCTGTTCCACTCTAAACGTTTACTTTGAAATCATAGTACACATTTGCATCGTTGAAAGTGTTCAATCTTTTAGAATTCTTTTTTTTTTTTTTCGAAACAGAGCTTTTATACCCTTCATTTCTTTTCCCAGGGAACACCCTTGTCCAATATGCCACTTGATTATCCCTGCCCTCTGCCCCCAGCACTGCTGTGTGGATTTCACTTCCTATCCTCTGCCCTTTTTGGGGCCTGCGATCTGAACATCTGTCTCACGTTGTAGAAATGATGGCTTTCTCAAGTTCAGGACACATTGCCCATATTTAATCTGTTATCAGTCCTCTTGATGTGTTGTATTCTGAGAGTTTCCTTCTTAGGCAAACTTTTGTCACTCCTTCTTCTCCTTCTCCCTTGCCCTCCTCCTTCTTCACAATTGTTTGCTTTCTTTTAAATAGTTCTTTACAGGGGCGCCTGGGTGGCTTAGTCGGTTAAGCGTCCGACTTTCGCGGTTCGTGGGTTTGAGCCCCCACGTCGGGCTCTGTGCTGACTGCCAGCTCAGAACCTGGAGCCTGTTTCAGTCTATGACTCCCTCTCTCTCTGACCTTCCCCTGCTCACGCTGTCTCTCTCTCTCCTAGAAATAAATAAATAAAATTTTTAAATAGTTCTTTACATTAGGTGAGTTCTCTTGAAACAGCTTCTTTGCAGGAGAAAAAATAAGTTATCTGATAACATAATACTGTGTCATTCAATATGATAACCATGAGTTCCTTCTTGTGGCTATTTAAATTTAACCATGAATTAAGCAAGGTTTAAAATGTAGTACATCATCCACACTAGCTACATTTCAAGACAACATATAAAAGTTTTATGTAATTTTTATATAATAAAATAAAACTAATTTGAAAACCAACTCACCTCAAGTAGAATAATATCATTATCTTTGATGCTTTCTCTATGCCCCCATTCATTACAAACCTTCCCTCACTCCCAGATATAATCAGTGTTCTTAATTTTGTGAATATCAATTGCTTGCTCTTTATTTATCACATCTTAAAATGGCCAAACAATATATTGTTTGCCTCCTTCTGCCTTCTTCCTGTTTCAGCAGCCCAAATATAACTTTCTCTTCTTTTTTTTAAAAAAAATTTAATGTTTGTTTATTTTTAAAGGGAGACAGACAGAGCGTGAGCAGGGGAGGGGCAGAGAGAGAAGGAGACACAGCATCTGAAGCAGGGCTTAAACTCACGAACTGTTGAGATCATGACCTGAGCCAAAGTCAGACACTTAACTGACTGAGGCACCCAGGTGTCCCAACCCCTTCTCTTCTTTGATTTTAGAATAACTTTTATGAATGTCTATTTGGTCCTTAAGTATATCTTATTGCCCTCTCCTTCATATGAACTTTATTTCTCAGTCGCTAGCTGGATTACATTTCTTTATCTCCTTCTCTCAGCTCATTGAGGCAAACTTTTGGGCAGCCCACTGCAGGATTCAGGAACACCAGTCTGTGTTCAATAGAATAAAGATTGTTGGGTTGAAGAAACATCCAAGACATGGATATGGCCACAGAGGAAAGGAAACTTCCAGAGAAGCAGACAGAGCCAGCTGATTTCTCCAAGAGAGGTGAATGTTAGGGATTCACGAGTTAAAGAACTACCATGGATACACCAAGGGAGTAAGAAACATAGCATGGCCATCAGCAAGGATGAGAAAGAACAGCAAGGAAAGGTATTGGCTTCACACTTTCTCTCCCCCTGCAGTATCCTTTCCTCACTCCTATACTACTGAGATTCTATGTCTCCTTCAACTTCAGTTCAAATGCCATCTCCTCCAGGAAGCTCCCTGAGTTGCATGGTTGATATCCAGTCATCCCCCTTGCACTCCATGTCTTTGTTAACACCTGTTTCTTGTCCTTCACACTCCATCTAGTTACAGACAATTGCTTATGGTCTGTCTCCTGCAATAAATAGCAACTCCATTAGGATAAGATCTGTATATTTCAAAAGAAATTTAATCCCCATGTCTCAGCTAATGCATTGCACACAGAAAGTCGTTAATAAATGTTCACTGATTGAATGACCTCAAGAAATCATCAGGAGTATGCTCCTGGATAGGAAGAACAAATATTGTTAAGATGTCAATACTACCCAAAGCAATCCACATATTCAATGTAATTTTTATCAAAATAACACCAGGATTCTTCACAGAGCTAGAGAAAACAATCCTAAAATTTTTATGGAACAAGAACNCACTTTCTCTCCCCCTGCAGTATCCTTTCCTCACTCCTATACTACTGAGATTCTATGTCTCCTTCAACTTCAGTTCAAATGCCATCTCCTCCAGGAAGCTCCCTGAGTTGCATGGTTGATATCCAGTCATCCCCCTTGCACTCCATGTCTTTGTTAACACCTGTTTCTTGTCCTTCACACTCCATCTAGTTACAGACAATTGCTTATGGTCTGTCTCCTGCAATAAATAGCAACTCCATTAGGATAAGATCTGTATATTTCAAAAGAAATTTAATCCCCATGTCTCAGCTAATGCATTGCACACAGAAAGTCGTTAATAAATGTTCACTGATTGAATGACCTCAAGAAATCATCAGGAGTATGCTCCTGGATAGGAAGAACAAATATTGTTAAGATGTCAATACTACCCAAAGCAATCCACATATTCAATGTAATTTTTATCAAAATAACACCAGGATTCTTCACAGAGCTAGAGAAAACAATCCTAAAATTTGTATGGAACAAGAAAAGACCCCGAATAGCCAAAGCAATCTTGAAAAAGAAAACCAATCCTGGACTTAAAGCTGTATTACAAAGCTGTAATCATCAGGACAGTATGGTACTGGCACAAAAACAGACACTCAGATCAATAGATCAGAATAGAGAACCCAGAAATTGACTCACAAACGTATGGCCAACTAATCTTTGACAAAGCAGGAAAGAATATCCAATGAAATAAAAACAATCTCTTCAGCAAATAGTGCTGGGAAAACTGGACAGTGACATGCAGAAAATGCATACACAAAAATAAACTCAAAATGGATGAAAGACCTAAATGTAAGACAGGAAGCCATCAAAATCCTTGAGGAGAAAGAAGGCAAAAACCTCTTTGATCTTGGCCACAGCAACTTCTTACTCACCATGTCTCTGGAGGCAAGGGAAACCAAAGCAAAGATGAACTATTGGGACCTCATCAAAATAAAAAGCTTCTGTACAACGAAAGAAACAATCAGCAAAACTAAAAGGCAACTAACATAATGGGAGAAGATATTTGCAAACGACATCTCAGACAAAGGGTTAGTATCCAAAATCTATAAAGAACTTATCAAACTCAACAACCAAAAAACAAATAATCCAGTGAAGAAATGGGCAAAAGACATGAACAGACACTTCTCCAAAGAAGACATCCAGATGGCCAAACGACACATGAAAAAATGCTCAACATCACTCATCATAAGGGAAATACAAATCAAAACCGGAATGAGATACCATCTCACACATGTCAGAATGGCTACCATTAACAATTCAGGCAACAACAGATGTTGGTGATGATGTGGAAAAAGAAGATCTCTTTTGCACTGCTGGTGGGAATGCAAACTGGTGCAACCACTCTTGAAAACAGTATGGAGGCTCCTCAAAAAAATTAAAAATAGAACTACCTATGACCCAGCAATTGTACTACTAGGTATTTATCCAAAGGATACAGGTGTGCTGTTTCGAAGGGGCACATGCACCCCAATGATTATAGCAGCACTATCAACAATAGCCAAAGTATGGAAAGAGCCCAAATGTCCATTGATGGATGAATGGATAAAGAAGATGTGGTATACAATGGAGTATTAGAAATCAAAAAGAATGAAATTTTGCCACTTGCAACTATGTGGATGTAACTAGAAGGTATTATGCTAAGCAAAATTAGTCAGTCCGAGAAAGACAAGTATATGACTTCACTCATAAGAGGACTTTAAAATATAAAACAGATGGGGGCGCCTGGGTGGCTCAGTTGGTTAAGCATCCGACTTCAGCTCAGGTCATGATCTTGCGGTTTGTGGGTTCAAGCCCTACATCGGGCTCTGTGCTGACGGCTCAGAGCCTGTTTCAGATTCTGTGTCTCCCTCTCTCTCTGCACCTCCCCACTCATTCTCTGTCTCTCAAAACTGAATAAATGCTAAAAACAATTTTTTTAAATATAAAACAGGCGAACACAAGGGAAAGGAAGCAAAAATAATATAAAAACAGGGAGGGGAACAAAACATAAGAGACTTTGGAGAACAAACAGAGGGTTATTGGAGAGGTTGTGGGAGGGGGGATGGGCTAAATGGGTAATGGGCATTAAAGAATCAACTCCTGAAATCATTGTTGCATTATATGCTATCTAACTTGGGTATAAATTTTAAAAAATTAAAGGATTCATCAGGAGAAACAGTGCCATGTGCAGGGTAGGCACTGGAATCATTCAGCCATTCAATAAGTATTTATTGATCATATGTCATGCATTGGTGTGGCCACATACATGGGTGCTGGAACCACAACATTGAACAAAAGAGATGAAGACACTCATCCCCAGGGAACTTACAGTGAAGTTATATAGTAGTTTTCTGAATGTGTGCACATGGGGAGTTCCCCTGGCATGCTCTAATGGATGAGGTGTTCCCCAAGAGGTGCCTTGCCTGATCCTAAAATCTTCATGACACGGTATCATACATTCAAACGCAGAGGTGGGTAGTTATCCACTTAGCCACCACGGGGAATTTTGGCACAGGAAAAAGAAATTCTTTGGCTGATATTTTTTTTCTTCCCCAGACACTAAACTAAACCTGCAATTTGATTACAGGAGCCAGACCTTCAGACAGGGAACGCCTGTGGCTGCTGGCATTTCCTTTGGGAGCACAAGCAAGGAAACCATCAAAACACATAACTGCTTTCTGTGAAAGAGGAGTAGGAAAGATGTGCTGCTGGATTTATTAATTTTGTGATCCTTAAGGTGATGAGCACCCAGCTTACATCCATGCTTCTGTGTCTGTTCCTGAGTCCTGAACTGCAGTGTGATCCTAGATAACTGTTACCTTATTGGGTCTGAAGATGGAAATTTTGGAATCGGTGGTATGCAATGTCACACCTGGGTCAGAATTTCTGGGGGTAATGGCTTTTCTTGGCGTAGAGAACCTGTCCTAGAAGGAAGTGCGTTCATTTTTTCTGCGTCTTGAAGATTTGGGGAATCAAATAAACACAACAAGCCTTCTCTCCATGCATTGCCAGGCTTATGATCTGCATCCACTTCAGGGCATTTGCTGTATTCTGCCCACCCATGGTTTTTGGTTAATAAGAAATTCTGCCCTATGTCCCTGCACTGGTGCCCACCCTGCAGTCCCTTCCACTCAGGACATCATTCATGGTAAAGCGTCCCCACCTCAGCAGAGCAATTCAGAGACTGACTCACTTCAGGACGGTGGCTTCTGTCTTCAAGAATTGAGACATCGGGGCATCTGGGTGGCTCAGTGGGTCGAACATGTCACTCTTCTCAAGATTGTAAGTTCGAGCCCTATGCTGGGTATAGATTACTTAAAATCTTTAAAAGAAAAAAAAAGAAATGCCTCTTTGGGGGGCACCTGGATGACTCAGTAGATTAAGCATCTGACTTCAGGTAAGGTCATGATCTCACGGTGTGTGGGTTTGAGCCCCATATCAGGCTCTGTGCTGACAGTCCAGAGCCTGGAACCTGCTTCAGATTCTGTGTCTCCCTTTCTTTCCCCCTCCACTGCTCAGGCTCTGTCTCTCTCTCTTTGCCCCTACCCCACTTGCACTCTGACTCTCTCTCAAAAATAATTAAGCATTTTAAGAATGCCTCTTTGGGCAGAAGAAATGTGTCATTGTCATGTTTTCTAGAACCTGCATCCCACCTCCCAATGCAGTCTCGTCAGATGCCTATTTTCTAGAAAGTTGCAAACAGGTCATCTCTGCAGATGCTCACTCAGAATCATTGACTTGCCTCATAATTAGAAGTGAAGTCCTCCGGGCTTTCTGCTGTCATCTATAGGTAGAGTTAACCCAAGAAAGATTTTTTTTTTCTTGGCGTCCCAGCAATACAATCTGCCTGAAAGGGGCTTCTCTCAATTTCCCTAATCTGTGAGTGCCCTTCAGATTCTCCCTGTAGATGAGGAATAGGACAAAGACAGCTAGAGGGAAGGGGTATCTTGGGCTTTTTGCGTCCAACCATAAATATGTCCTGGGGTGCCTGGGTGGCTCAGTCAGTTGAGCTTCCGACTTTGGCTCAGGTCATGATCTCACAGCTTGTGACTTCTCCTCAGGTCATGATCTCACAGTTCATGGGTTTGAGCTCTGCATCAGGCTCTGTGCTGACAGCCTGGAGCCTGGAGCCTGCTTCGGATTCTGTCTCCCTCTCTCTCTGCCTTCCCTGGCTCGCTCTCTCTCTCTCTCTCTCTCTCTCTCTCTCCTCAAAAATAAGCATTTAAAAAAATTTTAAAAATATGTCATGTCTTCTGGTATTATTATGAAAGATATGCTGCATGAAGAGGCACATCAGAATGCCTGAACATTGTAGGCACTTAATATGTGAAAGCTACTGGATGATACACACATCAAATCACTTACACACACACACACACACACACACACACACACACACACACACACACACACACACACACACCTTCCTCTCTAAAGCCCAAGGGATAACCCTGAGGCAGGAACCCAGCACTGAGTTTGTTCTAGCAGTCATTTCTGTCCAAACGCTGGTAAACTAGAGCAGGTTTGAGGAGTATGCCTAGGAAGCCTCCATCCAATAGACCTTCTTTCTCAGGCATTCTGCCCTAGGACCATCATGTGTTCTTTGAGCTGGATGCTGGGGGGAAGGAATGTGTAAGATCCCATCTGGAGCCTACAGAAGGGATGACTCTGGGGGTTCTAAGAGTCCACACTGGAATTGGAGAGAACAGAGAATGGAAGAAACAACTTGTCTTCAACTGGTTCAGCTCTAATTCACTGAGACAGCTCCTTTGCTTACACTTAGGGAAGAAACAGTGAAAGGGAAAATCAGTCCCCTTTCTCTACCGCCCACCCCAACCCAGAGCTTGAGTGCTACTCTCTGTGATATAAAATGGACACGGGGAACCCAAGGAGATGGAGTAAGAAAGTCCAACAACAGCCCCGGCTCCCACTGAGCCAGGGCCAGGAGGAGGACACAGCAGGGGCACGAATCACTGATGGCAGCTGATTTCCTGAATATTCTCTGGCTTGTATGGCCAAAGGCAAGTTTCCCCCTCTGGTCTTAGATTCCTAATACATAATTCCAATTCTGACACCCAATTCCAACATGTGGGTTTTTCCGCACACCACGCAACAATTTTCTGACATTAGCTGGGTGTCCTACAATTCAACTCAATTCTAACATATCTATCTGGAGATAGTCTCAGATCCCACAGGTTAAAGGCTCAGTCTTACAAGTCTGCCCCTACTCTCCCCCCCGCTCCCACTTGAGATAAATGACTTCTGACCCAACAGATAGAAGGTTTCTATGATTGCCCCCCCACCGCCACTTCCTCGGGTTCAATAATTTACAAGAGTGGCTCACAGAACTTGGAGAAACATTTTGCTTACTAGCTCCCTACTTTATTATGAAAGGATATTACTCAGGAACAGCCAGATAGAAGAGAAGTACAGGACAAGGTACCGGGAAGGGGTGAGGAGCTGTCTCTGAGCACACCACTCTCCCTGCATTTCTATGTGTTCACCAACCTGGAAGTTTTCTGAACCCCCTCCTTTTTGGTTTTGATGGATGCTTCATTACATAGGCATGATTGATTCAATCCTTGGCTAATGGTGATTAAATTCAATTAATATGAAGATCATAAGGCAAAGCTCATCCAAATTGAAAAAAAATCAGACCAGTTGTTTTTGTGGGGATGAAGGTAAGGATGGACTAGGGCAGGACATAAGAGAATGTTGTGTGATGAAGACTAATGTTCTATAACTTCATAGAGATTTGTGTTAGATAGATGTTAAAATTCATCACTTAGGTGCCTGGCTGGCTGGAGCATCTGACTCTTGATCTCAGAGTTGTCAGTTCGAGCCCCACATTGGGCACGGAGCCACTTAAAGAAAAAAAAACATCGCTTAGGATATGTGCACTTCATTGTAAGCATATTTTAAATACACGTTTAATGTTTATTTTTGAGAGAGGGAGAGACAGAGTGTGAGTGGGAGAGGATCAGAGAGAGAGAGAGAGACAGACACAGTATCCAAAGAAGGCTCCAGGCTCTGAGCTGTCAGCATACAGCCCAACACGGGGCACAAACTCGCTAACTGCAAGATCATGACCTGAGGTGACTGAGACACCCAAATGCCCCTTGTTGTAAGCAAATTTTAAGTAAAACAAATACAGTAAAAATGCTGAACTCTAGTTAATAGACATTCTGAATTATTTAAGGAAAAATTTGCCAATGTCTGCAATTTTCTTTGAAATGGATACAAATAATATGAGTTGATGGGTAGGGGCTATATTATAAAGCAAGTACACTTAAATGTTAATGAGAGGGGCACCGAGGTGGCTCAGTGGGTTAAGCGACCAACTTTGGCTCAGGGCATGATCTCACAGTTTGTGAGTTCGAGTCCTGGTCTCTCTGGTGTCAGTGCAGAGCCCACTTTGGATCCTCTGTCTCCCCCTCTGGAGGGTAAGCATGGAGCACAAAGAGGATGGATATGACCCCATAAAGGACACACTGCCTCCTGAGTGTGCCTGGTAGAGTAAGTGTTAATATCACATGTGATATAACTTTGTGCTATCAACTCCTCCACAAAGAAATCATTAGTGTGGACTCACATGTTCATTCATCAGCCTTGATGGAGAAGAAAAGGTGTTGCATGAGCCAAAGTGTTACTATTAGTAGTCCCTTTCTCTTTCTTTCTCCCCCTTTTGCAAACCTGGAACCTCTGACCACAGTGCTCATTAGAGCTTTGATTTTTGTTGTTGTTCTAAGGTTCTACCTACATTTTCATCTCTGATTTATGCCACATGTGGTAAAGACTTGTCATGATTCAGCCTCCTCAAGGTCCACCCACCTGCTGCCCACCTGACCCCTCTGTTCTCCTCTGGATTAGGAAAAGGTCTGCATCTTTTTCAAAAGCTGTGTGTGTGGGCGGTGCCTGGGTGGCTCAGTTGGTTGAGCCTCCGATTTCAGCTTAAGTCATGATCTCACGGGTTCGTGGGTTCGAGACCCAAGTTCTTGGGTTCGTGGGTTCGAGTCCTGTGTCAGGCTCTGTGCTGACTGCTCAGAGCCTGGAGCCTGTTTTGGATTCTGTGTGTGTGTGTGTGTGTGTGTGTGTGTGTGTGTCTCTCTCTCTCTCTGCCCTAACCCCACTCATGCTCTGTCTCTCTCTGTCTCAAAAATAAATAAACTGTTTAAAAAAAAAAAAAAGCTGTAAAAGCCTTGGCTATGAGAAATACCTGGCATCTGTTCCTTCTGATGCTCATTTTCACTCATGTGTTCTGCAAACAGATTTAACTGCTGACAACACTTTCATACCATCACTTCAATTTCCCTTGTCAGCCAGAGTTTTCCAAGCTTTCTCAGATTTCCCATAATACTGGGTCATTGGCTCACAATGTCCTTCATTCTGGTGATGTGCTTCCATTGTTATTACTCCACCAGCTTTGGGATTTTGATGTTTCCTTCCGAAGCCAATGGGGCTCAGCCTGGCATTTCCTTACTTTTTCTTTTCTTTATTTTATTTTTGGACAGAGTGCGAGAAGGGGAGGGGCAGGGAGAGAGGGGCAGACACAGAATCCAAAGCAGGCTCCAGGCTCTGAGCTGTCAGCACAGAGCCCCAGGAGGGGCTCGAACTCACCAACCGAGAGATCATGACCTGAGTCCAAATCGGATGCTTAAGGACTGAGCCACCCAGGTGCCCCTCCCTACTTTTTCTTCTGCTCCCTCAAGGATAGAAGAAGTAGATATGGTGAGAAGTAGAAACCTGTGCCAGAGACTCAGAAGAGGAGCAGCGTGTCAGAATGGTCTCGTCTGTAGAGTCAGCGTTAAAGGGCTCCAGGAAGGAAGGGACCAGCAAAAGGAAAAACGCTGGAGGGCCTCCGCTGGGCACCAGGATTGCGTCCAGTACAGGTCCTAGCGACCTGGGCTTTTATCTCCCCGCCCCCACCCCCCTCCACCCTCAGCCAATCTTCCGCAGAGACTCCGGCACGTCACAATGGGACTTGTGCTAATCCCCGTCCCCACCTGAGTCCCACTGACAAGCCATCCTCTGCCCGAAGAATATCAAGGCTTAGAGGGCCGATTTGCCCTTTGGGACTCTCCCGAGCTCCACCGGAATTCTCCATCTTTCCAGTCCTAATGCCCGCGCTCCCCGCAAGGTGCGGGGGTGACGTGGGGGCCGACCCTGTGCGGTTCTTCGCTTCGTGGCGGAACCTATTTTCCATCCTCAGTGTGGGCGATTGGGGTCGACAGGCAACGGTCTGCTCCCTTCTCTGCCCCGCATCTGGGGAAAGGGGGATAGGTAGGCCGCGGCGCCTTGGGAACGGCCTCTACCTTCAAGGCTTCTGGGCGCCAGCGTCGGGGTTGAGAAGGGAAGTCGATGCGCAAAGTGGGAAGAGGGCTCCCAGACAGTCATCTCAATGTGGCAAACACCCGTGTTCGCGGCTGTATCACTCTCCCCCTGGCGGAGGGGGCAGCCAACTTCTCTCCCACTCTCCCCTCCCCTGCGCCATTCCCAGCCTCCCGGGAGCCGATCTCTGCGCCCCGCTGGTGGAAGGGAGTTTGGGGCGGGGCGCTGGCCCCACCCCCAGCGGCGTCCTGTCCACCCCCCCTGCTCCGCCCAGCCTCCCTCCACTCCCCGCGCCTCCAGCTGGAAAGCAAGCAGGCGTGGGAAGGAATGCTGGGTTGAGTCCTGCAGAAGAACCGTGTGGACG
>NW_027529425.1:1228325-1312812 GCF_008692635.1 Crocuta crocuta | reverse complement strand
ATCGAAAAGGTTTCGTGCGTCCTTGAACCTTCTCCTCAAGGTTCATTTCAGTTTTTCCTTAAGGTGCTTGTAGACCATGGACAGTGGCTGGGGCTTATAACTGAGCCTTAAACGGTGTTTACCTCCAGCTTTGGACTGCTGGGCCCAAGCAACCAGAGTCGAGGATGACCCTGACCTTGCGTCTGGGTCTGCAACTCCCCCCCTCCCGGGTGGGCTTTCCTTGGTGGGATCTCCCAGTGTTGGGCGAAGCGTCCTCCGTACTCTCCCGCTAAATTCGCTGGAGGAATCCCCTTTCCTTTCACTGAGATGATAGACTTGAAGTCAGCAGGTGCCACGTTGGGTCCAGGGGTCTGAGCCGCGGTCGCCTCTCCGCGGGGAGAGCCCGGGGCAGAGCGCTTTTCTTCTTGGGAGGCTCTGGAGCTGCTGGCGCCCTGAATTGGAGATCAGGGGCTGGCNGGTGCCATCTGCACCCCCTCCTCTTTTTTCCCTGCCCCCATGCCCACCACCTGGCATGCGTGGGGGATCAGGCGCTGCAGACATCCGGAGTCTGGAAGGCCAGAGAGAGAGGCCAGAAGGGAGCTCCGTGATTTCCGCTCCCTCGGATGGAGGGCCTAGGGGCACAAGCTATGATTTTCAGGTTATGAACGGGATGGGGGTGGGGTGCAGTTTTTCCAGAGATACTTGGGGTTTTTTTTTAATAGTTTATTGTGAAGTTGGTTTCCATATAACACCCAGTGCTCATCCCAACAAGTGCCCTCCTCCATGCCCATCACCCCCCTTCCCCTCTCCCCCACACCATCACCCCTCAGTTTGTTCTNTTTTTGAGGACCCCCCACACTGTTTTCCAGAGGGGCTGCACCAGTTTACATTCCCACCAACAGTGTAGGAGGGCGCCTGTTTCTCCACATCCTCGCCAGCATCTAGAGTCTCCTGATTTGCTCATTTTAGCCACATTCCAGAGATACTTGTATTCCCCATGAAAGGATCAGCAGGTGTGTTCCCATGCAGACACTATTAATAGGTTTTCAGAAATGAGCGACCATGAAGACGAAGGGTGAGGTGAAAACTGTGTCTTGACCTCAAAGCTCTGTACTTTTCATCGTGGGAAGTCTCAGGATTGTTCCTGACAGTTACACTTCAGAGCTCACTACAGATCATTGGGCCAAATTGGCTATGAGTAGGTATGTAGGAAATTGATGAAAATTTACATCTATAAAAGAGTGACGATCATTTCACAATATATACATATATCAAATCATTATATTGTCTATCGGAAATGAATACAATGTTATATGTCAATAAAAAATAGTACATCTGCAGCAGGGCTGACTCTTGATCTCAGCTCAGGTCTTGATCTCAGGTTCCTGAGTTCAAGCCCTGCCTTGGCCTCCACGCTGGGAGTGGAGCCTACTTAAAGAAAATGAAGCTTTAAAAAATCAGTATATGTGCAGAAAAAAAAAAGAGTGAATCACCTGTTCTGCCATACTACTTGTACAAATACATCCATTCTATTTTTTAAAAAAATTTTTAATGTTTACTTATTTTTAAGAGATACAGACAGCATGTGAGCAGGGGAGGGTCAGAGAGAGAGGGAGACACAGTATCCCAACCAGGCTCCAGGCTCTGAGAACAGAGCTGATGGTGGGGCTGGGGCTTGAACTGCGAGATCCATGACCTGAACTGAAGTCTGAAGTCTGCCACTCAACAGACAGAGCCACCCAGGCACTCCCCTCCCCCAGTACTTCCATTCTAAAACACTGTGGGTGCCTGGGTGGCTCAGTCGGTAAAGCCTCTGACTCTCCACTTCAGCTGAAGTCATGGCTCAAGATTGGTGAGATTGAGCCCCTCCATGCTGACATGGAGCTGCTTAGGATTTTCTCTCTCTCCCTCTCTCTCTGCCCCTCTCCCATTCACACACACTCTCTCTCAAAATAAAAGAAACTTTTAAAAAAGAAAAAGAAGAAGCCAAGGTCTCTCTTAGAGATAATCCCCAAGATTGTAATGGAGGGGTTTGAGGTTTTCATTCCCAAGAGTGACCCAAGATAAATGACCCATTCAAGTTGTGAGGGGAGCTTGTTCATTCTAGACTCTTCTAACTGGGCAGTGATGGAAAATCTGGAATTGTTCTTGCCAGTTCCTTAGATGAATCATTTTGGGCAATTTGTTTATGCTGTTTCTCCATTTCCTTTCCAGAGAAGTGGGATTCATAACAATGTCTACCACAGAGAGTATGTAAGAAGATTAACACTATACTTAGAAGGGGCAGGTGGTTCATAGCAAGCATTCCCCTTAAATGTTATGATTATCTTAATTCTTTCATTTATCTTTTCACTGAGATCTATTTGACATCCTGTGAGGGCATTCAGTATTAGAGGTCTCACTGGGGGGACAGAAACCACACATCTAGGTAGGAGCAGTGGGAGAATTCCTAATTTCAGGCATAGAAATGATCAAATCCTTGTCTTGGATATGCTCAGTTTACTGTTGTTACTTCAAATTATTTTTAAAGATTTTACTTTTAAGTAATCTCTACACCCGAAGTGGGGCTTGAACTTACAACCCCTAGATCAAGAGTCACATGCTTTACTGATTGAGCCAGCCAGGCATCTCTACTTTTCTTTTACTTCAAAATGGACTCTCATTAGGGGGCCTGAGTGGCTCAGTCAGTTAAGCATCTGACTTTGGCTCAAGTTATGATCTTACATGAGCCCCAGCCCCACAACCAGATCCATGCTGACAGCTCAGAGACTGGAGCCTGCTTCCGATTCTGTGTCTTCCTCTCTCTCTGCCCCTCCACCACTCACTCTGCCTCTCTCTCAAAAATAAATACACGTAAAAAAGTAAATAAAATGGGCTCTCATTAAAAGGACATATCTATAGATGCTTTACATCCCATAAATCCCTATTTTCAATTTAAATCTAGAATCACTTGCTGTATTTGAAAAATAAACCCATTTTTGAAACAACAAAAAGACACTTTTCCTTCTTGTTGCAAATATTAGCGGCTTGGTCCAAGCTCTGAGAAATGTTGGCCGGGTGAAGTCTGGTTCTTTTGTTGCTGCAGCAAATTCACTGCAGCACTACAGTGGAAGCTTTGCCGAGTGTGCTCTCTTATAAACGGTATAGGACCTTCTAAATGTCTTCCAGGAAGTCTGGATATGTAGCAAAAAGTAAGGCCCATGTAGAAAGGCAGCATAGAACCAGAGACCTCAAGTCTTCAGTTTAAAGCATCTTCAACAGAGCTAGTCTGACCATGTGCCTGTGACCCACGGCTTAGGAAGTATCTAAACTACTGTTCCCAGCTCAAAATCATCATTCTGGTCTGTACGTCCTAAAATGCAGAAGTGGAAGAAGGTTTCCAGTTACACTGGCAAGGATATGTCGAGATCAGTTTTGGTATTTCACTCAGGAAGCCTTTATGATGCCGAAGTCCGGGACCTCTGGCTGTCACATGCCTCCTGCGTGAACACCTCCCTGATGCCGGCTCCTCTCCGTACACTCAGCGCAATCAATTAACCCAACGCTGCTAAGCAAACCGTATTATCCGTGGTCACGCTCCGCAACCCAACCACAAAGCATTACTCTCCCCTCCTCGATCCCTTGGTCTTTTGTGCCAGCAGGTGCTCAACCTACTTACTGTAGTGTTTTGTTTTGTTTTGTTTTCGTATCTGATAAGACTTCTACGATGAATCTACACTACTTTTTTAAAGCAAAAGAGAAAAAGAAACTTCTAAGTGCCCTTTTTGAGAAACGGAAATAGTCTTGTTCCGGAGGTGTGACTGGGGCGCAAAGCCTCCTGTTGCTCCGCGTGCTGAGGATAGAAGAGAACCGGGTCCCTGGCTCTGCTACTGCCTTCCCTGGGAGCTGCGACTGGCGTTTCCACAGGCATCGCTCCCTAAAACCCCAGGGGAGGTGGGTTTCCCGAATTTACAAGTATCCTCCGGGGCCTCAGTTCCTCCTTTGCTTCATTCACATTTACATTTTGCTTTGAATAGCCCCGTTAGAAAAGGGACAAAGAGCTCATAGTCAATCTCAAGTCAAAATAAAAGCAGTGTAAAAAAAAAAAGTATCAGACGCTGCACCTGACAACTGCTGAAATGCATGTTGTCCTAAAGGACAAAAACCCGAGCCGCTTCCACGACCTCGTGGCGCAACGGTAGCGCGTCTGACTCCAGATCAGAAGGTTGCGTGTTCAAATCACGTCGGGGTCACAGCTGTGGCTTTTCTGTTTGGCCACTGGAATCAATTCGGTAAGCGTCTGTCTGCTACCTCCCAACCTTGGGCTTTCTCTTTCTTTTTCTTTAGTCCAAAGGGACTTCTTGCAAACAACTCGGCAATGGACAGGCACTTAAACTGAAGGGTGAGGATGACCTGGGGGGGGGAGGGGAACCCACAGAGGCGGACGTGTGATGAGGGTCGTTGTATCCCTATCCTTATCATGATTATGCTTCAACAGAGGACATTAAAATAGGGCAGGGTTTGTTAATGAATTCACTCTGGTGTGAAAGTAGTTTTATTGGGGTGCTAGCTGGGCATGGTAATAACTCTCTGGTGATAATTTGTGTCGCTTTGAAGAAGATGTCGATTTCCCAGTTCTGCCTCCTCACTCCGTGAAGGTTTGAGTTTCCTGTTGAAAGCTCCTGAACATTATGATTAAAGAGAAAATACTGGGAGGTTTGTTCAAAATTTATTATGTTGAGGATGCAGTTCTTGAGCTTTCTGAGAGTGGAAATTATCCTGGCAATTACCACCTTTTAATTCAGGATTCATTAAAAATCATCCCTCCGATAGAGATTTGAAACTATCAGGTTTCAGATACAAACAAGTTGCCGTGACCCAAGAGCGAGGAGAAACCCAGCGGAAAGAGAGATCTAGGTGTATACCAGCCTCGCTTCCTTCAGTTTAAAAAGTCTGTCCTTCGATGAGCTTAAAACAACTTATAGGGATTTTTTTTCTTTCTTTCTTTCTTTAGTAATCTCTATACCCAAGTGGGTCTTGAACTCAAGACCCTGAGATCAAGAGTCTCTCACTCTACTGAATGAGCCAGGCAGCACTCTAGGTACTGTTTTTAAAGATGTGAATGCCTGATGAAATCTTGGAATACATAGCATAGCACATGTTTTGAAGCCAAAGCAATGTGAACAAGCAACCTTCTGAGCCAGTGAGATGAGTTACTGCGGTGCTAGCACCGGAAACTTTTTGCATATTTAACATATGGTAATTTCCCCAGTTCTCAGTTGCATAATTTAATATTTGCTACCCATGCACCGAAAGATTTGGGCTTCTCTGGGCTTCTGGTCCTTTCATTACAGAGATGTACAAAGCAAGATGAAAAGGGCCATAAAGTAGAGGTAAACAGGAGGGGAGGGTGCCTCAGAGAATACTTGCCCTCACCATTCAGAAATAGCGTCCCCTCCCTGGAGGTTTGGAGGCACCACTATCCTTCCCCGCAGTCCTGATGGTCCCATTTCTTCTGCAGGACTTCAGATTCTAGCAGCCCCTGGAACAAATTTTACTCAGAAGGAATATGAGGTGGGCAGGGGAGAGTCCCTTAGACACAGGAGCGTCCTCAGAAGCAGCAGGCGTCAGGGGGAATTCTACTCACCCAGGGAAAGTGAGCAGGAGCAAATAGAAGGAAATTCACATGAAAGTCAGTCGTCTTCCTGGGATCGCGATTAGGAGCATTCTGGGTTCTTAGCTGGAGCCAGGTCCTACTCGGAGGACACAGAAGTGCCGTGGGGACCCAACCTGTCATCTCTGTCCCTCCCAACGTTCACATTCCTGGAAAGGATCTTCAGAACTGACTCCCCAAGTCATCTGCCTAGAGATGGTCAAGCTTGTCCATCCCTCCTTTCCCTAAGTTCAAATGCTTGGACCTGACCTCCCCCTCCCCCCCACCCCATCATTCCTCGCCTTCTGTAAAGAGAAACTTTGGCCCTGCTGTGGGTGAGTTGCTTTACTTCTAAAGGTTTTCCCCTTCTTTACAGTGACTCTGAGAGCAGTTTTCCTAACTCATTCCCCAAACATTAGCATAATCATAATAGCATAATGCACACACAAAATGTTGCAGGATATTCAAGCACTGTTGTGGGAGTTAGGGCCAGAGAACAAAACAGACCGACTTTCAGGGAAGTACCATTCTCTTTACATATCAGAAGAGATTTAGACCCATGACAGAAACAACACAAAAGGGAGGCAAACCCTGAGGAGACCATGTGGTAGAAACGGGGACTCTCTTCCAGCGGTTAAGACAAGAGTGTTCTTGAGCTTCACCTATGAGCAAGACTATGTGGTTTGTTTGCTCTATTTTAAAAACAAGGCAATTGCTACTTTTTTCTTTTTAAGAGTATAATATGTTTACTTGTTTTTTAAAGTTTATTTATTTCGAGAGAGAGCATGAGAGGGGGAGGGGGCAGAGAGAGAGAGGGAGAGGGAGAATCTCAAAGCAGAGAGCTTTACATGGGGCTCCCTATATTCCCATGAACCCTGAGATCATGACCTGAGCCAAAATCAAGAGTTGGATGCTTAACCAACTGAGCCACTCAGCTGCCCCAACAACTAAGTACTTAACCATTATCACACTCTTGTCTCTGAAAGACTAATAGCACTTTACTAAGATGGCAGAAGAGATATGGTAAATAATGTCACAGATATCATGGCCTTGGTTGGGACCCAGGTGGAAGTAGAAAATGATCAGCTGGGGAACTTTTGAACACACCAGACAAAAAGAGTAAACGGGAGAATAGCTGACAAAAATCACCAACTCAAACCTCACATGGGAGAAGATGCTCAGGTTCAAAGTCAGCCCCTAGGGTACAGTAGGTACAAGCAGGCTCTGTGCTGTCAGCTCAGAGCCTGACGAGGGGCTCCATCTCACCAATCGTGAGCTGAAATCAAAAGTCGCTTAACTAACTGAGCCACCCAGGTGCCCTTTTAATGATATATTTTTTCTTATACTCACATAAGAAGGAGAGTAAAATGATGAAGGCATTACTAGACACTTCACCTTCAGAATCCTGTTTTTCTGAATCATTTTTCCACTCAATGTTGTCTGTGCCCATGTTTTCCCATCTGGTATCATTTTTCTGGCTACTCTTACCAAAAGAATCAGTAATACAGCAACTCTTAAGTACTCTTAAGCATGCTCCACTGTTGTCTCTGGGATTTTCTTCCACGCTGTTGATATCCACGGTGCGGTGACTATTCACCAGTGGCACCCGACCAACAACAATTGTAAGGCACTTCTGGATATCAGAGATATGAAAATGTAGAAGAAACCTGCATGTATTAGAATCAGGGGAAACAGTAAAGTCTATTTTTTATGAAAATACTGTGACAACCACTCCTGTATAAATTGTGTGTTCCTTTTCTGTGGCTTTTAGATTCAAGCTGAGATGTGCCTACAGTCAGAGTGTATTGACCTATCTTTGTAAAGTTTTATGAACAGTGGTAGTATTGTGAGTATCTGCACAGCACACTGCAGAAAGATGTCCTATTAATTTAGTCATCTTTATTAAAATTTTGCAGTTAATTTGTATTTATATTTTGTATTTTAAGTTTATAGGACCTATCTGCCTGTTATGATTATGTTGGGGAACATGGTGATGGAGAAAACATATTTCTTTATTATCTGAAACAAAACAAGGTGGGGGTGCCTAGGTGGCTCAGTCGATTGAAAGTCCAACTCTTGACTTTGGTTCAGGTCATGATCTTACAGTTCGTGGGATTGAACCCTGATGGAGCTTGGGATTCTCTCTTTCCCTCTGTCTCTGCCCCTACCCTGCTCTCTCTCTCTCAAAATAAATAAACTTAAAAAAAAAATAAAACAAGATGAACAAGCATACATTCATTTGAAAAGTATTACCCTAAAAGTGCTCAGAAGGCATCTCTGAAGGTATGAGCTAGGTTATGCTGTAGAATCAAACAACCTGAAAATTCTCAGTGACAGCAAGCAGGGTGTCTTTCTTACTCATGTTACATGTCCGTGTCTTCACTCCGGAGCCCAGACTGTTGGAACAGTCTTATATGAGATATTCTAAGTCTCATGGCAGAGGGAAAAGAAATGGCAGACCAGAACCTGACTCTTAAACAGACAAAGATGACTCTCTCAGGGAAGGTTATTGTGAGTCACAGAGCCAAGCCTTAATACAATCAGGTAGGAAAGTATGATCCTCTTGCAAGGAGGAGCAGCAAAGATTTTGAACAATAATGTAATAGCTCTAGGCATGGTTAAGATACACCTAAGGAAAGACAGCTTTGACGTAATCTGCCTCCTTCCATTTCCCAAATATTTTATTATATTTTTAAAATTTTATTTAAAATTTTTTTTAACATTTATTTATTTTTGAAAGACACAGAGAGAGACAGAACATGAGCAGGGAAGGGGCAGAGAGAGAGGGAGACGCAGGATCTGAAGCAGGCTCCAGGCACTGAGTTGTCAGCACAGAGCCCGAGGCGGGGCTTGAACCCACGAACCGTGAGATCATGACCTGAGCAGAAGTCAGATGCTTAACTGACTGAGCCACCCAGGCACCCCCCCCAAATATTTTAGGTACTCCATGACTTTGGGATTGAGTACAGGGGAAGTCTTATTAGAATTCTCCCGTGAAACAGAACCAATAGAAAATAGATAAAACATGATTTATGATTAGGGATTGGCTCCTGCAATTGTGGGGCTGAAGTCCCATCTGCAAGCTAGAGACCCAGGAAGGCTGGTAATATAGTTCTAGTCCACACCTAGAACAAGGGGAATTAATGGTGTAAATTCCAGACCAAGTCAGAAGACCCAACAACCAGAGGTGCTAATGTCCAAAGGCAGAAAAGATGGATGTCTCAGCTCAAGCAGAGAGAGCAAATATGTCCTTCTCCTGCCCTTTTAGTCTATTCAGGCCCTTGATGGATTGGATGATGCCCACTAGCATTTATGAGAACATCTTTACTCTGTCTACCAATTCAAATGTATTATAATCTCTCCCAGAGACATCCTCACCGACACATCCGGAAATATGTTACCAACTATCTTATCATCCCTTAGCCTAAAGTAGACCACATAAAATTAACCCTCACCAAAGTTGGATTTATTCCCACTTGAAAGCCTCTCATTGTTCTGTGAAATAGATGGTGGTGGATTCATTGACTAAGAAAGAGGGGTTGGTCATGAAGTAGAGCGTTTAGTAAAGCAGTATCGGGAATGGCTGCTCAGAATGGAGTCAGAAAAGGAGACAACCACTTATAAAAGGAGATAGCCATGGATAAACAAAGGACTGATAAATTATGCTAGGACCTAGCTGAGGCTGAAATGCATAATTGTGGAATGGCATCTTCTCAACACTCAACTTTGTTGACAAGGCTCTGTGCTTGACACCTGGGACAGTGATGCACAAAATATGCATGGTCTCTGTCTTCACAGAGCTTACAGTCAAGTAAGGAAGGTGTACATTAAATAGCAGCAAAAGTAAATGTATAATTACAAACTGTTGCAAGTCTATGAAGAGAATGAACAAGGTTCGGTGAGAAAATTAATTTGAATTAAGGGGAAGGAGTTCAGGGAAAGCTTCCAAAGCTTCTCTGAAGTGACATTTGAACTGAAATCTGAAGGATGACAAAGAGATTCTAAACAAAGGGAATGTGTAGATTAAGGGACAGGAAAGAACTTGGGATATGTGAGTTACTAAAAAGCACATGTAACAGGAGTTTCGAGGATGAAAGGAAGATAGTAGCAGGTAATTCAAGATTGGCACAGCCAGATTATGCAGAATTTTATAAATTGTGCCAAGGAGTTTATGTCTTATTCCAGGGCAAAGGGAAGTCACTGAAGGGCTCTGAGGATAGCAACACAGATTTGTTTTCTTTCCTTTCTTTTGTTTTTTAAGTTTATTTTGAGGGGCGCCTGGGTGGCTTAGTCGGTTAAGCGTCCGACTTTCGTTTAGGTCATGATCTCGCGGTTCGTGGGTTCGGGCCCCGCGTCGGGCTCTGTGCTGACTGCCGGCTCAGAGCCTGGAGCCTATTTCAGAGTCTGTGTCTCCCTCTCTCTCTGACCCTCCCCTGTTCACGCTGTCTCTCTCTCTCCTAGAAATAAATAAAAATATTAAAAAAAAAAAAGTTTATTTTGAGAGAGCGTGGGGGAGGGGCAGAGAGAGGGGGAGATTGAAAATCTCCAACAGACCCTACACTGTCAGAGCGGAGCCTGATGCAGGACTGGAACCCATGAACTGCAAGATCATGACCTGAGCTGAAACCGAGTCAGACCCTTAACCTACTGAGCCACCCAGGGGCCCCCAGATTTAATTTTTAAATGTTCATCTTGACTGTCTTGAATAGCATGGATTGAGAAAGGCAAGATTAGATGTGGAGAGACTATTCAGGTGGCTGGCAATTTGGACTGTAAGGCCACCTGTGATACAATTGGTTTCTCTTGGTGAAGAACTGGAGTTACAGCCTGGAGCCTTTATAAACAGAGAAAAAGAAGTACATTTCCTCCGGTTGCTCTCTGCATCCAGTACCAATGTTGGCAAATTCCAGGTCCGCACAATCCCCACTTCACTACCAACCTCCCTACTTGCCTCCTCACATCTGACTTTTCCTTGTGAACTCATTCCTAATCATGTTTGTTTATATTACATCTCATCAATCAGGACAATGGCTTCTCAACCCTGCCTATGGTTTTTATTTATCGGTTATCACTAGCGGTTTCCAGACTTGGGGCTTTATTTTAATGAGAAATACTAGGGAAAAAGACTGTGTAACAGCTGTATCCCCACACCACCACCAATTAATAATCCGACACTGAAAATACTTGGAGCTTTTAAACAGCTTCCCACTCTATTCAAAAAGGACACCTATCAGATGGGGAAATATCTCCATTTTAAGGTTGACATTGAAGGCCTTCAGTTCTCTCCCCGTCGCTCTGCAGACGGCCCCCAAGGACAGGCACCGAAGTCCCCGAGCCCTCTGGGAAGTGGAGTCCTTCCGCCGGGACCCCCGACCTGGCGCGGTCGCCTCCCAAGTGCGCAGATGCGACTCCAGACGGAGCCTCGGGCTCGAGCCTTTTGTTTCCCCGTAGCTCCGTGCGTCCGGAAAGCTACTCCGTCCTTCCCTCCGGTCTGACCGCAGCCCGGCGGGGACCCGCCCTGTGGCCGGAGCCGAGTGGGCAGCGCGTCCAGGGGTAAGAGAAAGCTGGGCCTGAGGCGCGGGTCTCAGCGACCCACTGGTCCGTGCGCAGGGCTGCAGTACCTCTCGCAGCAGCCTGGACCAGGATCTCAGGTTCCGGCCCCGGCGCGGAATAGGCTGAGCCTTGCCCTCGTCCCGGGCCCGCTCCTCGGGGCTGTGCGCATCCTTCCAGCGTCTTTTCGGCTCGTACGCGAGCCGGCTCTGTAGGTTTAGTTTTGAGCTGGAAGGCGTCCCGGAAGCACAAGATGCCGCTAAGCCCTCTGGGAAATGGAGTCCGGGAACGTGGAGGAGGCGTGGGAGAGCGGGGGATTGTGGGAGCGCGACTGCAGAGACCAGTGAACTCGAGCGCCTCCTGCCAGTTTTGGCCTTAAATCTTGCCCCTCCACTAAGAAAGAGCCTTAACCTGAACTCCTGCAACAGAAAGAAAAAAAAAATGGGGTCTGCTTCTTACTGTTTCTCCTTTGCAGGCTTTGGCTACAAGCCAAGAGTACGCTTCCAAAGGGAAGCATTAGGTCCGCGGTTAAACAGGCACAACCCGCAAGTTCCGTGCCCTTTACAAAGATTGGTCACGCTCAAGTCCCAAATCACGAATTTCAGGTGCAAGCAGGATACAGTTAATAAGTTATTTCTGGTGGCAGTTTCAAGATGTGGCAGCCATTCAACAGCATGTGCTGCAAGTGTCTTTCTTGCAAATTGAATTTTATGTCAGCTTGTCCCCTTAGGCTGTACTGACTCGTTTTATTCTTCATGGTCATTCAACCTGATTTAAAGTTTAGTTTTTCTTCCTTGACATGAGGGAACCCATGTTGTCTGTCAGTTATTACTGTCAATTTCTGAAGTCTTTTGTTCTTGCTCTGACCATGCAAGGGAATCCTGGTCTGTACATTTTCAGGGTCTTTTAAAAAGGTGAGGAATCGGCTGTATTCGAGCCCCATCTTATCAACTGCCTGTTTTTATGAATAGTAAGGATGAATGAACTGTGGGAGCCCTGCTTATATAGTTAACTGCTTATATAATCACAGGATATTTTATGGCCAGTGTGTGCTTTCGGGTCTCCTGGGTGTTTCTGCACAATTTGGAAGCAGGTGTGAGGCTCACAGTTCACTGCACTGATTCTCTCTGGTTTTGCTCTGGTGTGGCATGTAGTGACTGATCTCAGTACTCTAGAGAATGCTCTTCCAGTTGTGGAGACTAATTCAGCCTAAATAATAAAGCTCACAAGCAAAGAAGAATTCCTTCTGAGGCCCTACAACTTAAATGCATAGGAATAAGCCTCCTAGGAGTAGAGATAGAGAGAGGGAGATCCCCCCGGGCAGGAACCAGTTCCAGAGGATGGCAAGCCTAACCTCAAAATCTCTCTCCAGAACTTCAGAATAGAGCTGAATGATTTTCACAAAGAAGCAGATTATGTATTGTTGGAAAGTCTGTGTTTATCTCATCTGAAACAGTGAATAAAGGAGGAAGTCATAGCAATAACAGGACAAAAAAAGAGAAGCTGATCATGGACTATCTGACCATTGAAGCTGAGGAAAAAGGTAAGAATTACAGATATAAACATGAGGCTGAAAATGGGGACAAGTGGAAGAAATACCCTCCACGAGAATTAAAAAGTTATATGCCCGTGCATGAAAGGAAATGGAAGCAGACACGTCCCCAAGTAGAGAAACTCAGTAAGCTACCAATTTTGGAAATCACTAAGTGGGCTCCTTGTGACACATTCTCCAGTCCCCTTTTCCTTGTTCAGCACTTCTGTGATCATCCACCTTCCCTCTGCAGCCGTGGAAGACAGAATATTCCATTTTCCATCCCCTGTTAGGCTATTCCAAAAGGTTGATGTCTACAAGCTTAGCTTTTTGGGCAACACACTTTCACTTTATCGTCTTACTGTATCCTCATCCCACCTTTTTGAGTAAAGTCAAGTGGGCCTTGAGTGTACAATTTACCTGGCTTGTGATAACTTTTGTCCTAATGAATTTGGAAATGGGGAGATAGAGTTTACCTCCTTCATGACTTTTCCCCCCCGCTCTAGTCCTTCCAGCCATTACTACTAAGGATGCTTCTCTGCCCCAATACCAGAACACAGAAGAAATGGAACCTACTGTTGAGTTCCTTCCTGTTGAGTTCCAGGCAAGTCTGAGTTTGATTTCTTCATCTGAAATCATAGCTTGGAGTTCACAGTGTGTCATTTTCTTTTTTCATCTTGCTTTGGAGGTCCATGGCAATCCCAACTAGAGAATTGAACCGAAGTAATTTTTCCTTGAAGACTTACAGGTCTGGGGAGAGCTCAGGCTTGAGCACTGATTTTGGGAGTAGTCTGTGTGAACAGTATTTTAAACCATGAAACTAAGAGAATAAAAAAGAGATGAAATTTTATTTCTGAGTCCTATAGCTTTCCAACACTGAGAAATCAGGGAGATGAAGAGGAACCAGCAAAGGATTCTGAGAAGATGGGATCAGTGAGATAGGGGGAAGTCAAAAGTGTGGCATACTGGTAAACAATTGGAGAAAGTGTTTCAAGGAGCAGAGAGTGATCAGCTGTTAAATGCTGCTGCTAAGTCAAGTAAAATGAGGCCTGAGAATTGACCATTGGATTTAAAAATAGGAAGATCACTGGTCACTGCCAAGAACAATTTCATGGAGTGGTTGGAATGAAAGCCTGATTGGAAAGGGTTCAGAAGAGAATAGGAGAGAAGTTAGAGGCAGGGATGACCGACACCTATTTTGGAGAGTTTTACTCTAAACCAGAGGAGAGAAATAGGGTGATAGCGGGAAGCAATAGTAAGACCAAAGAGGGTTTTCCTTTTTTTTTTTTTTTCTTTTTTCAAGATGGGAGAAATAACAATTGCTTACAGGTATGTAAGAATGGATGGAGAAGAGAAGATGTCTAACGACTGAGCTCTGGGGAACTCTAACATTTAGAAACATAACTTCATTTATTTTAAACAAAAAATCATGTGAGTTAGGAGTGATGCTTATTTCACAGTAAAACGGAATCTCACAGGGGCTCCTGACTGGCTCAGTCAGTGGAGCATGTGACTCTTAATCTCAGGGATGTAAATTCAAGTCCCATGTTGGGTATAGAGATTACTTAAACTTAAAATCTTGTGGGGGTGCCTGGGTGGTTCAGCCGTTTGGGTTTAGCTTAGGTCATGATCTTGTGCTTTGTGGGTTCAAACCCCGCATCGGGCTCTGTGCTGACAGTTCAGAGCCTGGAGCCTCCTTTGGATTCTGTGTCTCCCTCTCTCTCTCTGCTCCATTCATGCTCACTCCTTATCTCTTTTTCAATCTCAAAAATAAACATTAAAAATTTTTTAAATCAGTAAATCCAGGGGTGCCTGAGTGGCTCAGTCAGTTAAACATCTTACTTTGGCTCAAGTCATGATCTCATGGTTCTTGGGTTCAAGCCCCATATTGGGCTCCATGTTGACAGCTCAGAGCCTAGAGCCAGATTTGGATTTTATGTCTCCCTCCCTCTGCCCCTGCCCCACTCACACTCTGTCTCTCAAAAATAAATTAAAAACATTAAAAAGTTCTTTTTTTAAAATTAGTAAATCCAAACAAACCAACCAACCAACCAGTAAATTTGGGGTGCTTGGGCGGCCCAGTTGGTTAAATGTCCGACTCTTGATTTTGGCTCAGGTCATGATCTCACAGTTCCTGAGATCAAGCCCTTTGTTGGCATCTGTGCTGACTTCATGGAGTTTACTTAGGATTTGCTCTCTCTCCCTCTCTCTGCCCCTACCCCGCTCATGTGCATATGCTTTCTCTTTAAATAAATAAACTAAAAAAAAAACAAAAAACAAAAACAAAACAGTAAATCCATTGATTCAGAACAACTGCAATTACTAAAAGATAACTAGATAAATCTAAAAGTCATGACCCTAAGTACAGAGAAAGAAGAGCATGACAGCATGTATACATTCGGGATATCAAGCAGAAGTTCTAGAAAATCTCAGAATATCCTGAAATCAGTATAAATTACATGTCTGAGACTTACCCCATCTACAACAACTAAGTGCAATTAGTAATTAACATTTGGTTGTCACTCAATGGTTAATTTATATTAGATTTCTATAGTAAAATATGCGAGAGAGAGAAAAATACAGTAAAGAGTATAGCTTTGCTGTCAAATCACTATGCTGTGCACCTGAAACTAATATATTTTATGTCAACTATACTTGAATTAAAAGAAAACAAGTATATGGGGCACCTGGGTGACTCAGTTGGTTGAGCGTTCGACTCGTGATTTCAGCTCAGGTCATGATCCCAGGGTCGGGAGACTGAGCCCCACATCAGGCTCTGATCTGAGCATGGAGCCTGCTTAGGATTCTCTCCCTTTGAGAGAGGCAAACCATGAGAGACTCTTGAATGCTGACAAAAACTGAGGACTGATGGATGTCGGGGGGAGGGGGGAGGGGCATAGAGGAGGGCACTTGTGGGGATGAGCACTGGGTGTTATGTGGAAACTAATTTGACAATAAACTATTTGTAAAAAAAAAAAAAAAAGATTCTCTCCCTTTGCCCCTCTCCCCTGCTCATGCTCTCTTAAAATGAAATAGGGGCGCCTGGGTGGCTCAATTGTTTAAGCATCCGACTTTGGCTCAGGTCCTGATCTCAGAGTTCATGGGTTTGAGCCCCGCATCAGGCTCTGTGCTGACAGCTCCTAGCCTGGAGCCTGTTTCAGATTCTGTGTCTCCCTCTCTCTCTGCCCCTCCCCCACTTGTGCTCTGACTCTCCCTCTCAAAAATAAATAAGCATTTAAAAATTTTTTAAATTTTTTCTTAAAAAGATAAAATAAATATAAAATAAAATGAAATAAAATGTTGTTCCATTAAAAAAAAGAACCGAAAAGAATATAGTTTTGGAGTCAGACTATCTGGGTCCAGGTCTCAGATTTGATCCTCACATCTGTAAGTACTGTTAGTAATAGTACTTATCTCATGGAGTTATCATTACAAGAGGTAGTTCAAAGGACAGCACATAGAAAATATATTGTTAGCTATTATTATTTTTCCTAATATATACATACTTTGAAATTTTAGACTGTTCCATTAAAATAAAGTTTTAACTGTCAAATTAAAAAATANGACTGCCAGCTCAGAGCCTGGAGCCTGTTTCAGTCTGTGACTCCCTCTCTCTCTGACCCTCCCCTGCTCACGCTGTCTCTCTCTCTCTCTCTCCCCTAGAAATTTAAAAAAATATATATATATGTATATATATATATAAACCTTTCTCTTCTAGATTGTTCTCTTCCCCAAATTCTCTAAGAATGTGCTTGTTCTTCCAGGAATTGGTGACAGTCAATGATAAGGAAATGGACTTCACTCATATGGAGGAAGAACAGCTAAATTCTGCCCAAAGGTACATGGGCATGGATATGAAAGTGGAGAATTGTGGGAGCCTGGTATTTTGGGGTAAGGAAATTATTTTGTAATGCAAACTGCTTACTGGGACATAAACTTCCTCTATAACTCATGGCATCTAAAATTCTATAGTTGAGGTGCCTGGGTTGTTCAGTCGGTTAAGGGTCCGACTTCGGCTCAGGTCATGATTTCACGGTTCGTGAGTTCAAGCCCCGGGTCAGGCTCTGCGATGACAGCTCAGAGCCTGGAGCCTGCTTCTGATTCTGTCTCCCTCTCTCTGTGCCTCTCCCCCATTCACACTCTTTCTGTCTCTAAAAAATAAATAAACATTAAAAATTTTTTGAAAAAATAAATTAAAAAAAATAAAATAAAATGCCATCGTTGGGGCGCCTGGGTAGCTCAGTCAGTTGAGTGTTCAACTTCAGCCTAGGGCATGATCTCGCCATTCCCAAGTTCGAACCCCGCATTGGGCTCTGTGCTGACAGCTCAGAGCCTGGAGCCTGTTTTAGATTCTGTGTCTCCCTGTCTCTCTCTGCCCTTCTCCACTCACGCTCTGTCTCTCTCTCTCAAAAATAAACATTTAAAAAATAATAATAAAATAAAATGCCATAGTTTTGCTTAAGATCCAGAGAGCCTGATCCCCTAAGAGATCTCTGATCATTCTGGGCTCAGAATTGGGCTGCTTTTCTCTGTTGGCAAATAAAAGTTTACTATATCTGGTATTGAAAAAGGATTGCTTTATTACATTGGTTTTAAGATTTATAAAATTATAGGGGCACCCGAGTGGCTCTGTCAGTTAAGCGTCCGACTTCTGCTCAATTCATGATCTCACAGTTCGTGGGTTCAAGCCCCGCGTCGGGCTCTGTGCAGTCAGCTCAGAGCCTGGACCTGTTTCAGATTCTGTGTCTCCCTCTCTCTCTGACCCTCTCCTGCTCTCTGTCACTCTCTCTCTCTCTGTCTCTCTGTCAGAAATAAATAAAACATTAAAAACACTTTTAAAACAGATTTATAAAATTATAGTAATGAAAACAGTGTGGTATTGGTAAAAGGATAGATGTAAATCAATGGAACAGAACAGATAGTGTGGAAATAGACTGCACATGTGTGGTCAATTAATTTTTTTTTGCAATCATTATTCTATTCTATTCTATTCTATTTTTTTTTTCCAGGAATAGAATTTAGTGTCTTTTATGTTTTGTCTCCCTCTCTGTTTTTATCTTATTTTTGCTTCCCTTTCCCTATGTTCATCTGTTTTGTTTCTTAAATTCCACATTAAGTGAAATCATATGATATTTGTCTTTCTCTGACTGACTTATTTCACCTAGCATAATACACTGTGTTTCCATCCATGTTATTGCAAATGGCAAGAATTCATTCTTTTTGATTGCCAAGTAATATTCCATTGTATATGTATACCACATCTTCTTTATCCATTTGTCATTTGATGGATATTTGGGCTCTTTCCATAATTTGGCTACTGTTGATAGTGTTGCTATAAACATTGGGGTGAATGTGCCCCTTCAAATCAGCATTTTTGTATCCTTTGGATAAACACCTAGTAGTGCAATTGCTGGGTTATAGGGTATTTTATTGTTTATTTTTTGAGGAGCCTTCATACTGTTTTTCAGAGTGGCTGCACCACGAACTGCAAGATCATGACCTGAGATGAAGTCAGATGCTTAACCAACTGAATCACCCAGGCACTCTATACAGTTGGATTTAAAGCTACTTGTCTTCTATTTGTTCCATCTTTTCCTTATTCATTTTTCTTTCTTTTTCACTTTTTTGTTTGTATATTTTTTACACCATTTTATCTCCACAATTAGCTTACCACTAAACCTTACTTAAAGTTTTTTAATGGTTGTCCTAGAGTTCCCAATATGCTTCTTTAACTAATCACAATATTTTTAATCGTTATTCATTTTTGAGAGAGAGAGAGACAGAGTGCACGTAGAAGAGTGGCAGAGAGAGAAAGAGACACAGAATCCAAAGCAGACTTCAGGCTCTGAGCTAGCTGTCAGCACAGAGCCCGATGCGGGGCTTGAACTCACGACTGTGAGATCATGACCTGAGCTGAAGCCAGGCACCTAACTGTCTGAACCACCCAGGAGCCCCAATCACAATATATATTTTTAAAATGTATTTATTTTGAAAGACAGAGAGAGCAGAAGGTGGATAGAGAGAGGAAGAGAGAGAATCCCAGGCAGGCTCCATGCTGTCAGCACAGAGCCTGATGATACAGGGCTTGAACTCACAATCCTGGAATCATTACCTGAGCCGAATTCAAGAGTTGGATACTTAATTGACTGAGCCACCCAGGCACCCCAAACACACTATATTTTTAAAGAGTATTATACCAGGGGCACCTGGGTGGCTCAGTCAGTTAAGCATTCCACTTCCCTTAGGTCATGATCTCACAGTTTATGATTTCAAGCCCTGCATCACGCTCTCTGCTGTCAGCACAGAGCCTGATTCAGATCCTCTGTCTCCCTCTCTCTCTGCACTTCCCCTGCCTAAAATAAACAAACATTTATTTAAAAAAAATAATATTACACACTTCGTGCCTAGTGTAGGAAACCTCTAGAGAGTTCCAATTCCTCTCTCCCATCTTGTGTATAATTGTTTTCATGCATTTTACCTTTACATACATTATAAAATCACAATATGTTGCTTCTATTTTTTTTTAAACATTTATTCATTTTTGAGAGACAGAGAGTGAGCTGGGGAGGGGCAGAGAGAGAGACACACAGAATCTGAAGCAGCCTTCAGGCTCTGAGCTGTCAGCACAGAGTCCTACGCAGGGCTCAAACTCATGAACCATTAGAT
Organism: Crocuta crocuta; assembly: GCF_008692635.1. Lineage (NCBI taxonomy): Eukaryota > Metazoa > Chordata > Mammalia > Carnivora > Hyaenidae > Crocuta > Crocuta crocuta. The sequence continues at coordinate 1,293,454 of NW_027529425.1, read as the reverse complement.
CATGACCTGAGCTGAAGTCAGACACTTAACCGACCAAGCCACTCAGGTACCCCTGTTGCTTCTACTTTTAAGACAGTCAGTTATCTCTTAAAGTAATTAAAAATAAGGAAAAAAATTGGGGTGCCTGGGTGGCTCTGTCAGTTAAGCATCTGACTTCGGCTCAGGTCATGATCTCACAGTTCAAGGGTTTGAGCCCTGCATTGGTCTCTGTGCTGAAAGCTCAGAGCCTGGAGCCTGCTTCAGATTCTGTGTCTCCCTTTTTTTCTGCTCCTCCCCTGCTCATGCTGTCTCTCTCAAATAAACATAAAAAAATTCTTTTAAATAAGAAAAAAATTAATTTTATATCTATTTTCATTTATGCCATTGCCAGCACTATTCATTTTTAATATAGACCAGGGGTTGGCAAACTTTCTCTATAAAGGACCAGATAGTGAACATTTTCTGCTTGTTGGGTCATATACTCTCTTGCAATTAGTTAACTTTGTCACTGTAGCATGAAGGCAGCCATAAACAATATGTAAACAAGTGGGAATGGCCAGATTTGGTCTGTGGTGGGTCAGTTCGGCCCATGGGCTATAACATGCTGACCCCTACTGTAGATCCAAGTTCTTGACTTGCATCAATCACCTTCTGCCTATAAGAGCATTTTTTTTAAAACTCCAAGTTAGTTAACATATAGTATAATAATGAGTTCCCAAATAGAATTTAGTGATTTATCACTTACATATAATACCCAGTGCTCATCCCAAAAAGTGCCCTCCTTAATGCCCATCACCCATTTAGCCCATCTCCTCACCCACCTCCCCTCTATCAACCCTCAGTTTGTTCTCTGTATTTAAGAGTCTCTTATGATTTGCCTCCTTCTCTGTTTTTACCTTTTTTTGCTTCCTTTCCCCTATGTTCATCTGTTGTGTTTCTTAAATTCCACCTATGAGTGAAATCATATGATATTTGTCTTTCTCTGACTGACTTATTTCTGGGGACAGGAGGGAACTATTTAAAAAGTCAAAAGTGGTTGTTTCTGGGTGATTCTTAGAAGTTATTTTTTTTGTCTTGTACTTTTTCAAAACTGTCTAATTTCAACCTGTGTTTTTATCTTTCCACCCTTCCACAGATGTTTTATATTAACATTTATTCTAATCCCACTTGCTTATCCTCCTTCCTGATTAGTCTGCTCAGTTTTCCATTTTCTTAGGTAGAGCATCCTCATTGTCCTTTTATTGTGCCTTATATTACTCATCCTCCCATCTCTGTTATTTCCTGATACTTCCTCTGCCACTGCCATGAGGTGCTTTCTGAAAACATTCTAATAAATGTGTTTAATAAGCATCAGTTTTGGGGGTGCCTTGGTGGCTCAGTTGCTTGAGCATCTGACTCTTGGTTTCAGCTCTGGTCATGATCTCATGGTTATGGGATCGAGCCCCACATCAGGCTCTGTGCTGACAGCAAGGAGCTTGCTTAGGATTCTCTCTCTCCCTCTCTTTCTGCCCCTCTCTCTGGATCTCTCTCACTCTCAAAAGAAATAAACATTTTTTTAAAGCATCCTTTTTGTTTTCTTTTTCCTCTTGCCAACTCAGCAGTTTTCTTTCTCTCATCAGAGAGAAAACACAATTAAGTGTACTTTTTATGTATTCCAGATTCCGAATCTATACCTGAAACGAAAGAATCTTTTTCAAAGCAAGGACTTTATGAAGAAGTGTCCCCTGAAAGAGAACTGATAACAGAAAGACTTGTAAAGGATGAGGCCTGGGACTCCGAATTGATAGAAACCTGGCAATGTGAAGGCACATTAGAAAGGCACCAAGGAAACCAGAAGAAAGATTTAAGGCAAGCCATAATTAAACAGAAGAAAAACCCTGTGGAGGATTGTAATGAAATTGGGGAAAGTTCAAACCCAATTAAACATCAAAATATTTACTCAGTGAAAAAGCCTTGGAAGTGCAATGAATGTGGGAAGTCCTTCAGTTACTACTCAGCCTTTATCCTACATCAGAGAATTCATACTGGAGAGAAGCCTTATGCATGTACTGAGTGTGGAAAGGCCTTCAGTCGGAGCTCATCACTTATTCAGCATCAGAGAATTCACACGGGAGAGAAACCTTATGAGTGTAATGAATGTGGGAAGACCTTTAGTCATCGGTCAGCCCTCATTCAACATCATATCATTCACACTGGAGAAAAGCCCTATGAGTGCAATCAATGTGGGAAGGCCTTCAACCAAAGCACATACCTTATTCAACATCACAGAATCCATACTGGAGAGAAACCCTATAAATGCAAGGAATGTGGGAAAGCTTTCAATGATACCTCATCCCTAATTAAACATCAAAGAGTTCATACTGGAGAAAAACCTTATGGATGTAAAGAATGTGGGAAAGCCTTTAGTGACAGGTCGGGCCTCACTCAACATCAGAGAACTCATACAGGGGAAAAGCCCTATGAATGCAGTGAATGTGGGAAAGCCTTCAGTTACTGTTCAGCTCTTATTCAACATCAAGGAACCCATACTGGGGAGAAACCTTACAAATGTAATGAATGTGGGAAGGCCTTCAGTGACCGCTCAGCTCTCATAAGACACCACAGAATTCATACTGGAGAGAAACCTTACAAATGTAAAGAATGTGAGAAAGCCTTCAGCCAGAGCTCATCTCTTACAAAGCATCTGAGAACTCATACTGGAGAGAAACCATATAAATGCAATGATTGTGACAAAGCCTTCAGCCAGAGTTCATCTCTTATTCAACACCAGAAAACCCATAGAGGAGAAAAACACTACAGATGTAAGAAATGTGAGAAAACCTTCAGTGTGCGCTCAGCCTTTTATCAACATAAACAAATTCATAATAAATAGAATGCAGTAAATTCATGAAATAATTATGTATTCTTGGGGCACCCAGCTGGCTTAATCAGTAGGACATGCAACTCTTGATTTTGGGGTCATGAGTTCAAGCCCCACGTTGGGCACAGATTTTACTTAAAAAAAGGAAAAAGAAAAAGAATTATGTATTCTTTGCTGATCATGTAAACCTGTTCTAAATATTACAGGGTATACTACAAAAACATATGAGGCTGTGTCATGCAAAAAACACCTCTCTTCCTTGAAACATTAGGTATGGGAAGAAGACAAGAGGTACAGTAACAGAACCCAAAAACCTAAAGCAGTGGAGAAGAGAATTCCTAGGGGAACACAGAAGGAGAAAGTCTAATTTAGTTACAGAAAACAGAGCCAGGAGCTAAGCATCTAATATCAGTAGAAAAGTTAATCCAAGCAGCAGGCTTACAGTACTTGAGGCTGATCGCTCTCTAAATAGTAGTTTCAACCTGAAGCCAAGTGGGGAGGATCGGGATCCCAAAAAGGAAAATCACCAGGCTGTTTCTCCAGAGAAATAAAGCGGGGGGCGGGGGGGGGGAACCTAAGTCCAGGTAATCCTCCTTTTCTCTGTCCCTGCACTCCCCTGTTCGCTTGAACTTTTGCAAATATTTAAACCAGTGCTTATTAATCCTGGATGTACACTGAAATCATCTGAAAAATACCTAGAGATTCTGATTAAATTTGGCCTGAGCCTGTATCCTGGGCATCAGGAATTTGAAAACTCCTCAGGTAGTTCCAATATGCAGCCAAGATTAAGAACGACTGATTTAGGCTCTTTCTGCACAAGGATCAAGTCAATAAGGTAGGAGGAGTATAGGCAGAATAATAACAATCTACGTCAGTTCTCAGGAGCGCTTTGTGTCCTTGTTTCTGCCTTTTCTTTCACTTGCCAATTGTATAATGTCATCTTTTCTTTTACCTGATGTTGGATCTTTTGTTTGATCCTTTTTAGTTTTCTCTTTGTGTGAATTGAGCTGCCTGATCCTAACTTCTGATTTGGCCCCTCACCTTTGCTAAATGTGCTCTTTAAGCTTGTGCTAAATGTGCTTACAGCTTTCTCAACCTCTTCTGCCCATGAGGATCATATATTGTGCTTGCTACCCATGGCCCGATGGTGGCAAATATTAACCATAAGAAACAATAAGAGGACCTACAGAACAAAATCAAGACCAAAACAAGAGTCGAGACATGGTGACTGGAAAGGAACTTCAAAGAGTTAAACTTCTGAGTCCAACTGTATAGTTTGTATCTTAGAATTTCCTGAAATTATAATAAAATTTAGTTGTGTGCACGAATTAATACTAAACTTCAAGGGAGGGAGGTGGAAGGCATGGTAAATAAAAAGGGTTTCTACATTCAGTATGACAAACGATCATACTGTAATCCCTATAGAATACCCATTAAATAATAATGCAAGTAGAGGAATTAAATTACATATTAAAAAATGTTTAACCCTAGAGTTGCCTGGCTGCTTTAGTCAGAGGAGCATGTGACTCTTGATCTTGGGGTTGTGAGTTTGAGTCCTACATTGGGTGTAGAGATTACCTAGATAAATGAAGCTTTAAAAAAATGTTTAACCCAAAAGAAGGCAGGAAAGAGGAAGAGGGACACAGAACAAATTGTAAACAGGTAGCAAACTGGGGGACCTGTGTTCAACCACATCAACAATTATAGTAAACATAAAAGAAACACTCCAAATAAAACTGACAGATTGTCAGACTGAATAAAGAATGACCCAACTATATCTAAAAGAGGCACACTTTAAATACAGAAACACAGGTGAACATTCAAAAGACACACAGTGAAAACACTAATCATAAGAAAGCTGGATATGTTAATATCAGATATAATAGAATTCAAGAAGGTATTATCATAGATACAGAAGGCTATTTTATAATGATAAAATGGTCAGTTAATCAAGGTTAGTAAATCTTATAATGTGTAACCATGTTACAGATATGACATGTTAATATACATAAGATTTATAATTTTAAGTTTATTAATATATTATGAACCTAATATCAGGGCTTCCAAAATCACAAGGTAAAAACTGACAGAACTAAGTTGTTTTTTTGTTTTTTTTTTAAATTTATTTCTAGGAGAGAGAGAGAGACAGCGTGAGCAGGGGAGGGTCAGAGAGAGAGGGAGACACAGACTCCGAAACGGGCTTCAGGCTCTGAGCTAGCAGTCAGCACAGAGCCCGACGCGGGGCTGGAACCCACGAACCGCGAGATCATGACCTAAGCGAAAGTCGGACGCTTAACCGACTAAGCCACCCAGGCGCCCCAAGAACTAAGTTTTTAAGAAGAACAATCTGGGGCACCTGGGTGGCTCAGATAGTTAAGCATCTGACTTCGGCTCAGGTCATGATCTTGTGGTTCGTGGGTTTGAACCCTGCATCGGGCTCTGTGCTGACAGCTCACAGCCTAGAGCCTGCTTCGGAGTCTGTGTTTCCCCCTCTCTCTGCCCATCCCCTGCTCACGCTCTGTCTCTCTCTCTCAAAAATAAAAATAAACATTTAAAAAATAAAAAAGATGCTTAAAAAAAAGAACAATCCACAATTTTATAATTAGAAATTTTAATACTCCATTCTCAGCAGTTGATAGAACATCTAGACAGCAAATATTAAATATATAGAAGAGTGAACAACACCTTGAGTGAACAATCTACCATCTTGAATCAATTGGCATATATAGAATACTTTATAGAACACACAAGGAACACACGGCAACTTCAGAGTGCACATCCCCTTCAAGTGCACATGGGATGTCCAAGTTACATTGTACATTGGGCCTTAGAGCAAGGCTCAGTAAATTTACAGAACTGAAAATATTTTCTACTACGTTTAATGAAAGTGGAGATCAATAAAAATAAGATAGGAAATTCACCAAATATTTGGAAATTAAATGCCATACCTCTAACTAACCCAAGTCAAAAAATTTAAAGGAAAATGTATTGAAATAATATGTTCTTTTTTCTTTTTTTAATGTTTTATTTACTTCTAGAGAGAGAGAGAGAGAGCGTGAGCAGGGGAGGGTCAGAGAGAGAGGGAGACACAGAATCTAAAGCAGGCTCCAGGCTCTGAGCTAGCTGTCAGCACAGAGCCTGATGCAGGGCTTGAACGCACGAACCATGAAATCATGACTTGAGCCGAAGTTGGATGCTTAACCGACTGAGACACCCAGGCACCCCTGAAATAATATGTTCTTTGACAAAAGTGGGATTAGTCTAGATATCAATAACATAATAGGGGGAAAAGTCTCAACTTCCTAGAAATTAAGAAAAACCACTGTTAAATAACCAAAGAGAAAATAAATAAAAGTAGAAATTGGAAAACAGTTTTGTCTGTATAATAATGAAAATGCAACATATCCCAACTGTGGGATACAACTAAAGCAACATATGGACAGAAATCTCTTGCATTTAATTATCTAACATTAGAAAAGAAGGCTGAAGGGTGCCTGGTGACTCAGTTGGTTGAGCATCTGACTCTTGATTTCTGCTCAGTTCATGCTCACAGATTTGTGGGATCGAGCCCTGTGTCAGGCTCTGCACTGATAGAGTGGAGCCTGCTTATGTTTCTCTCTCTCTCCTCTCACTGCCCCTCCCCCTCTTGTGCACACGCTTTCTCTCTCAAAATAAAGAAACANAACCGCGAGATCATGACCTAAGCGAAAGTCGGACGCCCAGCCGACTAAGCCACCCAGGCGCCCCTCATCATCTCAGTTTCCATTGACAGACTAAAAGTGGAAGCAAATTTAAACACAAAAGAAAACATATAATAAAGAGAAGAAATTTAAAAATACAAAGCAGATACACAATAAAGAAAATCAACAAAGGCAAAGGTTGGTACTTTGTGTATGGCTACTTTTACAAAACAAAGCAAAACGAAGGAAAACTGAAGAACACACAAGAATTATATGTAGGGATTGGAGGGAATGAAGTTAATGGAGCAGGGATAGAATGCCACCTTTACTGCATTTTGTTTTGATTTTTGAGTCACTCAAAAAGTTTTACTATCCATCCAGTACTATTCCAAGCCATATTGGATCCTGAAGCAAAAAGAAACATATATGCCCCTATATACACTTATCGGAATACCTTCCCATGCTTTGAACCAGATTGGGAAAGTTAATAAAATCTCCCTAATTAAGAAAAAATGACTATATGGGCGCCTGGCTGGCTCAGTCAGTAGAGCGTTTTGAGTTTGAGCCCCTCAGTAGGCATCAAGTTTACTTAAAAGATGATGATGATGATAGATAGATAGATAGATAGATAGATAGATAGATAGATAGATAACGAAAAAAATATGACAACCTGTACAAAGTGGGATGTGATGGCTTCATGTCCCAGGAACCATGAGCTGATTGGAAATAATTGTTCTCAGTGCATAACAATCCTAGTTTATAAAACAAGCAAACAACAGTTTGTTTTATCTAAAATTCTAGTATTTTGTTTTTCATGGATTTTTTTGCATTAATTTTGATTTAGAAAATATTGCATTAAAACATTATTTGTCTTGATTACTGAGGGTTTTGTTTTTTTTTTTGGTGCCCTCTTAAATTTTGCATCCAAAGTGATTGTTTGATTTGCCTCACCCTGATCCTGCCCTGAACACATTAGATGGGATCATCTGGAGCTGGGGGAGCTGGAATGGAGGAGATTTAGTGATTTTCATCATGGCCAAGGAAAGCAAAGACTGTGGACATATTTATTTAAAGACTCATGGGGCACCTGGGTGGCTCAGTTGGTGGGGCATCCGAATTCATCTCAAGTCATGATCTCACAGCTGGTGAGTTCCAGCCCCGAGTTGGGCTCTCTGCTGTCAGCATGGAGCCTGCTTTGATTTCTGTCTCCGTCTCTCTGTCTCTGCCCCTCCTCAGCTCATGCTTTCTCTCTGTCTCAAAAATAAATAAAAATATCAAAACAAAAAAAAACTCATTAAAAGATGTAAAGATATGGGTAGGTTTTAGGAAATTCTAAAACTTGGTGTGTGTGTGTGTGTGTGTGTTTATCTCAGAATCACAGGTTGGTGTTACTGGGCAGTTTGGGTTTTCATCTTTGTGACTGAAGAAATCAACAGAGACATCCATGGGTTACCCAATCTTACTCTAGGATTTTCCATTTGGAGCTCTGAAGGCTTCTTCTCAGGGGCACTTCAGGGGACCACATGCCTCCTGATAGGGTTCAAACACCCAATATCCAACTACAGTTGCTGAGCTCACATTCCTGTCCCTGCTCTAATTGGGGACCTCAGTTGGCCCTGTCCATGCCCATGGCAAGATTGCTGCGACTATATAGATTTCCTCAGGTGAGTGATTTAAAAGCTCATTTTCATTTTACCACCCTTTACCTACCAACTTGAACAACCTCCTTGCAGTTTCAACCCAAAGTCACAGTGCAGCCCCCCTCAAAGCATAATGGAGCACCCAGGCATTCCTCCACATTCAGCAAACATTTTCCCAGGACCCCGTTTCCGTAAGTACAATGAGGAAAATAATTGCACTTACTTCACAGAGTTATTATGTGGATGCTGTAAATTAATTCATGTAAAGCACATGAAATGGTCCCTGGCACACAGGGTGAGGTCTGGGAGGGTCCAAACACAGAAGCTTCTGTCCCTGTGGAGTTGGGATATGTCACACTGCTGCTAGTGTGGATGTATTCACCAATTTGGAAGCTCTCCGAATCCATACTCTTGGGGTTTTATGGGGGTTTCCTCACAGAGGTATGATCAATTATTAACTCCATTTCCAGCCCCTTTCCCCTCTCTGAAGAAATGAGAGGCAGGACTGAAAATTCCAAGCTTCTCATCATGGCCTTGGTCTTCCTGGTGACCATGGCCCATCCAGGAGCCCCCTAAGAGCCCACCCAGAGTCACTTCAATAGATCAAAAGATGCTCCCAGTGCTCTTACCATTAGGAATTTATAAGCGTTTTTTTCTTTTAAGTTGATTTATTTTGAGAGAGACTGAATGTGTGAGCTGGGTGTGAGGGGGAAGCAGAGAGATAGAGAGAAAGAGAGAATCCCAAGCAGGCTCCGTGCTGTCAGCGTAGAGTCTGACGTGGGGCTTGAATCCATCAACCATGAGACCTGAGCCAAAATCAAGAGTAGGACATTTAACCAACAGAGCTACCCAGGCACCCCAGGAATTTACAAAGGTGTTAAGAGTCCTGTGTCAGGGATGAGGTCAAAAACAAATATTAGAGGGACACCTAGGTGACTCAGTCGATTAAGTGTCCAACTTTGGCTCAGGTCATGATCTCATGGTTCATCAGTTCGAGCCCCATGTGGGGCTCTGGGCTGACAGTTTAGAGCCTGGAGCTTGCTTTGGATTCTGTGTCTCCCTCTTTCTCTGCTTTTACCCTGCTCACATTCTGTCTCTCTCTCTCTCTCTCAAAAATAAAATAAATATAAAAAAATTTTTTAATATAAAACCCCAAATATTAGAATAAGAGATACTCCTGACACTATTATCATTCAGGGAATTACAAAGGTTTTATGAGCTCTGTGCCAGGAGCTGGGTGGCAGAGACCAATGTATGTATTTTCTGTCACCTCACACCAGGAGGGTCCAGTCTGAGGAATGGCAGAGAGTCTGGATGAGGTTTTTGTTAAAGTTGCACATAATGCAATGAGATTCTCTCAGATTTCACAAGAGAAATAACATAATGTGTAGGCCAACATAGACGGGAAGTGGCTGGCAGGAACTATATAAGGGAGTCTGAACCCCAGAAAACTTGGTTTAAAGGTAGACACAGTGTGTTCTGCCTAGTCCTAGAGATGAATTAAAATGGAAACAAAAAGCAGAAACAGGGACACAAGTCCTACCAATGCAAGAGACAGTAGGAAAACTGAGTTCCCAAGCCTTATCCAAGGACCTAATGGAGGAGGGGAACTAGGATATTAACATCCCTAAGTTAATTTATAATGTTAGCATGCTACCAGTATAAGTAGTTTTATTTCTGCAGCTGTATTTATGAATTCTATAACTCATGTAAAAAAATAAATAAGCAGGGGCGGCTGGGTGGCTCAGTTGGTTAAGCATCCAACTCTTGATTTTGGCTCAAGTCATGATGTCAGGCTCAGGTAATGATCTCAAGGATTGTGAGTTCAAACCCTGCATCACGATCTGTGCTGTCAGCACGGCGGAGCCTCCTTGGAATTCCCTCTCTCTCTCTCTCTGCCCCTTCCCCGCTTGCATGTGTTCATATGCTCTCTAAATAAATAAATAAATAAACTAAAAAAAAAAAAAAGAAGTAGAAGGGGAGAACAATGAGGAGGGGGAGAAGAAGAAACCAAAAATCATGGTGAATTCATTTTTAATTTGGGAGTAGAGAAATATTTCTAACGATGTCTCAAAATCCAAAATCCAAAGTCTATACCCCAAGAGGAAAACATTCAAGCACAATTTCAGACAGTTCAGTCAGAAAATGCAAATGCAATTGTAAAAAGAAATGCAATGGAATAAATTTAAAGATTGAATTGGCTTTGTTGAATGATTCATGAATTGGGCAGCATCCTATCCAGCACTAGAATGGAACTCCAGAGGGCTACAGAAGAAAAGGTTTGTATTTTTATTCATTAAAATTTTTTTTAATGTTTATTTTTGAGAGAGAGAGTGGGGGAGGGTCAGAGAGAGAGGGAGACACAGAATCCAAAGAAGGCTCCAGGCTCTGAGCTGTCAGCACAGAGCCCAGCGCAGGGCTCAAACTCACAGACCGCAAGATCATGGTCTGAGCTGAAGCTGGATGTTTAACCGTCTTGATTCACTCAGGTGCTCCCAGAAGGAAAGGTTTTTTTAAAAAGGCAGAGAGAGTGTACAACAAGGAAATCATAGATGGAAAAATAAATCATCTGGCAAGGTAACCTTCCTTTGGGGGACAGTAGAGTCTGTTAGAAGCATTGCTTCATTGGTGCTGACCAGAAAATTCCAGACTGACCAGTTAGGATTGCATTCCTAGGAAATGTCGAAACTGTAATCAGGGCAGTTAAATATTGGCATGGTGTCATGGGTTTGAGACAGGGAAACCGAAGGACTCCATAAAAATCTGGGTTGTTCTGTGTGTGTGTGTGTGTGTGTGTGTGTGTGTGTGTGTGTGTGTTTCCTGCTTCTATTCTTATTAGGACCTGCACCCCCACCCCACTCTACACACTTCTCAGAATGTCCTCCCTGGATTTTAAAAATGTTGTTTGTTTGTTTGTTTGTTTGTTTGTTTTTGAGGGGGTGGGGGAAGGGGAGAGAGAGAGGAAGAGAGAGAATCCCAAGCAGGGTCCATGCTGTCAGCGCACAGCCCAGACTCAGGGTTCCATCTCGCCAACAGTGAGATTATGACCTGAGCTGAAATCAAGAGTCAGATGTTCAACCCACTGAGCCCCCCAGACACGCCTAGAATGTCCTCCTTGTAAGAGACAAGGAATTCATGATTTCTTTAACATCTAAGCAAGGACCAGGTAAGAATGACCAGAGGAAGAGAATGGTAGAGAACACACAGCCAGGGACCCCCTTGGTAGAGAATGCCTCTACCACTGTAGAGGCTGCTTTTAGGAAAACAGGCTTGAGTGATGGAGTGTGGAAAGGGCCCACAGCAGTTCCTTGGCTGAATACAGACAGGCCCATTGGGTGACCCAAAATATCCATAGGCCCTAACTGACCAATGGGTTAATTACATCCAGGCACAGTTACCAAAAAAGGGTAGAATTCCATACCTAGCCATACCTCCTCACCTTCCCTGTTTTAAAAACAGCCCCCACTCATTGCCTCGAGGCAGACAGCCTCTCCTCTGCTATCCTGCCTGCCCCTCCCTTAAAGTATGTTCCATAAACTTCTATTGCCTTTCTTCTGCCTCAGGTGAATTCTTTCCCCATCCAGGCCCTTGGCTTCCACCTGATCCTTGCCCCACATTTGGAGACCCCCATTCGACCAGATTTAGACACCACAGCCATCCTATGCACATTCTGGACCATGGCACTAGACATCTCCATGCCAACACCCCCTCGTTCCAAGGAATAACACCTGGCCCCTTGTCTTTGCTCTAACCGGTTCCTGGATAACTGAGGGGACACGTGCACCAGACCACTGTCCTCAGTAAAAACCCCAGACTGCAAACAAAGATGAGACTCCCTCCTTTCCTTTCTGAGTATCCTGGACACTGTCTATATATGCACTCTCTCTACACCTTTTATAAACTCTGCTCTTACTTCCTGCTGGCTTACGCTTGATTTCTATCTTACAGCCAGGGACCCCCTTGCCTCATCCTACGGGACCCTCTCTGGGTCCCCAGACCCAGCCCGCAAGCATCACCTTTAACCCAAGCGACTCCATTTGGGGCCTGTTGCTTCCTTTTAACAATTTAAATACTGAAAATTTTAAGTGCTGCTAGGAATTTACCCAAGGGATACAGGAGTGCTGATGCATAGGGGCACATGTACCCCAATGTTCATAGCAGCACTTTCAACAACAGCCAAATCATGGAAAGAGCCTAAGTGTCCATCAATGGATCAAAAAGATGTGGTTTATCTATACCATGGAATACTACATGGCAATGAGAAAGAATGAAATCTGGCCATTTGTAGCAACGTGGATGGAACTTGAGGGTGTTATGCTGAGCGAAATAAGTCAGGCAGAGAAAGACAGATACCATATGTTTTTACTTGTGGGTGGATTAGGAGGAACTTAATGGAGGATGAAGCGGGAGAAGAAGGGGAAAAATAGTGGGGGAGAGGGAGGGAGGCAAACCATGAGAGGCTCTTGAATGCTGAGAACAAACTGAGGGCTGATGGGGGTGAGGGAGAGGGGAAGGGGGGTGATGAGCATGGAGGAGGGCACTTGTTGGTATGAGCACTGCGTGTTATATGGAAACCAACTTCACAATAAAGTATGAAAGAAAAAAATGAAAATTTTAAGTGCATTTGTAAGAAAATAAATGCATGTTACAACTATGCTGAATTTCCTCTTCTGGCCATCATGCAGTTAGTAAGACTGGACTCACTGAACTTATGTAAAAAACTATAAAACTAGACAGAACAAGGGCACCTACCTGGGTGGCTCAGTCGGTTGAGCATCTGACTTTGGCTCAGGTCATGGTCTCACAGTTTGTGAGTTTGAGCCCCATATCGAGCTCTGTGCTGGCTGCATGAAGCCTGCTCGGGATTCTCTGTCCCCCACTCTCTTTGCCCCTCCTCTGCTCACACTCTCTCTCTCAAAAATAAATAAACATTTAAAAAAATAGACAATATATGAAAAACATGTTTTCAGACTGGAGAAAACAGGCAGTACAGACCTGTGATCCCTGAGAAAAAGGCACCTTTTATGCCACAGTGCAGGGGAGGAAAAGTCCAAACAGACCACAGCAGGCTCTCTGAGATGAGAAGACAGATATTTGAGTTCAGGGAGGCAGAGGCAGCTGGGTTTGGGTAGCAGAATCTAGGAAGCCAGAAGCTACACAGAGAAAATGCTCTAGAAATTTCCATAAAGTGTCCTCTTAAGTCTGTTTCTAGTAGAATCAATGACAGGCAAAGAACGAAAGGAAACAGTAAGTGAATAATTCTCAGAGTTCACACAGAGCTGGGAGATGTTCATGTCCTAAGTGACATCACTGAGTCTGAGGACTCTCACGTGAGGCATTCAGAAGCGCTCCTGGAAGTATAATGCCTCAGTAAAAGTATTAAACTAGCCCTGAGGGACTTCAAAGTTTGCTCAAGCTTTCAGGCCAAAGGCACATTCTTCTTGGGGTGACTCATCTTTACAAAGCTTCAGAACAAGGCTTGAAAGACTCAAGCCAATCAGAAAGTAATCTGAAGTGTCTTAAAGGGAAAAAAAAATTATGCTAGTAAAATATATATATAACATAACATTTAACTTTTTAATCATTTTTTTAAANGAGCCCGATGCGGGGCTCGAACCCACGAACCACGAGATCATGACCTAAGCGAAAGTCGGACGCTTAACCAACTAAGCCACCCAGGCGCCCCTCTAATCACTTTTTAAAATTAATTTTTTCCCATTTTTAAATTTATTTTAGAGAGAGAGTGAGAGCAAGGGGAGAGGGGCAGAGAGACAGAGAGAATCCCAAGCAGGCTCCACAATCAGTGCAGAGCCTGACACAGGGCTCAATCCCATGGCCCTGGGATCATGACTGGAGCCGAAGTCAAGAGTCGGGCACTCAGCTGATGCAGCCACTCAGGTGCCCCTAACTTTTTAATCATTTTGAAGTGGCATTAAGTACATTCACATTGTCTGCAACTATCACCACTGTCCTTCCCAAGCTGAAACTCTGTACCCATTAAACATCAACTCTGTTTGCCCCTCCCCTCAGCCCTTCTACTTTCTGTCTCTATGAATTGGACTACTCCAGGTACCTCCATAAGTGGACTCATACAATATTTGTCCTTGTGTGTCAGGCCTTTTTCACTCAGCATGATGTCCTCAAGGTTTTTCCATGTTGTAGCATTTGTCAGAATTTCCTTCCTCTTTAAGGCTGAAAAATATTCCATTGTATGGATATTTGTTTCTCCATTCATCTGCCCAGGACACTTGGCTTGCTTCTGCCTTGTGGCTGTTGTGAATAAATCTATTATGAACATGGGTGTACAAATATGTTTGAATCACTGATTTCTTAAGGGCATGTTACAGAAGATCGATTTCTGGATCATATGGTTCCAGTGTTTTGATTGATTGATTGACTGATAGAGAGAGAGAGACAGAGCATGAGCAGGGGAGGGGTAGAGAGAGGGAGACACAGAATCCGAAGCAGGCTCCAGGCTCTGAGGCTGTCAGCACAGAGCCTGATGCAGGGCTTGAACCCACAAACCATGAGGTCATGACCCGAGCCGAAGTCGGATGCCTAACCGACTGAGCCACCAAGGCGCCCCAGTTCCAGCCTTTTTTAAAGAAAACAACAGAGGCACCTGGGTGGCTCAGTTAAGCGTCCGACCTTGGTTCAGGTGGTGATCTCACGGTCTATGGGTTCCAGCCCGTGTTGGGCTCTGTGCTGACAGCCTGGAGCCTGCTTTGGACTCTGTGTCTCCCTCTTTCTTTGCTCCTTCCCTGCTCGCACTCTGTCTCTGTCAAAAATAAATAAATATTTAAAAAATAAATAAAAAGATGGTTACTCCACATTACTAACACAAGAGGAGCTTTTAAAAATATACAATTTGGGGACGCCTGGAAAGCTCAGTTAAGCTTCAGACTCTTGACTTCAGCTCCGGTCATGGTCTCACAGTTTGTGGAACGAGCTTGGCATCTGGCTCTGCACTGACAGCATGAAGCCTGCTTGGGATTCTCTCTCCCTGCCCCTCCCTCCTCTCAAAATAAATTTATAAAACATTTTTTTTTTAAAACCCACGCAATGGCACAAGGGTCCATCCTAACGGATTCTGGTTCAATTGCTGTGGAAGGGGAAGGTCTTAGCGCCAGAGTTTTCAAACCCTCCTGGTGATTAGAGATTCCGAAATGCTGGTCTGGGCGGGAACCGGTTGGGGCGGGGCCTGAAAGTCACGTGCCCAGACGGGCTGCTGCGGCAGTTGATTGGCCCCGACCAGGGGTGCGTGAGACGGAGGCCCTTCTCTATTAAACGGACCAGAGAGTCGCGAAGCCTCCGCGCTTCCTAGAAGGGACGCTGACAGAGAAGCTGGGCTCCCTGCGCAAGAGTAAGGGCCGGCGAGTGGCGCGGGTTTCTTCCGCATTCGCGCCCTCAAGTAGGGGCTTAGCGGAGGGGTGCAGGTCCATCACAGGTCCGGTCCGGAACCTGGAGAGGAAAGCCCGCCATGGGGGCTGCCGCAGGTGGACACTGAGGACTTCCTGGAGGAGGTGGCGCCGCGGAGGGTCGGAGGCGGCGAGCAGGTCTGAGGAGAGGAGCTAGTGTGATAGGAGGGGTGTGTGGGGCGGCGGAGCCACGATGGCCACGCCACGGAAAGTGACAGGGCTTGAGAGACAGTCCTCAGCCCCCGCCTTCGGAACAGGGCGCAGGGCACTTAAGGGAGCGTCTTCCTGAAGATGTCAACTTGTGAATATTTTCCGTGGCGTCAGTTTTTCAGCATTAAGAAAGAACACGTCTGATGAACACTGGTTAACAGTGTGGTTCGGTTCGGTTCGGTTATAGGGCGGAAAGGAGATGTGATTGAACGTTTCAGGAGTTCACATTGTTGGCAAGTGGTGTTTTAGATTCTGACTTCCACATGCACAATGTTCACGGAAAACGGGATAGTTTAGATAATGAGAGGGTTGAGGTCCCTTCCCCAGTCTTGAACCCATCAGCCAGGACATTTCTTTGGAGTGCCTCCTTGCTTAAAAGGCAGAGCAGAGGGTCTTCAAGCAGTGTTTTTAGGGAACTGAATGGTGTGAGGGAATGTTCTTAAAAATGCACTTAGAGAAAGCAGCGTTCAACGGTGGTCAGAGAAGCAGAAAAAAAGAATGAAAATCGTATCCCAGTAACTATTGTTACTCAAGTAACAACAGTGAGTTTATAATGGTAAAGAAAAACCACAGTGGAGGCCACAATTTGGTTATATCCTAGGCCAACCACCCATGGCTGTGGAATCAAAACTTGAACTGCCCTAATTTCCCCAAAGTGCAGACTCTCCTGCAGAATTTAAGCTTTCTTCATGTCATGGTGATCTTATAGCTTCCTAGCCAATCAGCTGCAGATGAGTAAACTTGTACAGTGCTTCTATTCTAAATTTTTTTCAATGTTTTTATTTATTTCTGAGAGAGAGACAGAAAGAGAGACAGAATCTGAAGCAGCAGAATCCGAAGCAGATTCCAGGCTCAGAGCTGTGTCAGCACAGAGCCCGACTTGGGGCTTGAATCCACGAACCTGAGATCATGACCTGAGTGGAAGTCGGATGCTTAACCGACTGAGCCACCCAGGTGCTGCGTGTGTTTCTATTCTAAAAGGGTTGTAAGTTTCTAGTAAACAGACTAGAAAACAAAGCTACTTCTTCATCTCATGCATAGGGGGTGGAAAAATAATTTTCTTTCTCAGTCCTTAGCTGAGACTCCTGCAATAAAAGATTAAGAGAAAAACAGACAAGTCTATTCACATGTATACTACATGTATGTGTGGGAAATACGGAAAAATGAGTAACTCCTGGAGTGGCTTAGAATTCAGGCCTAAATACCATCTTTTTAAAAACAATTTATTTTTGAGAGAGAGAACAAGGGAGGAGCAGAGAGAGAGAGGGAGACAGAATCCCAAGCAGGCTCCGCACTGTGAGCACAGAGCCAGACGCGGGGCTCAAACTCACTAAACTATGAGATCATGACCTGAGCAGAAATCAAGAGTCTGACACTAAACTGACTGAGCCACCCAGGCGCCCCCCTAAATACTATCTTAATAGGAAAGGAGAGGATATAGGCCTCTTAGAGGAGAGTAAGAGGTTTTTAGGAAAGGTGAGTGGACCCGTAGAAGAGTAGACAGAAGGTCCAATAGTCTATGACAAAGTTTGGGTGTTGTGTCAACGTCTAGTCTCCTCACCTGTGACAAAAGTCTTATCTTCCCTGGTTGGTGAAACTCCCTGGGAAGGGAATTTATGACAATTGAGTTCTTTTTGGAAGATCTGTCTTTAGGGATAGATGGGGGGGTTCAGAGAAGGCCTATCTCTGTGTTTGCCTCCTTTCAAATGCCTGCAGGTTGAAAGAATCATGGGGTGGCATCTTCTCCCCCTCATGTGCTTTATGAACTGAGCAGTGACTGCTGAGAGCTCTTGGCTTCTTCACACTTTTGGTTGAGAAGTCTCCTTGTTTGCCGTTTGTTTTTCCCTCAAGAAAATATTCATATCAAGTAAAGCTCTCTGAATATTCTTTTGACAGGGATTACCTCTGTGTATATAATATGTAGCCTGAGATCTCGAATTGCCCTAACATCGTATTTACACTCTCTGAGCTGAGTCTGTGTGAGATGGAGAAATAAATGAAGACCACCCTCCCCACCCACCCCCTAAAATGAGAATGAGCAAAGGGTCTTAATTGAGAGCCTACCATAGCAAGGAAGGGAGCCACTGTCATGTGTTTAGCAGAGACTCAAGAAGGCAGGCAGGGGAAAGGCGGGGGTGGGGGGAAGTTTGGATGTACCCAGTCTGAAGGTTGTTGGCTCGGGAAAGCTGGAGGCAGGTTAAATAAGTAGAAGTAGAATATCCCATGTGGTTGGGGAGAGGAGTGTGTCTGGCTTCTCTGTTGGTCCTCAGTTGGAGGAAGGAAGTAAAAATTCAAGATAAGCTGACAGTTATTGACCAAATCAGGATTTGGAGCTGATAGCTACACTGGCTATGGTTTAAGTTCTGGGCTGATTGCTGCAGGGTATGAGTCAGAGTTCTTTTTTCATCTATGGTCTTGTCCCTTTGTGTATTTGGTCTTTCAGTGAGAATATATAGAATATATTCTATATATATTCTGTGTATATTCTACAGAATATATTCCAGAGAGAAGGGGAGGGTGGGGCCCTTAGGTAAAGCTTTGGTGATTGATCTAAGTTCAGAAATTCCTAAAAAGACTCTCCTAGCAGCTCCTTTCATGTTATCACCCATTTCAAAACCAATCACATGACTGTGTATTAGCAGAGGTTTGTTGGCCTTGTTGGACTTCCCTGTCCCAGGGCTGCCTGGTGAGAGAGCTTTAAGTTCAGATTGGCCTTACTCATGATCATTCTTCTCTTTTAGTCTAGGCTGATGGCAGCAATCCTTTCCCATCTCGGAGACCAGGATGTGGAAGCTGTATTCCTGACAGCTAGGTGGAAGGTGAGCTGGGCTCCTCCTCCCTTTCCTTGGGATAGTCCCTGCGGCCCAGCAATGGCCTTGACTCCTTTGTTCATGCTGAGCCATCTTTATTAATTTGGGGACTTTTCCTTCTTGGAAGGTATGATGTAAAGAGCTTGAACTCTGGGTTCAGGTTCAAATCCAGGCTTTGTTTTAATTGTGTTACCTGCAGCTAGTTGCATAGCTCTCTGGGCCTCAGTTTAATTATCTGTAAATGGGACAATGATAGTTCCTATCACAAGGAGTTCTGAGGATTAAGTGAGGCACTTATGAAAATAAGTAAGTAATACTTCCCATAGTATCTGGTTAGATTTTAAGCACTTTGCAAGTTTTAGCTACTGTTGCCATAGTCATTGATTGTTTCTGTCAGTTGATTGTTTCTGTCAGTGAGAGATACTGTGTTCCTTCTGTCAGTGAGTGATACTGTGTACCTACTGTGTACCAGATAGTATTCTTTGTGCTAGGAGATAAACTCTACCTGAAGGAGTTTACAGTCTTTTTGGAGCCCAGAGTTCAAGCTCTTTTTTTTTTTTTTTAATTTTAATGTTTTATTTATTTCTGAGAGAGAGATAGAGACAGCGTGAGCAGGGGAGGGTCAGAGAGAGAGGGAGACACAGAATCTGAAGACGGGCTCCAGGCTCTGAGCTAGCTGTCAGCACAGAGCCTTATGCGGGGCTCAAACCCACGAACTGTGAGATCATGACCTGAGCCGAAGTCGGAAACTTTACCTACTGAGCCACCTAGGTGCCCTTGTTTTTGGAAAAGTAGATATGTAAACAGATTCTTCCAATATTGGGATAAATTCTTTTTTTTTTAATTTTTTCTAATGTTTTATTTATTTCTAGGAGAGAGAGAGACAGCATGAGCAGGGGAGGGTCAGAGAGAGAGGGAGTCACAGACTCTGAAACAGGCTCCAGGCTCTGAGCTGGCAGTCAGCACAGAGCCCGACGCGGGGCTCGAACCCACGAACCGCGAGATCATGACCTGAGCGAAAGTCGGACGCTTAACCGACTAAGCCACCCGGGCACCCCAGTATTGGGATAAATTCTTATCCGCCAGTATTAAGGAAAAAACAGCAGCTTAGTTACTGAGTTTGTAACATTATAGAGATTATAAAAAGTTGAATTTAGAGGCTCCTGGGTGGCTCCGTCACTTAAGCGTCTGATTCTTGATTTCGGCTCAGGTCATGATCTGAGTTCATGAGAATGAGCCCATTGTGTCAGGCTCTTTGCTGATGGCTCAGAGTCTAGAGCCTGCTTCCGATTCTGGGTCTCCATCTCTTTCTGCCCCTCCCCCACTTGTGCTCTGTCTCTCTCTCAAAAATAAACATTAAAAAAAAATTTCTCCTAAGTTGAGTTTAGGGACACCTGGGTGGCTCAGTCAGTTAAGCATCTGGCTCTTGATTTCGGCTCAGGTCATGATCTCATGGTTCGTGAGATGGAGCCCCACATCAGACTCTGTGCTGTCAGTGCTTGAGATTCTCTCTCTCCCTCTGCCCCACCCCCACAGTCACTGTCTTTCAAAACAAATAAATAAACATTTTTTTAAAAAGTTGAGTTTAAAGCTAAGGAGACATGTTAGGACACCATTGCAACAATTTTGAAAGAACAGTGGGACAGGAAGGAGGTGATTTGAGTTCATGCAGTTTGATCATATTGCTCCAGCACGTCTGCATTTTCTGAGGAATCACAAAGCTCTGCCTGCTTTTCCGGCTTCATGGCCAGTGTGCCCTGACCACCAGAGAGTCTGGAGTGCTCTTCTGTTCTTTCACCTCTTTGCACAACCTGTTCTCTCCTTCACAGGCAAACTCACCTAGTCACATTTTAAGACTGAATTAAAAACTCTTCTCTGTGAAACCCCCTCGACTTTCTACATTAACTGCATCACTCGGCCCCACATTAGTTGCAGAGGCCTGATGAGGCTTAAACCAGATGGCGGCTTATGGAGTGATGGTAAGTGAGTGTGTAGTTTTTTTCTGGAAGCTGGTCCAGTAAGGGAAGGAGAAAGAGCCAAAACCAGAGGGGAAGGAAGGCACAGGAACATCCTTTTAAAGATAGGCAAGATTTTGACATTTTTGCTGGTGAAGGGGAAGGAGTTAACGAGAAATGAGTGTTTAAGGAAAACATTCATGTGTTTCTCTGCATTCTCCTTTCACGCTGTACTTCACTTCTGACATTAGACATGCTGGGGCTTTTCCACATACATCAGGCACTTCTGTGACACCAGCCCGGTACCCTGCAACGGAGCTCAGTTTTGACACTCTCTGCCAGGGTTAGCATCAGACGCCACAGGTTAAGGACTCAGTCCCACAGACATCAGCCAGTTGCAAGTCCAGCTCTGGTATAAGGAGGGACATTTGGGATGGGTGGTGAGCAAGAGCTTGAAACCATAGTCCTGGAAGTCAGGCTTGGTAAGGAGGAAAGAAGGTCATGTAATTTGGGAGATTCTGGTGTCTGTTTCCCGAGGGGGTCGGGGTGAGTATTTCCTTTTCCTGCACAGACAGCCCCTGATGCTACTCAGTTTGTGCTAAGAGAAGGGAGTGTGGTGGGCAGACACCAGGCCTCTGCTCCAAGAGCTGCCCGAGGTGTGAGGCACCTTCTGTTCTCAGCCCACATGAGTTGAACATATTTGCAAATGGAAACGTCTACCATGTACATTGTACTAAACAGTCTCTGTTTGCCCCCGCTCTGATATAGGCTCCACCTCCCCCACTTTGGTCTGTGCCCTGGGAGGCTGACCTTCACACACTGTCAGTGGGTTCTCTTGCCCTCTGGCTTCCAACTGGCTTTTGGCAATGGGATGGAAGGGGGCGGGGGAGCAGAAACTTGGAAGAAAGTGGTGTCGGGTTTTATTCCCACAGCTCTGTGCCTGTTGGGCTGTGGGATGACCGTGGCCGCAGAGTTCCAGTCTTCTTTTCCAACAACTTTCTGGATTCCAACAACCCCCTTCCTTCCTCCTTCCCCTTCAGAGATATGGGTGATTGTTCCCCATGAGAGCCAGCCTGGCATGCTTCAGCCTGCCTTGTTGGCTTCCATGAAGCCTGTCCCTTCCTTTGCAAATTGTCTGCATGCTGACCTGTCTTCAGTGACCACATGTGAATGCACCATCTCTTTCCTAAGGGAACCAGGGGCCACAATAAATTATTTGTTAGAGGTGGTAGTGTATGGAGTAGGGCAAGCAAACTGGACCTTGTAGTCAAGTTTTACTGGAACACAGCTATGCCCATTCACTTACCTGTTGTCTCTGGCTGCTTTTGTGTGACAGCAGCAGAGCTGAATAATTGCAGCAGAGACCAAACCACCTGAAAGCCTAAAATATTTACCTTTTGGCTTTCTACAGCGTAAGTTTGTCAGGGCGCCCAGGTGGTTCAGTCTGGTTAGGTGTCCGACCCTTGATTTTGGCTCAGGTCATGATCTCCTTGTTTGTGAGGTTGAGCCCGACATGGAGCTCCACACTGACACCATGGGACCTGCTTGGGATTCTCTTTCTCTCCGCCTCTCTCCTACTCATAAATGCACGTGTTTTCTCTCAGAATAAATAAAAAAAGAAAAAGTTTGTCTACTCTGTAGGATAGAGGAAAGAATGAGCTTGGCCAAGTCACTTTACCTCCTCAAGCCTCATTTGTAGAATAATGATAGTTTCACAAAATTATTTTTAAGAATTGAGGCTGGGGGTGCCTGGGTGGCTCAGTTGGTTAAGCATCTGACTCTGGATTTCAGCTCAGGTCATGATCTCACGGTTCCTGAGTTCAAGCCCCATGTTGGGCTCTGTGCTGACAGCACGGAGCCTGCTTGGGGTCCCCCCTCTCTCTTGCTCCCTGTCCCTCCCCACTTGCTCACTCTGTCTCAAAAATAAATAAACTTAAAAAAAAAAAGAACTGAGGCTATAATTAGTCTCTGTTTTCAGGAGTCGGTGTCGTTTGAGGATGTGGCTATGTACTTCAGCAGAGAGGAGTGGAACAAACTTGACTGGGCTCAGAAGGACCTCTACAGAGATGTGATGCTGGAGAATTACAGGAACATGATCTTGCTGGGTAATGAATGACTTGGCTTGAAGATTTGGCCCTGAGTATCTACACAAGTCCTCAGCCCCTTATTTGCAATTCCAAAATCAGGAAAGCTCTGAAAACCGGAAGTGTTTTCCTAACTCATCTGGCTGCAAGACCCTGCCTGAAGTGTTCAGGTGGTAAAACCTGATCTCTTCCACTGGAAGTTATATATCATCCTTCCTTTTCCCACATGGTCTTCGTGTCTGTATACTTAAGTGTATCAGAAATATAGCGTGTTTGATTAAGGGTACAGCTCCAACCCCTGTTGGGGGTGGTAACATAATAGAAAACATACACACCAAGTCATCTAAAATCCGGGAAAATTCTGAATCCTGAAACATGGCTGGCCTCACAAGGTTTTCAAACAAGGGACTGTGGACAATGAATAGTTTCCTTTTGTTTTAGAGGTCAGAGACGCTCAATCCACTCCCCACCCTAATCCTGCATCTTCTACATCTATAAGACATAGAAGCTGAATAGATTATGGCTGATTTGGATTCCAAAGGTTAGCTTCTTTTTCTCTCGAAAAGCTTTTCTTCTCTCTAGAAGTGAGTTCCTTCTTTGTCTGCAATACCACTGAGTGTCCAGGAAATGATTCCTAGCTGACTTCATTTCTGAACCTCTACTGCTTCCTCACTCTCGGAGTCTCCCTTTGGCTATTCCAATGCAGTTTCCTCCTATGGGCATTTTCTCAACAAACTGCTTTCTTTCTGGGGCCAACTTTGCCACCCACACTGACACTCTTGCCACAGTCTTGACCACCTCTTGTGGGATTATCTACCCACCTCCGGAGTTTCTGATTTTTATTTTCCTTGTGGAAGCATTACAAGAGCAGACTTGAGTACACAGGAAGGTACAGGAAAGTATGACAGGAAGGGGAGGGCATTCAGGGGTAACACTGTTCATATTTTGGAATGTTTCCTCCCGGTTTTTCTCTTTCTGCTTTTAAAAAATGTAGCTGAGCAGGAGCACCTGGGTGACTTAGTCAGTTAAGCGTCTGACTCGTGGTTTCAGCTCAGGTCATGTTCTCATGGTTCATGAGTACGAGTCCCACATCGTGCTCTGTGCTGATGGCATGGAGTCTTTTTAAGATTCTCTCTCTCTCTCTCTCTCTCTCTCTCTCTCTCTTTCTCTCTCTCTTTCTCTCTCTGCCCCTGCACCACTCGCACTGTGTCTCTGTCTCTCTCACAATAAATAAATACACTTAAAAATTTTTTTTAAATGTGGCTGAACATATTCTTTTTATAATTTTGTAATTCCTTTAAATCTTAACATTAAGCATCAGCGTTTTCCCTGTTATTAAAAGCCCCCATAATTAGGGGCGCCTGGGTGGCTCAGTCGGTTGAGTGTCCGACTTCGGCCCAGGTCATGATCTCACGGTTCGTGAGTTCGAGCCCCGTGTCGGGCTCTGTGCTGACAGATAGCTCAGAGCCTGGAGCCTCCTTCAGATTCTGTGTTTCCCTCTCTCTCTGACCCTCCCCCTGCTCATGCTCTCTCTCTCTCAGAAATAAAACATTAAAAAAAATTTTTTTAAAAAGCCCCCATAAATATAGTAAATGATCATAATGTAATTCTGTTATATAGTCTGTAATGTTTAACCGTTATCCCATTTAGGGATACTTAGTTTGGCTTTTGTTGTTGTTGTTGACTTGTTTGTGGATTTGTCATTTTCTATATTATAATATTCTGATGGATGTTTGTGACTGTAAATCCTTATATGAATTTCCGACTATTCCCAAGATCCAGAATTTTGGTGTTAAAGGATATGGGCTCTTAGTCTCTCTGTATTATCGAATGGTTTTCAGTGACAAAGTAGGAAATAAAAATTATCTGCAGGCTTACTGCCAAGAAATTACCCCTGTTAACATGTTGGCTTACTTTTTCCTAGTCTTTTCTTATACTTAATGTACATATGCCCACACATACATGGTTTTTAAAAACAAAATTTGGATCATATTTCATGAGTTTTACATTCTGCTTTAAGATATACAGGAAACATTTTCCTATTTTAATATGCTTTGAACACATGGATTTTTAGTATCTACCTAATACTTTTGCCTTCACTGAATTCACATGTTACACTGTAGCTGTTCCTGTATTGATTTCCACTTTTGCGCTGGTACCACTGTGCTGAACATCTCTGGTACATTAATCTTGTCCTAATTGTTCCTTAGGCTGTGTCTCTAAGATTACCAAATCTAAGAGTGGAATATTGTTGAGAATTTACTGAATCTTTCCTAAAGATTTTTAGAGTTTCAGAAAGATTGTGCTGAATTCTCTTCTCACCAGCCCTTTTGATTATTGTCCTTATCTGTTTGCCACTATAGACCCAAGGGGCTTAAGCTGGGTGCTAGGACCTCTCTCTGTAACTCACTAACCACATCCCATTTACTTCCCTGTGAGTAGGATTTCAGTTTCCCAAACCTGAGGTGATCTGCCTGCTGGAGCAATGGGAAGAGCCATGGATCCTGGATCTACCAAGAACTGGGACTAGGAAGCCTTCCAGTAGTGCTTGTCCAGGTGGGTGAGGAGAGGACCCAGTCCAAGTGGAAAAATCATGAAGGGGCAGGAAAGCACATTAATGTAGCCCCTCATGTGCCCCCCAGAGCCTGAGCCACGTGTTCAACATCTGTTCTCCCACTTATTCATCCCTGCTGCCCTCTGAAGCTTGTAGGTGTGGCCATTGGTCCCATTTTCCAGATGAAGAAACAAAGATTCAGATGTCTGTCACACAGTAGATTGATAGTTGGGATCCAATTTCAAGCCTCTAAAGCTCATGTTCGTTCTACTGTGGTAGAATGCTTTTCTTTTCTNGGGGTGCCCCGGTAGAGTGCTTTTCTAAATCAGCTGGCCTCACAGCTCTTGTGCCAAACCAGATGCTTCTTTCTTCTACGCTCATTACTTATCCTTCCCCTCTGTTTCCTCTGATTCCTTTGCTTTCATCCTTTTTCTCATATTCCCACAGTGTTTCTTGGCATGTCTACTTTTTCCTACTTAAAATGTCCTGATTGCTACTTCTACCTTTTTTTTTCACATTCCTCTGTTCCAGCGTTTCTCAACCTCTGCTCTATTGACATTTTGAGCTACATTATTCTTTTTTTATTTTAATTTTTTAAAAAAATGTTTATTTTTGAGAGAGAGACAGAGTACAAGCAGGGGAGGGACAGAGAGAGAGGAAGACACAGAATCCAAGGCAGGCTGCCGGCTCTGAGCTGTCAGCACAGAGCCCAATGTGGGGCTTGAACCCACAGACCTTGAGATCATGACCTGAGCTGAAGTTGGATGCTTAACCGACTGAGCCACCCAGGCGCCCCGGGCTGGATAGTTTTTTGCTGTGGAGGAGCTGTCCTGTGTGTCGTTGAGTGTTAAGCATACTGGCCTCTACCCATTAGATTTGAGTAGCACCATCCTAGTTGGGATAACCAGAAATGTATTAAGACATTGTCCAGCGTCCCCCAGGAGGCAAAATCACCTCTGATTGAGAACCTCTGCTCTATTCCATTGGCCTTTGTACCTACTTCCCTCTGGTTCCTTTTTTCTTGTGTCTTATGTTCTCCATTTTTAAAAAGTTGTTTCTCTCAGAATTATTAAAAAATACTAAGCTAGAAAGTATAAGAAGTAACCTCTCCTACATTTATGTGACTTTACTAGGTACCAAGGGTAGGTTATTTTTCCATAAGTAGTGATGTATTTACTCAGTTCTCACTTCTCTGACACACACTTGTGCATTTTTTAGTCGTTCAGTTGATTTTGAGAACCCTTTCTGCTGTCAAAGCCGAGAGTCCTGTGGAAATCAGAATTTGGGCCTTGTTAGCCGGACGATATAACTAAGCAAGCACTTTGCGTCATTTAAGTGTCTTCCACACACTCATTTGGCTTCTTTTTTTCCTTCTGTGAGGCGGTGGACAGGTCATTTCTATGTTTTTTTATTTGGATAGGTTCTGAAACCAAATGGAAGATGAAAAAGCCAATTCCAAAGCAGAAGGTCTCTGAAGATTTGGAGTTGTGTAACACATCAGCAGTAAAGCAGAAAACAGCCAAGAGACCTTCAGAAAAGTTACATAAATGTAACGAATTGGTGGACATTTACAGCCTCACCCTCCCCACTATTGGTGATGAATGCAACAAGAACTTCCTTCAAAACCTTCACCTTCTTCAAGATCAGAATGCTCAAGCAGGGAAGAGGCGCGGCCAGCATGATGAGTATGGAAAGCGTTTCAGTCAGAGATCACTGCTTTTGCAGAATAAGCAAATTCCTCCAAACACAAAATCTTACGAATGCAGTGAATGTGGAAGAGTCTTCAGGCGTCAAGCAAATTTTGTTCGACATCAAAGAATTCACACATCAGAGGATCCCTTTGAATGCGACATATGTGGGCAAGCCTTCAAACAGAAGTCCACTCTTGCTGTCCATAAACAGTGTCACCTGCAGAAAAAGCCATATAAATGTCATGACTGTGGAAAATGTTTCCGTCAGATGGCATATCTTATTGAACATAAGAGGATCCACACCAAAGAAAAACCCTATAAATGTAGTGAGTGTGAAAGAACGTTTAGTCAGAATTCAACCCTTATTCGACATCAGCTAATCCATAGTGGAGAAAAACCCCATAAATGTGTTGAATGTGGAAAAGCCTTTGGTCGGCATTCAACCCTCATGAACCATCAACAGATTCACACTAAACAGAACACTCATAAATGCAGTGAATGTGGGGATTGCTTCAGTCGGAGTGTAGACCTCATTCAGCATCAAAGAACCCATACCAAGGAGGAATTCTTTGAATGTAGAGAGTGTGGAAAAACTTTTAGTTTCAAGGCAAATCTTCATCGCCATGAGGTCATTCATACTGGAGAGAGACCCTACAGATGTGACAAATGTGGAAAATCTTTTATTTGGCGTACAAGCTTTATTAAGCATCAGGGTACTCACAGAGAACAGATATCTATGTGATACTAACTGGAAAAAGACCATTTAAAGACCACAACTGGGGGCATCTGTCTGGCTGGCAGTGGAGACTACAACTCTTCATTTCGGGGTTGTGATTTTGAGGCCCACGTTGTGTGTAGAGATAACTCAAAATCTTAAAAAAAAAAAAATAAAGACCAGAACTTACCACTATTGTAGGTATATGAAATTACATTGTTTTAAGAAAATTAATAAACAGGAACTGAAATGGTTTTGCTTTGGGGACCCTTTTTCTGTAGCTAACCTTCTTGCTGTGTTAAGAATGACTTAATAAGGGGCACCTGGGTGGCTCAGTCGGTTGGGTGTCCGACTTCGGCTCAGGTCATGATCTCATGGTTTGTGGGTTCGAGCCCCACGTCGGGCTCTGTGCTGACAGCTCAGAGCCTGGAGCCTGCTTCAGATTCCGTATCTCCCTCTCTCTCTCTGACCCTCCCCTGCTCACGCTGTCTCTCTCTCTCTCAGAAATAAATAAAACATTAAAGAAATTTTTTTTAAAAAGAATGACTTAATAAAACATGTAATAAGCTGTTGTGTCCACTCTCCCTTGAGCCCGTCTCCCCAGCCATACTTTCATTCCCTTAAGTCAAGTTAAGGCAAAAGGGAGGCATAAAAACTCAGTGGTTCCCTAAGCTGGAGACCATTTAATGGATTATGAATGATTTAAGAATGCTTTTCTTATTTCTCAATAAAACTGGAGGAAAAAGAAGTTTTTAATTCAAAAAAAAAAAAAAAGGTGTAAACAAATGCCTTTCCTTGGGTTCATATGGAAAAGTTACCTGATATTACATTGACTTTTTAAAAGCAAAGTTAAGGTCTACTGACAAGTAACTAATGAGATACCAAGAATTACTAAAATGTATCCACACACTAAAATTAGTGTGCCACTAGATTCTACTGAGAGTTCTAAGTCAAGTGTTAACAGAAACTGTCGGTGCCCCTGCCCTCTGCTTACTCCCTCTGTTGGGCTTCATCTGACTTGCACTGTGTGTCTCTTGGTCCTCTGGCTTTTTCTAAAGCCACGAAAAGGCCACTGCTCCATAGGGCAACTAGCACATTTTGAGAGCAGGCCTCGACTAAAACTTGATGGGAATTTGACAAATATGATATTCTCCCTTTAGGGGGAATATCTCGGAAGCATGTGTTTTACATGGTTTTCAGTTTTCCCATAGGATTATGCATTTATTTACCTTGGAAGCACCTGGTCAGCCATCTTCCCTGCTGTCTCTTCTATGCTCCCCTCCCAGTGTTTCAATACTTCTTCTCCCCACGAATAAGTTGCTTGAGCTCAAAAAGTGTCAGCTCTAGTCCTTGGGGAGCCAAATCCCTTTCTCCAGTTATTCCAAGCACACTCTTACGTTCAGGTTATATAAGTGGAGCTGACCTTACAACTTCCCTACAGCTCACAAGACAAAAACTCCATTTGAAATTCTAAAAAAAAATTTTTAATGTTTCATTTATTTCTAGGAGAGAAAGAGAGACAGCGTGAGCAGGGGAGGGTCAGAGAGAGAGGGAGTCACAGACTGAAACAGGCTCCAGGCTCTGAGCTGGCAGTCAGCACAGAGCCCGACGCGGGGCTCGAACCCACCAACCGCGAGATCATGACCTAAGCGAAAGTCGGATGCTTAACCGACTAAGCCACCCAGGCGCCCCTCCATTTGAAATTCTAATATCCGAAACACCATCCTAAGTTGCATTACAAATCGCTGCCATTTAGACCCTCTCCTATAAATCCTCACTAGTTTCTTCTTGATTCTATTTTCTTGCTCCTACCAATTCCATGACTTCTTACGGAACATATAAAAACAAAGATCTATTAAGAAAGGAAGTGGCACCTCAGAAAATTAAGGAATCTGAAGACTTGGAGGAGGAATATAATAAGTGATAGATTGTATATTGGCTTCAAAAAGCAGTAATTTTGTAGTGGCCAGCATGGATTGGCTAGAAGCGCCTAAACAAAATTAAGAAGTTGAGACTTCTAACTGAGGGGGAAATAAGCCTGCGAGAGAAAAGTCCACCTTAAAACAACCTTGGGAGATGAGGACCTATGAAAAAGTGCATCCCTCCACTGCTAAGTAGAAGCCATAAAACTCCCAAATAAATAAATTAATCAATTAATTTTAAAAAGTATAAGTATAGGGTGCCTGGGTGGCTCAGTTGGTTGAGCGCCCGACTTTGGCTCAGGTCACGATCTCACGGTTTGTGGGTTCTAGCCCCGCGTCGGGCTCTGTGCTGACAGCTAGCTCAGAGCCTGGAGCCTGTTTCAGATTCTGTGTCTTCTTGTCTCTCTGACCCTCCCCTACTCATATTTCACTCTCTCAGAAATAAATAAAACATTTTAAAAAATAAATAAAAGTATAAGTATAAATAAATAAAAATAGATTGATTAAAGAGATAGGGGCACCTGCTGGCTCAGTTGGTGGAGCATGCAACTCTTGATCTCTGGGTTGTGAATTTGAGCCCCATATTGGATGTAGAGATTACTTAAAAATAAAATCTTTAAAGCAAATTTCCTGATGGTAGCTCTCAGTTGTATGGGTGAGAACTGATTTGGAAATCAGCAATCTGGTCCAGGGAGACTGTTACAGGCAGACACTTGGCTGTAAGGACACCTAGAGGTATGCCCTAAATGCTATTCTTGGGCTGTGGCCAACAGCTAAGCCATATAGTCTGGCAAACGGGCCTTGGACAATTAAAAATAATCAAAGTGGGGAGCCCAATTATGATAAGCCCTTTGCTTCCCAGAATAACCCAGAGTGGGTTCTGAAGGTTAACAGATGTTCTAGGCAAACCATTCGAAGTGGCAGTGTGGATGTGTGGGTATCCAAGATGAGTGGCCACGGAGGCTCCCAAGCCATGCTGTGTCAGATCATCCCACATTCCATTGTGACACCTGCTTGGGCATCAGCGGTTGTCAAAGAGTGTCCAGAACTTGCCAGGTTAGCATGGTGGGAAGTGGGTTCACCCCAATGAATGTGCCTAGTAGACAGCCCTGCCGCATGTCCCTCCTAGGAACCTCAAGATGCCAAACAACTCTCTGGTCCCTCACTCTCTGGTGGGGTTAGTGAGGGGCCCAGCCATATGCTGCTGTGGTTCCCACCTCTGAGCCCCAGGAGCTTCCCTTTTAACTCTATGTCTCTGCCCTAGAGACCTCTGAGTCGTGAGCAGGGCACAGGACCTTCCAGAACAGAACTTAGAAATGTTTCAAACAAAGGCAAGCTAAGACAATAGATTTAAATGACCATATCACTCTCTCTGCTAACTCCAGTCAGGAATTCTAACACTTTGTTAGCAAATATCTGGACTTCACGCTTTGTAGGACATAAGATGCTATGTAGATCTATGTGAAGAATGGAAAGATTATTCCCTTCTGTTATGGACTGAATTGTGTCCCCCCAGATTCATACATTGAAGTCCTAACCCCCCAGTGTGACTGTATTTAGAAATAGGGCCTTTATTTTATTTTTTTCTTTAAAGAGAAGTATTTTATTAAAAATAATTCTTTTAAATGCTTTTATTTTTTTCTGAGAGAGAGAAAGACACCAGGAGAGAGCGCGAGAGCGAGAGAGCGAGAGCGAGTGAGCGAGAGGGGGGGAGGGGGAGAGAGAGAGAGAGAGAGAGAGAAATAGGGCCTTTAATGGGGCGCCTGGGTGGCTCAGTCAGTTAAGTGTCCGACTTCGGCTCAGGTCATGATCTCACAGTCTGTGGGTTCGAGCCCCACATCGGGGTCTGTGCTGGTTTCAGATTCTGTGCCTCCCTCTCTCTCTGCCCCTCCCCCACTCGCTTTGTCTCTGTCTC
Source organism: Crocuta crocuta (assembly GCF_008692635.1). Lineage (NCBI taxonomy): Eukaryota > Metazoa > Chordata > Mammalia > Carnivora > Hyaenidae > Crocuta > Crocuta crocuta. The sequence goes on along the minus strand of NW_027529425.1, from coordinate 1,262,021 downwards.
TCAAAATAAAGACATTAAGAAAAAAAAAATAGGGCCTTTAAGGAGGTAATTGAGGTTGAATGAGGTCCTAAGTGTGGGGCCTTTAGTGCTGACTGGTGTCCTTGTAAGAGGAAGGGACCCCAGAGGCCTCTCCATCCACTGTAAAGAGGAAAGGCCATGTGAGGACACAGTGAGAAGGCGGCCATCTAGAAGTCAGGAAGGGGCATCAACAGAAACCAGCCCTGAGGGCACCCTGACCTTGGATGTCCAGCCTCCAGAACGGAGAAAATAAACATGTTGCTTAAGCCACTCAGTCTGTGGTCTTTTGTTCTGGCACCAAAGTGACTAATACTCTGACCCTTTATAACCTAGGGATCAGAGATGGTGTATACACGTTAACTTACTGGATATAATAGTTTGCATGGGAAGTGACAAAGCCTACAGATAATGGTAGTTTAGTAAACGAAATAATTGGGGTAGGATAATTGAGAAGTGACATTTTAAAGTCATTTTACAAGACTTTTCTGTTATTAATCTGGTGGGTTAGCGTCTAGGGAAAGGAAGCTGGGATTAAAAACATCTTGGACAACGGCATATATGTGGAAAATTCAAGTAGTACGTAAGCAACAGTCAATGTGTAGAGAGGGTGAAGAAGGGAAGAACAGAGGGAAGGCTAAAGTACAGAAAGGAGAGCTGGCTCTAAGTCTGTGGTGTTCCTGGGGCGCCTGGGTGGCTCAGTCAGTTAAGCACTGGACTCCTGAATTTGGCTTAGGTCATGATCCCAAAGTGGGATCAAGCCCCACTTTGGGCTCTATGCTTAAGATTTCTCTTCTTCCCCCTCTGCCCTTGAAGGTGTGTACCTTCTCTCTTTCAAAAAAAAAAAAATGTCTGTGGCATTCCTCAGTAAAAAGAACACTGGGATCAGGGTATTGCTACTACTCTATTGCTTACTAGCTCTGTGACCTTGGGCAAATAACCTTGATAAGCTTGGGGAGAACACCAGTGTGATACACCTTGTGGACTGCTTAGACACAATGTACATGTCCTCATTCTCAGCCCCAGTGCTAGATATGAAATCATTCATAAGTGACATTCTCCACATGACACACCAGAACCTGAACACACCCAGGGCAGCCCTCTCGTTGTGCCTCTGTGCTGACAGCTCAGAGCCTGGAGCCTTCTTCGGATTCTGTCTCTCCCTCTCTCTCTGCCCCTCTCCTGTTCACTCTCTCTCTAATACATACATACAAAAGCCTTGACAGAAGAAACATGTTTTAGGCTATTTGTCAAGAGCCACCCTCCTTGCCCCCCACACAAAGCTTAACAAAAGGTTTAATGCAGACTTTCATCAAAAACCAAAAGTCCTCAAATAAAGCACCCTTAATTTAGTAAGCTTCAAAAATGATATAATGACGGGAATTAATAAGTGTATTTGGGTGGGGTTTTCCTTTGCTTCTACTTTGAAATCAACAAGACGTATAAAATGGAACCCCTAGAATGGGGAAGAAAGAGAAACTCTGTAAAATTAATTTTTAAAAAAGCAAAAAATATAGTGTCTTGTATGTACCGAACTTTAAATGGTGTTTTAGATCATCATGTATTTGAAATCCTGTCCACCATCGAAGCAGAGAGAAAATTCTAAGTGACTCAAATATTTCTCAGGGTAATGAGTGGAATGGGGAAGATTTGGTCTGAAAGTGGAGGTAAGAAGAGACCAGGACAGAACTGTCCCAAGTAAGCCCTTGCTGTTGTCAGGAGGCCCTTCCAGGGGACACCCTTATCCTTCGGAAGACTCCCTACTTACACATTCCTGCTTCTTGGTGATGCTCAGAGTAGATACTAAGACCGAAGTCAGACTGATGGATCTGTCGTGTGTGTGATGCCCGTGGAAATGAGATCTACAAATGACATACTTCAAATGGCAAAGAATGGTGTTTCTGGACAGCAGAATGAACACACACACCCCACCCCCCCATGAAGCAGCCATGTCAAAACAATGGGACTTTATTTCTTTTTTTAATTTTTTTTTAATGTTTTATTTATTTCTAGGAGAGAGAGAGAGAGACAGCGTGAGCAGGGGAGGGTCAGAGAGAGAGGGAGTCACAGACTTTAACAGGCTCCAGGCTCTGAGCTGGCAGTCAGCACAGAGCCCGACGCAGGGCTAGAACCCACGAACTGCGAGATCATGACCTAAGCGAAAGTCGGACGCTTAACCGACTAAGCCACCCAGGCGCCCCAATGGGACTTTATTTCTATGGATCCTTTGGTGTCGGATAAGGTGTGGACTCTGTCTAAAGCTTTCCCCGCATTCAAGACACTTATAAGGTTTTTCTCCAGTGTGAGTCCTCTGGTGCGTAATGAGGGTTGCGCTCTGACTGAAGCGTTTTCCACACACAAAACACCCGTATGGCTTCTCCCCGGTGTGGATCCTCTGGTGTTTAGAGAGGTCCGAGCACCGTTTAAAGCTCTTCTCACACTCCTCACATGTGTAGGGTCTCTCCCCTTTGTGAATTCTCTGATGTCTAAAACGGTTGGAAATACGGCAGGTTTCCCCACATTCGTGACATTTGAAGTGTTTCTCTCCTACGTGGATCCTCTGGTGCCGGTTGAGATGGGAGCTCTGCCGGAAGCTGTCCCCACACTTGGGGCAGGTGTATGGCTTTTCGCCCGTGTGTGTCCTCTGGTGTTTGATCAGGGCAGCGTTCTGGCTGAAGCTCTTCCCGCACTCTTGGCATTTGTAGGGTTTCTCCCCAGTGTGGATTCTCTGGTGTTTAAAAAGGTCAGAACGCTGTTTGAAACTCTTCTCACAGTTCCCACATTTATAAGGCCTTTCTTCCCGGAGCCGCTGCCGGGTCTCAAAGAGGCCTGCGCTGTGGAGCTGTTCTTTGCTGTCGACAGAGTCAGGGGGTTTCACCGTGTGATGCTTTACCAGCTCTGAACTCTGTGTACGACTGTCCCCCTGTTCGCTGCCATCAACGGGCCTCCCCGCGGCCTGCACATGCTGACAAAGAACCCAGTTTGAACTTCTGGCCCTGTTCCCACATTCATCATGCTTGAGGTCTCCATCCTTTGTGGGACCACTCTTGAGATCTGCAGTGCTGGGGAGTCCTTCCTCTTCAGGAGAATTTTCCAGTTTCAGTGATGAGGGATTTTCTGACTGCTTTTCTACTCCATTCCCACGAGTATCACCACACCCCAGGGAAGCCTTCCTGTGGGACCTTTCTTGTAGCTGCCCCTGCAGCTCTATTTCTTCTAAAATTTCTTGTTTTGGAATAAAGTCTTTGTTCTCAGTTCTGGTTTCCAAACCTGAAACATTAAAACAACAGTAAACAGGGAGGCAAACCATAAGACAAATTTGTATTTATTTGTATTAAATACAAATAACAAACTAAGGGTTGTTGGAGGGGAGGTAGGTGAGGGGGATGGGCATTAAGGAGGGCACTTGTTATGATGAGCATTGGGGTGTCATATGTAAGGGATGAATCACTAAATTCTACTCCTGAAACCATTATTACACTAGATGTTAACAAATTTGGATTTAAATACAATTAAAAAAAAGAAAGAAAGAAAAAAGGCTGACATTTCATCCTGGTGCAAGAGTAAAACAAGCAAGTGCCTGCAAAAAAATACCCACCCTCCCAAAACTTTTCTAATATTCTCCATGAACCACTCAAGTTAAATGATTAAAAAAAAATTTTTTTTAATGTTCACTTATTTTTCAGAGAGGGAGAGAGACAGAGCGTGAGTGGGGAGGGACAGAGAGAGGGAGACACAGAATCTAAAGCAGGTTCCAGGCTCTGAGCTGTCAGCACAGAGCCCAACGTGGGGCTCGAACTCACAGATCATGAGATTATGACTTGAGCCTAAGCCAGACCCTTAACCAACTGAGCCACCCGGGAGCCCCTCAAGTTAAATGATTTTAATTAACTTGTGAAATGTGCTGACATTTACCTGTACAAACCCCATTTCTTTCCTTTTTCACTTGTGCCTATACCCACATGTCCATCTCTTTCCCCCTGCCTCACTCCACTGTTACAGGAGTCACAATATCAGGAAGGGGTGTCAAGAAGGGCACAACAGCCTATACCCCATGAATGGAGGATGGTTTAACAAGAGAAATTCTATTCATGTCATAAGTTATGGTAACAGACACACCCTGTGCCTCCAATGTCTGGAGGCAGCCTCTGGGTAGGAGACAAATCTAGGACTGACTGGAAGTCTATAAAGGAGCAGTCAAGCCACCAGATTCTACCCCCAATCCAGAATTTTTGCAGTTTACTCCCCAGGGAGACTGAACCAGATAAATTCTGGACTGGGGACATCAGGCACAGCTAAGAACTGGGGACAGGGACCACTTTCGTATCAGGAAAATCAAGTGAAAAGGAAGACACAATTGGTAGAACCTCAGTGCCATCCTCTACTCACGTCCCAAACTGTAAGCTCCAAAGCTTACGTCCTCCAGGCAAGAAAAGGCAGGGATTTTTGTGGCAGGGATTTCATAGGTTTTATTCCCTGATGTGTTCTCAGCACTTAGAACAGTGCCTGGCCGGGGTTCCTGCGTGACTCAGTTGGTTAAGTGTCTGACTTTGGCTCCGGTCATGATCTCTTGGCTCATGAGTTCGAGCCCCACATCAGGTTCTGTGCTGTCAGTGGAGAGCCTGCTTCAGATCCTCTATCCACCCCCCAACCCCTCCCCTGCTCATGCTAGTTCTCTCTCAAAAATGGATAAACACTAAAAAAAAAAAAAAAGCACCTGTCTTATTGCAGACACTCAATAAACTATTTGTTGAATAAATCTCTCTATGGCAAAACTCGCGAGCCCAGGCCTGACATATGGGAATTCCCCAAAACAGCACCTGATAGGCAAGGCAATCCTGAGAAAAAAAGAACAAAGCCAGAGGTATCACAATACCAGATTTCTTTTTTTTTTTTTAATTTTTTTTCAAATTTTTTTTCTTTTTAATTTCTAGGAGAGAGAGAGAGAGACAGCATGAGCAGGGGAGGGTCAGAGAGAGAGGGAGTCACAGACTCTGAAACAGGCTCCAGGCTCCGAGCTGGCAGTCAGCACAGAGCCCGACGCGGGGCTCAAACCCACGAACCGCGAGATCATGACCTAAGCGAAAGTTGGATGCTTAACCAACTGAGCCACCCAGGCGCCCCACTAGATTTCAAGATATACTACAGAGCTGCCTGGCAGGCCCAGTGGGTGGAGTGCGTGACTCTTGATCTTGCAGTTCTAAGTTCAAGGCCCACACCGGGTGCAGAGATCACTTAAAAATAAAATCTTAAAAAGAAAAAAGATACACTACAAATCTGTAGTAATCAAAATAGTATGATATGGGAACAAAAACAGACATATGGATCAATGGAAAAGAACAGGCAGCCCAGAAATAGGCCCACAATTGTGTGGTCAATTAATCAATAACAAAAAGGCAAGAATATACAATGGGGAAAAGACAGTCTCTTCAATACACTGTGTTGGGAAAACTGGATAGCTACACGTTAAAGAATGAAATTGGACCACTTTCTAACACCACATATAAAAATAAACTCAAAATGGATTAGAAACTTAAATGTGAGACCTGAAACCATAAAACTCCTAGAAGAGAACATAGGCAGTAACTTCTCTGTCATCGGCTATTTTCTACATTATGTCTCCTGAGACAAAGGAAACAAAAGCAAAAATAAGCTATTGCGACCACATCAAAATAAAAAAAGCTTTTGCAGGGGGCACCTGGCTGGCTCAGTTGGTGGAGCACGTGACTCTTGATCTCAGGGTTGTGGGTTCAAGCCCCACACTGGGTGTAGAGATTAGCTAAAAATAAAAAAATTTTAATTAAAAAATTCTTTTTAATGTTTTATTTATTTTTGAGAGAGACAGAGACAGAATGAGAGCAGGGGAGGAGCAGACAGAGAGGGAGATACAGAACCTGAGGCTTGCTCCAGCCTCCGAGCTGTCAGCACAGAGCCTGATGTGGGGTTCAAACATAAAAACTGAAAGATCATGAACTAAGCTGAAATCAGACGCTTAACCAACTGCACCACCCAGGTGCCCCAAAAATAAAAACTTAAAAAAAAAAAACCTTTTGCATAGCAAAGGAAAATATCAACACAAAAAGACAACCTACTTAATGAGAGAAGATACTTGCAAATGATATACCTGATAAGGGGTTAATATTCAAGATCTATAAAGGACTTACACAAGTCAACACCAAAATAAACACCAAATTAAAAAACGGGCATAGGATCTGAACTGACATATTTCCAAAGAAGACATAGAGATGGCCAACAGACATGAAAAGATGCTCAACATCACTAATCATCAGGCAAATGCAATGAAAACCACAAGGAGCTATCACCAATTATACCAGTTAGAATGGCTAAAATCAGTATGACAAGAAATAACAAGTATTGGTGGAGATGCGGAGAAAAAGGAACCCTCACACACTGTTGATGGGAATGTAAATTGGTGTAGTCACTGTGGAAAACAGTATGGCGGTTCCTCAAAAAACTAAAAATAGAAATACCTTATGATCCAATAATTCCACTATCGCATATTTACCCAAAGAAAATGAAAACACTAATTCAAAAAGATATATGCACTCCTACATTTATTGCAGCATTGTTTACAATAGTCAAAATATGGAAGTAACCTAAGTGTCCATAAATAGATGAAGAAAATGTGATATACCCTACATGATGGAATATTATACAACCATAAAAGGATGAGATCTTGCCATCTGAAACAACACAGATGGCCCTAGAAGGTATTATGCTAAATGAAATAAGTCATGGGGGTCCTTGCTGGCTCAGTTAGTAGAGCATGCGATTCCTGATCTTAGGGTTGAGAGTTCAAGCCCTGTGCTGGGAGTAAAGACTGCTTTAAAAAACACACAAACAGACACCTCTTAATAAATTAAAAACAAATAAATAAGTCACACTGAGAAAGACAAATACCATATGATTCTACTCATATGTAGAATCCAAAAAAAAAACAAAAAAACAAATAAAAAGAAGAATTAGATCTATAAATATAGAGAACAAACCGATGGTTGCCAGAGGGGACACAGAAAAAGGCTGGGCAAAATGGGAGGTACAGGCTTCTAGTTATGGAATGAGTAAGTCAGGGGAATAAAAAGGACAATGTTAGGAATACAGTGGATGATAATTTAATAAGATGTACCCAGCCAGACAGTAGCTACACTTGTGGTGAGCAGAGCACAATGTATACACTTGTCTAATCACTATGCTGTACACGTGAAACTGATAGAACATTGTGTGTCAGCTACATTCAAAAATAAAAACAAACAAAAAACCACAGAGCACCTGATGACTGCCCCTATATTAAGACCACCAGGTCACAATCCTAGCCCAAAAAAGAGTTTTCAGTCAGAATTCTTATGTTTGACTATTACATAAAAATGGAAAGTAGAAGATTACCAACATTTCAGGAAAACCTCGAATGAAAGTGTTGAGGAAACATGCAGTGTGTAAAACAGAAGGTCTAACGACCTACAGTCAACATTCTCAGGTAAATAAGAGAAGATATTGCATCCAGGAAATGAGGAGGCTATAAGAAAAGGAATATTTAAAGAACAAGAAAAGGCTCCTGAAAATATTAGTGAGAGCAGAAACATTTCAGCATTAACAGCTGGAAAACAAAGCTACAGAGATTTCCTAAGAAAGTGAAACAAAAGATAAAGAAATAAGAAGAGGCAATGAACCTGATGTGATCAGTCCATGAGTTCCAACATCCACTGAAAAGAAATCCCAGAAAGAAAACAGGAAAAAAAAAAAAAAAAAAAGAGAGATAAAAATAGATAGATAGATCGAAAGACAGATAGATAAAATACCATAAAAAATTTCTTATGCACCTGGGTGGCTCAGTCGATTAAGTGTCTGACTTCGGCTCAGATCGTGATCTCGAGGTTTGTGGGTTCAAGCCCAGTGTCTGGAGCCTGCTTCAGATTCTGTGTCTCCCTCTCTCTGCCCCTCCTCCACTCATGCTCTGTCTCTCTCATTCTCAAAAATCAATAAACATTAACATTAAAAAAATGTTTTTTAATTTCTTGGAACTCAAGGATATGGATGTCTTGTTACAAGGGCCCACCCACTATCAACAATGAATGCAAAAAACAAAACTAAAAAACCCTCCTTTACACTAAGCCACATCCATTCTGAAACTTCATACTAGCAGGACTAAAGAAGAGATTCTAATGGCTTTTGAACAAACAGATCACACACCAAGGATAAAATATCACAATGGGATCTGATTTCTCAGTAGCAACATGGCAAGCTAGCTAGAAAACCCAGTCTTTAAAATTCAATGGTAAAACCATTTCTAATGGGGAATCTGGCCATACTATGATCTGGATATAGGAAGGAATAGAGACATTTTCAGACAAACTTTCAAAAAATTAGGTTCCCAAGTGTATGTTTTCTGGAAGATACTGGAAGAGGTTCTCCATCAGAGGGGGGTAAACCAAGGAAGAGAATGGTATGGGGTCCAGGAAAGAGAAAAGGAATTCCAAGGTGACAGTGAAAGAAGGTTCTTAGGACACTAGCTGTGTGACAGGCCTGGAGAGAGGCCCATTCACGCTGGAGCAGAAGATTCTGAAGGCTTCCTCCAAGTGGACTATGAAACTGATGGCATATCTGATACATTTGCACCTACAGTTTTACATTTCTAACAGGGAGACTGTAGGTAAATTGCTGTCCAATAGTTAGAAAAGCAGTGTGTGCAAAACAGGCATTATTAATTCCAGAGAAAATTAGAAGTTGTAAAATAAGACATATAATCATACAGGTTATGTGGGTAAATACAGATAACATTTATGTGGGTAGGATATTGAAATATTATATCAATATGCAAAAGGACTGATTTAACCATAATGAGAGAATTACAGACTGCTAAATGTGTGCATGGTCCTGTCTTCCTCGGTAGACAGTTAAGAGGTAATACTTGAAATCAGGGGAAAAAGAGCAGAATAAGCATCATATATAGAAATATGAAAACAAACACCAGTGAAAAACACATAAAAGATTTTAAAGTTGTGTCTGCAAAGATGGAGTCAAGACTGAGAAGGGCGTGGGGGCCTGGGTGGCTCAGTCAGTTAATTGCCAGGCTTCAGCTCAGGTCATTATCTCAAGGTTCATGGATTCGAGTCCTGCATCAGGCTCTGTGTTAACAGCTCAGAGCCTGGAGCCTGCTTTGGATTCTGTGTCTCCCTCTCTCTCTGCTCCTCCCCAACTCATACTCTATCTGTCTCTCTCAAAAATAAATAAACATTAAAAAAAAAAAGATTGACAAGGGCCTGGTATTTTCCTAAGATTGGAAAAACACAAATCATAAAGTAAAAGATCGAAAAATCTGACCCTTAAACAAGAGTTTGACCTGTGAAGGCCTACTTGTGTATGGATTTTTTTTGGTAAAGTCAGTCCAGCACTGTAAAAGTATTGTCTCTTCCTTATGATTTTCTTAATAACACTTTCTTTTTTCTAGCTTACTTTATAGTAAAAGAAGGGGCACCTGGGTGGCTCAGTCAGTTGAGCATCCAACTTTGGCTCAGGTCATGATCTCACCACTTCCTGAGTTAGAGCCCCACATGTGGCCATGTGCTGACAGCTCAGAGCCTAGAGCCTGCTTCGGATTCTGTGTCTCCCTCTCTCTCTGCCCCTCCCCTGCTTGTGCTCGGTATCTCTCTCTCTCTCTCAAAAATAAACATTTAAAAAAATCATAGTAAAAATAACAAAGAGTTAATACAGAAAATATAAAGAACTGCCACAAAGCAATTAAAAAAAATAATGAAGGAAAGGAAGTGAAATAGGAAATAAATAGGCAATTCATAGAATGCACCCCGTACCCTAAAATAAATCTGAAAAGGTATTTAACCAAGAACCAGTCAGGGAAACGCAAGTTAAAACAATAAAATACTATTCATTCATTAACTAGTATTTATTGAGCACCTGCCAAGCACTCTCTATCCCAACTACTTGGGATATATTAGAACCAATGAGACAAAAATCTCTCCCCTTGTGGAGTTTACAGTCTAGAAAGGGTAGTCAGACAATAAATACACAGAAAGTAAATTCTGTAGGATGTCAGAGGGTGATGAATGCCGTGGATCAAGTTGAGGAAGGTGTGGGATGGATCAGCAGCATGGGAGGAGGAGATGGTGGAAGGCAAACTGCACTATTAAACACAATGGTCAGGCTGGGCCTCACTGAAAAGTAAGATCTGAGCAAAGACTTGAAACAAGTCAAGGAATTTGCTTAGTGGAGATCTGAAGGAAGGAAGAATAGTCCAGGTAGAGGGGCACTTGGTCGGCTCAGTCAGTTAAGCATCCGACTCTTGGTTTCAGCTCAGTCAGTTAAGCATCCAACTCTTGGTTTCAGCTCAGCTCATGATCTCGTGGGTTCGAGCCCCACATGGAGCTTTGCGCTGACAGTATGGAGCCCGCTTGGGATCCTCTGTCGTCCTCGCTCTTGGCCCCTCCCCTTCTAGTGCACTCTATCTCTCTCTAAAAATACATAAACATTAAAAAAAAAAAATCCAGGTAGAAGGGTCAAATAGAGCAAAGAACAGGAGGCAAGATGCCTGCCATGGTCAAGGAACAAGGTCAGTGGGGCTGAAGCACAGTGAAGGGCAGCGTAAGAGAGGGGTGTGCCGGGTTACAGGCCTTGTCACATTAGGCAACACAGATTTTCCTTTGCATGAAACAGAAAACCACTGCAGGTTCTGAGCAGAGGCCTGATGTCACATAATATTTTAAAAGGAACATGTCAGCTACTGTGTTACGACATCCTATCAGCCGAACACCAAATGTCTGTAAGGATGTAGAGAAGGAAGATTCTCATGTATTTCTGGTAGGAGTACAAACTGGTTGCAGTCTTTCCTTCTGAACAGCAAGATGGGCAAACGTGCCTAAGTCTATTCTCTTTAGTTCCTATATATGTTCCTATATGTGAACACAGAAAGACTCAAGTATGTCTGATGTAATGCTATTTGTAATGGTGAAAAACTAGAAGCCTTGATGTTCACTGATAGGACAGTGGATAAATGAATTTTGGACTAGTCATACAATGAAAGATATAAATGTTAAAATGAACGGACTAGAGCTACATATGCCAACATAGATAAATTCCAAAAACGTAATGGGGGAAAAAAAGGCAGGGTACAAAAAAAATCATACAGCAATTTAATTTATACACCATCAAAACATCTAAAAATACTACGTGTTTACAAATTTATGTATTTATATGTTTATATACATGTTTACACACATTTTTGTATGTAGAAAGTGCACATATATATACAATATGCACATGTAGCTACGTGTACATGTAGAAAATATAAAACGTGCGTGGAAATAAGTACCACAATCAGGATATTGGTTACCTCTGAAGAGCGAGGGGAACAGCTTCAGGGAGGGTACCCAGAGTTTCACCTATAGTTGTAACATTATTTCTTGGCGTTGGGGGGGGTGGGGGAAGAATGATGCTGTTAGGGCCTAATATTAAAATATGATAAACGTGGGTGGTAGATACAAGGTGCCCATTATACTTTTTGTATTTTTCTGCATGTAATTTGTTTAAAATGAACCAAAATAAAAAGCTAACAATACAGAACAGCAAGGTCCTGTTGGGTCACAAAAGAGACTCCATGGCTCTCAACCTGTGTGTGTGACTGGCTCACAGATGGCACTGGAGCAAGCCCTCCACAGATCACACATGGCTAGAAACAAGGTCAGCACTTACTCAGTGAGACCGATGAGACCGAGGTCCTATGATCCTTCCGTGCACTCTCCCAGCAGAACTCCCTGGGAGCTGGGTCCAGAGGCTCCCACTCCTCACAGTTTAGAGGCACAGCCACATTCTTTATCGTCACCAACTCCTGCAACAACACAAGACCTCCACTCAGCACCTGCTGTCCCAGGACAGCATAAGTGACCACTAATCTCAGGATGAGGCCAAGCTTGGGAGGAGTCTGCAAACACTGAGCAGGAAGCCCTGGGAATCAAGTAATACATGGCTGTCGAGTCTGCTCCAGTGAGTCTTGTACTGACTGGAGTTCCAAAGTAACAAAGACGGAGGCTAATATTCTCTTGCAATCCAGAAAAGCCTTTCTGTGGACTATCCACACTAATTTGGGGTAAGAGCAAAATCTTCATCTGAGCTGTATCACTGTAATCTATCAAAATGGAAATGTGATACAGATTAAAAATGTACAGGTAACCAGAAAGCGCCAAACTCCAGTGCTGGCTCTGAGATCGGTTACCTTACTCATGAAATGGATATAAATTTAAGAAGATGAAGGTACCTCCCTGACAGCAAGTGCTCAGTAAAATCGATTTCCTTTCCCTTGACCATTCCACAATAGGATAATTATCCAGCAAGGTGATCTTTTGTGATACCTTATTTAAATACAAGTTGACCATTCACAGAAGGCAAAGCCACAGTTCTTAGAAAAAGAAGGTTCTAACACTGGCGTGTAGACAGGTTTCTCTAGTGATGGGTCACAAACTGACTTCAAGGATCTGTCACTCAATGACAGGAAAGGGAAATACATTCTTAAATTTTGTTATGTTTTGACATCTTAAAAAAAAATCTGGCTAGGGAGACTGCCCCTCCCAGGGCTAGCCAATTCTTAGAGAGAGCAAAGGGCTCAGCCAAGACTGCTTATCTCAAGCCATACCTCCACCTGGCCCGTACACTCCAGGACACAACAGTACTCTGGCTTCGTTATCCTAAGGCCAGGTTTCAGGGCAACGAGGGACAAGCCCTATAGATTAGAGCATGCTGAAATGATTCAGACCAATCAATCCTAAATTGTTTCCCCTACCCTGTGTGTTTCCCCGGGAAACCTCAATACAGGCTCTGACCTAAACTCTCCCCTTGCTCCCGTCTTCTGCCTCCTGACCACCCCTGGTGTCCTTCTGAGGAAGCCCTGAGTGTCGTGCTGTACCTCCTGTTTCTAAGATCTGAATATAGTAACATTTGTTTTTTTTCCTGAGCCTCTCCTCTGCTTCCTGGTCAAGGAAAAAAAATCACATTCCTGTGCATCTTTTCTACTCTCAATACACTGAATACTTTCACAACAACACTCCTTCACTTCTGACACCAGATGTAGCAGTTTTCCACATCAAGTAATTCTGTAATACCAGCTGGGTGTCCTCAAGTGTAATTCAATTGACACTATCTACTGAGATATACAGTCACATCCCACAGGTGAAGGGCTTGGTCCCACAAGACCACCCACCCTTCCCAACTTTGGAAGCCAACCTCAATTAGGCTTACCAGTTTATTACAAAAAGATATGATAAAGGATATGGATAAACAGCAATATGGAGAGACACACTATAAGGTCTGGGAGGGTCCCGAGCTCAGAAACTTCTGTCCCCAGAGTTGGAGTTTGTCACCTTCCAGGTATATGGATGTGTTCAGCAAGTGGAAGCCGTCCGAATCTCACACTATTGGGATTTTTATGGAGGTTTCATTACATGGGCATGATGGATTAACTCCATTACAGCCCCACTCCTCTCTCCAAAGTACCATTATCAATTGTAGGAGGGGGTCGCCAAACTGTTAAAAAAAAGTTAACCTCCCATTCAAAGTGCTCGTTATTGCTGTTCTAGCCTAAATCATTAACGACATGCAGCCGCTTTCCATCCTGACACCTTTCTTCCCCAAATAATCTGGTTAGACAAGAGGGTCTTTTACAGTGGGTAAACAAGCCTTCCACGTTGGTTTTGTGCTCAGAAGTCTATTAACTCACAGATCATTTCTTCCATAGATTTCTTTGTCACTACAGAAAGGAAGTTTCATGTACACCCTAAAGTTCAAAAAAGTAGTAAGGAGAGAAGGTCTAAAACTCTTAGTACCCCGTACACTTCTAATCCTCACACCTCCACCACCAGAAAACTTTAACTCTTCACCTGGGGTGATGTCCCACCAGGCGCTCTCTGAAAAGCGCGCACCGCGGCCGCAGCCTTCTCCCCGCTTTGCGGGCAGTGCTTCCGCACCCAGGCCTGGAGCTCCTGGGGCAAGATGCTCAGGAACTGCTCCAGCACCAGCAGCTCCAGGATCTGCTCCTTCGTATGCATCTCAGGCCTCAGCCATCGGCGACAAAGGTCCCTGAGCCTGCTTAGCGCCTCTTCGGGTCCGGCCACCTCCTGGTAACGGAACCGCCTAAAATGCTGTCGCAACTTTTCGGCATCCTGATAGTCCCCGGGCAGGTCCGACTCCTGACCTCCAGCTGAGTCTCCCTCCACTTTCACTATCAAAAGTCCATCACGCAGAGACGGCGCGGGGACCCTGGACTTCGCAGCTGCCATCCAGGCTTCTAACTCAGTGTCACTGACTCGACTCGCGGTCAAGCTCGAACTCATCCGGCACGTGCTGTTTTCCTGAGTTTTGCCTTCAGGTGAGAAGACAGCAAACCCTGCAGAAAGCCACGGAACTCATCGGACCTCCCCAGACCGGTACCTCCCGACTGCGCCGTCTCAAGTGCGGCTCTATCAAGCCCTGCCCTTCCGGTACTTCTCCCACCCACGGGTACTCCAACCACTACTTGCGGTGGCCGCTTACAAAAAGTACAAATAAAACCAGGCCGGAAGTGCGTCACCGACTGCTGCAGCGCCCACCCCTCGCGAGCATTTCCGGGGCCTCTCTAGGCGCCCAGGAGGAGTGAGACCCATCTCGGTGGTTTGCCGTCCTGCCCCTTCCAGAGACACTCTGATGTGTGTGTACCATTCTGGTGGAGCTTATGGTCGTTTAGCTTAACAGAGCTAAATGATACTCTTATTTACAACTCGAATGTAATTTTTTTAACACACTGTGAAAAAAGTTTTGTAAATTTTGTTGTAGGACAAGTTAAAGGTCCGACTATACGATGAGCGGTAAACAGTCATCCATCCATGTGATATTTATACAATAAAGGTTTGTAGAGTTACCTGCTACATGCCAAGGCATCGTGCTCGACACTACAGTTATAAACCTGAGTAGACATCCTCTCTATCCTCAGTCTCCTAAGAGAGTTAAACATTTAAATACTTACAGGATAGGGTGGTGAATGCAATACTTTGACACATATGTATGCACAGTATATTTGTATGACCCAGAGGTGGAAATAATCAGCCATGGTTGATGGGGGAGGGTATAGTGAAAGACTTCACTCAGGAGATTAAAGCTTAAAATGTCTATGTGAGCTGAAGAAATGTTCAAATTAAAAAATAGTTTACATAGGGGTCCCTTGGTGGTTCAGTCAACTACTCTTGATTTGGTTCAGGTCATGACCTCGTGATTGGGTGGGTTGGAGCACTGATTCAGGCTTATGCTGACAGTGTGGAGCCAACTTGGGATTCTCTCTTTCTGCCGCTCGTCATACACATACACTCTCTCTCAAAATAAATAAGCTTAAAAATGTTTTAAAAAATAGGTTAGGTAAATTTACAGGCAACAAATCCCTAATATATTAAATAAACCCCAATAAATCCCTCTGACATTAAGCTTTCCTATGTGCAGCTCCCTTGCAATGTCTCACACTCAGCCATCAAAGCTGCCAAGGATTTTGTCCTCCTTGAAGCTCAACCCTTCTGTTCTATCATTACTCGCCCTCCCTTTTAAATATCAGTATAGACACTGCTGCCACCTTCTCCCTCTTCTTTCCTATGCTTCCCTAGTTTTGACTATATCTGGCATCATATTGAATATACAAATAAAACACTTTCTAAAGAACTTGTAGGTAAAAAACAGGGCATAATTAAAAAAACTTTTTTAATGTTTATTTATTTTTGAGAGAGACAGAGCATGAGCAGGCGAGGAGAAAAGAGAAAGGGAGACACAGAATCCGAAGCAGTCTCCAGGCTCCAAGCTGTTAGCACAGAGCCCAAAGTGGGACTTGAACTCACATACCCAGAGATCATGACCTGACTCCAAGTCTGACACTTAACCAAGTGAACCACCCAGGCACCCCAGTACAAGCATTTTTCATCCCCTCCTAGTAAGGTTGTCTGCTCACCGGCTGATTACCAGTCAGCTTCTGCCTCTGGGTTGTGTGACTATGGCCTCTAATCATGATATACTGCCTCACCTTTAAACAATAATTGAGAAAAGAAAAATAGAGCAAGGACAAATAGATGGGGCCAGGGATAAAATGATAGTACAAGTTGCCTGCTGTAAGCTCCTATGTACTGGCAAAAAGTAGCTCACAATTTGGCTCTGAAAAGCCTCAGCAGCCAATGTAAGAGGAAAACAAGATCAGTTACATGATATGCAGTGTATCTTGGGTAAAAGCAAACTATTAATAGTAGCTTAGGAGAAATCCAGCTATTCTTGATGCCAAGTGGGAAGAGAAATTTCCCATGAATGCCCTGGGAAAGGACCATGTGACATAGCGGACGATATCTTAAGATATCTATAATAAATAAAATTAATGGATTTTAATACCCTTTCAATGTTAGTGCTGATGGTTCAGCCAATTCTTTATGAAACAAAACAGATGAACATAGGGGAAAGTTAAAGAGAGAGAAAGAGGAGGAGGCAATCCATAAGAGATTTTTGACTCTAGAGAACAAACTGAGGGTCACTGAAGGGGAGGTGGTGGGGGATGGGCTAAATGGGTAATGGGCACTTGTGATGAGCACTGGGTGTTGTAAGTGATGAATCACTAAGTTCTACTCCTGAAGCTAATATTACACTATATGTTAACTAACTAAATTTTAAATAAAAATTCAAAATATTAAAAATAAAGAGCTAATTCTGTGAAGGAAGAAAAGCGTATAGTTTAAGTATTCACCTCACTGAAGGTCCAGTTTAATATAAAGACAAAATTCAAAGTGCCTAAAGCAACACTTTCCAGACCTTTTACTGTGCCATGCAGGCTAATGGCTATGTGAAGAGTCCATTTCCAGTACTAACCGGATCATCACTTTTCTCTCCTCTTGATGGCATCTTATTTTGGTACATTGCAAAAATGGCCAAAAAAAGTAAAACAAAATGTATAGAAATACACTTTGCAGTTCCTCCCTTCTAGCAGTGGAGTCTATTTCCCCCACCCTTTGGATTTGGGCAGGTCTTGTGGCTTGCTTTTACCAACAGAATGTGGCAGATGTGAGTTTCAAGCCTGGGTATCAAGAACTTTTGCAATCTCTGGTTTCTTGCTTTTGTAACCGACTACCACCAAGTGAAGAAGTATGAGCTATGCTGCCAGGTGATGGGAAAATGCCTACTAGCACTCCAAGTGACAATCAGCTAATCTCCAGAACCGCTTAGCTCAACCAGCAGCTGAACACAGACAAAAGGAGCCTAACAGAAAAGCCAGCCAGGTAAGTAAGGACCAAATTGTCACCCCACAGAATCATAAGCCTAATAAGTGGTTCCTTTTTTTTTAGGTTGCTAAATTTGGGGTGGTTTGTTACACAACAAAAACTAACAGACATACTTTTAAAAGCCAGTGCAACCCAACTCACCATATTAACAACAACAAAAAAAGATAAAACACTTAGGAATAAACACAATAAGCTATGTGCAAAATACATGAAGAAACTTTAAAACATTCCCAAAGGATCCACAATTAGGCTTTTTTTTCCCCACAAATGGAAAAACCTACCATGTTCTTGGGTAGGAAAATAAACTTTATAAGAATGTCAATTCTCCTTGGGTACCTTAGCGGCTCAGCTGGTCTGACTCTTGACTTCAGCTCAGGTCATGAGCTCATGTTTGGTGAGATTGAGTCCGGCATAGGGCTCCGTGCTGACAACACGAAGCTTGCTTGGTTTTCTTTCTCTCCCTCTCTCTCTCTCTCTCTCTCTCCGCCTTTCCCGTTTGTGTTCACGCACTCGTTCTCTCTAAAAAATACATAAATAACCTTAAAAAAAGGGGGAGGGGAAGGAATGTCAATTCTCCCTAAGTGAATACATATTAAAAATGATCCCAATACAGATTTCTTTCTGGAACTAGAAAAGTTGAATCTAAAGTTAATTTGTAAAAGAACTAAAGAAACAAAAATACTCTGAAGAAAAAACACAACTGGGGGCATTCTCTGTAAGAAGTAGTAAAACCAATTATTAATGTTCAATACATTAAGACCGCATATTATCACATGCATAGACAAATAGACCAATGCAGCAGAACAGAAAATCTAGAAACAGACCACAAAACATGGGGATTTAGTGTATGAAAAAGGCAGCATCACAAATCAATGGGAGGTAAAGACAGTTTTTTTCATAAATGTTGAGACAACTGGGTAAAGGTTCGGAAAAAGATGAAGTTAGATCTATACTTCACACCACACACCATAATTTTGAATGTTCAATGTTCAGACGTGAGAGTACGCAATGTAAACGTAAAGTGAAACTATAGAAATACTACAATCCACCAAACATACCGCAGGGTAAATTTAAGCCTGATACAAAAAAGAGAGATTATTAAGAAGGGCATCCCTCTGGCTAGAGAAACCTGCATGGACGACTCCCCTTCTTCACAGGAACGAGGGGATTCCGACGCCACTCAACCTAGCGGGGAGAGCAACCCACTCAGCCACAATCCTTCTGGGAGGAGGCGGCCAGGGAAACGCCTCCCTGCCCTCCCGCACTCTGATGGGTCCTAGAGTCCAAGGCTGCAAAGAGATCCGCGGCCCAATTGGCTAGTGGGCGTGGCCCGCGCGGGGCTTCCTGGGAGATGTAGGCTCCTAGGACTCCCGGGTTTGATGTCGGAGAGAGGCCCTGTGAGCTCTCCGCCGTGGTGAAAAGGTGGGTGTGTCTGGAGACCGGGTGCGGGCAGAGGCGAGGAATCAGGTGAAGAAAACAAAGGATTTAAAATTAAAGAGAAATTAGTGTTGCGGGCTCTCAGGAAGCGACGAACCTACTTCTAAGTGGGGCGCAGAGCGTTGGGGGTGGGGAGCGCAAGTTCCACGGCCAATCAAACATTAGCAACTGTTGCCTTAGCAACCATTCTGGACAGCTAGGGCCCAGTCCTGTGCCCAGACGCCCAAGGAAAGGGGAGGAGCCCGGGCTGTTTAAATAGCTTTGGGCGCAGGTGGGGAGCAGCTGGCTCCTTTTCCTGCCCCGCCGTAGTGAAGCTAAACCTGCGGTTCGGTGGGCGGGGAACGGCCCAGTCCGGGGAGGCGCCCCAACTCCCTGCCGATTGGCCCACAGCCTCCCCGGGGCGGGGCCTGGGGCGGGCCGCTCCCTCCCTCTGCGAGGCGAGGACCTCCGGGATTCCTAGAGAGGACTCGGAAGTACTCTCGGCGGTGGGATTGATGGCTCGACCCTGTTGGACAGGGAACGCTTGGACTTGCTTACTTCCGGCGAGGAAGTGTTGCGAAGTGTAGGCTTCGGTTTTCTCTCCGTTTTTAGGAAGAAACCTATCTTCCCAACCTTGGCTGCGGGAGCTTGGTCTTCCAGGAGAGCTCCCCGGGACTGGTGCCTTGAGAAAAGAGAATGGGCTTTATATCCAGACTGGGATCCTGTGTCTAACCTTGACCGGGCGTTTTCCGTGTCTATGGGGTCAGGGGTGATTCAGAGGAATATAAGTCCCAATCTTTACTTATAACTCAGCTTCTCTTTGGGACCAATGAAGTTTCCTGTTGGTCCATCGTGCTCTTGTGGCATGAAGGACAGGACTCGTTCTGACTGCTGTAATATTTTTGACCCCTGTTTTAAGTTTGGTCCGTAGAGAAAATGAGAGACTGCGTCTGGACTACTTAGTAGTAAGTCTTGTCATGTTATTTCTATATTTAATGCTCTTCACCATTAAGATTATATTCGGTTAGACCTGATGTCAAAGTTTTATTGCTCTTTACCTTTTTAAAAGAGTTTACTTGTTTATTTTGAGAAAGAGAGGGAGAGTGCATGACTGGAGGAAGGCCAGAGAGAGAGAGAATCCCAAGTAGGCTCCACTCAGCTCCTAGCCGGTCGTCAGGCACCATCTCACAACTGTGAGATCATGACCTGAAATCAAGAGTTGATTAGTAGTAATTTTTGGGGTGCAGTGACGGCTTGTCTATATTTTAAAGTAAATTACTCTGCTGAATGGTCATCTTTAGTAGAGATGACCTCTTTGTCATCTCTTTGCTAATACTGCTTTCTAATATATCAGTAGATTGCACGCTAGTGAAACTGCCCTTCAGAAGATCTTAAAGAACAGAAACCAGATTTGATCTGTGTGACACAGCTAACCTGGAGAGACGTCCCTCTGCGTTGGAATGATAATGACAGAATCTGGGGAAGTTATAGACTTAGACCCTCCCGCTGAGACTTCACAGGAGCAAGAAGACCTTCTAATAGTGAAGGTGGAAGAAGAAGACTGTACCTGGATGCAAGAGTACAACCCTCCAATGTTTGAGACTTTTTACCAGCGCTTCAGGCACTTCCAGTACCATGAGGCATCAGGCCCCCGGGAGGCCCTGAGCCAGCTCCGGGTGCTGTGCTGTGAGTGGCTGAGGCCTGAGCTGCACACCAAGGAGCAGATCCTAGAGCTGCTGGTGCTGGAGCAGTTCCTGACCATCCTACCAGAAGAGTTCCAGACCTGGGTGAGAGAGCATCATCCAGAAAGTGGGGAAGAGGCCGTGGCTGTGGTAGAAAATATACAGAGAGAACTAGAGGAACGCCGACAACAGGTGAGTGGAAGAGGAGACATTAGAGCAATGAGGAAGGAGAGGAAGAGAGTTAAGGTGCTGCTGAGCAGGGGTGAGATCCTTAGTGCTCTGGTGCTTCATTCATATTCTTTTGTTCTCCTGGGATTAGGTACACTGTGGAGATTTCCTGCCACTCCAGCAAAGAGAAGCAATATCCAGTGTGTTAACCTGGAGAAGACAGTCTGCGATTTTATTTACTTTTAAAATTACTGTATTTATCTTTTGATTGACATGATACAAAATTCAAAACGTGCATAAGGTTGTTATGAAAAGTAAGTTTCCTCCCACCTCTCCTTCTCTGGCTCCCTAGTTCTCTTCAGAGGCAGCCACTGTCACCTGATACCTGTATGTCCTTTCAGAGATCTACTTTCTTCTGTATGCATGAATGGACGTGTGGATGATATGCTTTAAAAAACCACAGATGTTTTTAAATCACTGTGTACTTCTGCCTCTTGCCCTTTGCTTGTATCTTGGTTTGTTCCATGTCAGTGCAAACAGACCTGCCTCTCTCTTGGAAACTGCTTATATTCCATCGTGTGGATGGATGTACCATAATTAAACTCCTGCTGAAGGCCATTTAAGTCATTCCTTTGGATTGTTTCTGAATGTAAACGTTGCTACAATGACTGTCCTTTACATTCATTTTTAATTATAGAATAATAAATGCTTAGAAGTCAGATTGTTGGCTCAGAGCCAATGTGCATTTGTAATTTTGACACCTGTTGAGAAATTGCCCTTGGTAGAGGTTATACCATTTTCATTCCCGGATGCGGGGTGTGAGAAATTTTTTGCTCACAGCTTGATCATGTGATGTTACCCAACTTTTTGTCATTGCCAGTCTGAAAGATGCAACATTCCATTTCTGTGCAGTTTTAATATGCATTTCTCATATTATGAGTGAGTTTGACCACAGTGTACTATATCCACATCCAAATATGTATATTTTAAAATTTTTTAAAAATGTTTTATTTCTGAGAGAGAGAGAGACAGCATGAACAGGGGAGGGTCAGAGAGAGAGGGAGTCACAGACTGAAACAGGCTCCAGGCTCTGAACTGGCAGTCAGCACAGAGCCCGACGCGGGGCTCGAACCCACGAACCGTGAGATCGTGACCTGAGCTGAAGTCAGATGCTTAACCGACTGAGCCACCCAGGCGCCCCTATTTTTTAATTTTTTAAAGTTTATTTGTTTTTGAGAGAGAGAGAGCACACACACAAGCAAGGGGAGGGGTAGAGAGAGAGAGGGAGACACAAAATCCAAAGGAAGTTTCCAGGCTCTGACCTGACAGCACAGAGCCTTATACAGGGCTTGAACTAACAAGTTATGAGATCATGACTTGAGCCAAAGTCGGTCATTTAACTGACTGAACCACCCAGGCACCCTAATCATAGTATAGGTTTTATTTTTTTATTTTTATTTTTTATTATTTTTTATTTATTTCTAGGAGAGGGAGAGAGACAGCGTGAGCAGGGGAGGGTCAGAGAGAGAGGGAGATACAGACTCTGAAATAGGCTCCAGGCTCTGAGCTGGCAGTCAGCACAGAGCCCAACGTGGGGCTCGAACCCACGAACCGTGAGATCTTGACCTAAGCGAAAGTCGGACGCTTAACTGACTAAGCCACCCAGGTGCCCCTCATAGTATATGTTTTAAAGGGCTATGAGTGTCCTCTTTTTTTTCCTTTTTGAAAATTAAGCTGTGCACCCAATATGGGGTTTGAACTTACAACCCCAAGTTCAAGAGTCACATGCTCCACCGACTGAGCCAGCCAGGCACTCTGGCTGTGTACTCTTTTTTGTGAGTTATCTATTTACATTATTTGTTTTTTCTTTTAATGTTTTGTTTATTTTTGAGAGAGAGATAGAGACAGCATGAGCAGGGGAGGATCAGAGAGAGAGGGAGACACAGAATCTGAAACAGGCTCCAGGCTCCGAGCTAGCTGTCAGCACAGAGCCTGACATGGGGCTCGAACCCATGAACCATGAGCTCATGATCTGAGCTGAAGTCGGATGCTCTACCGACTGAGCCACCCAGGCACCCCACATTATTTACCTATTTGAAAAAGTAAGCACTGTGTCTGTCATCTGAGGTGCAAGTTTATTTTTCCACTTTGTTGTTTATCTTTGTTTATGGAGAATTTTGCTTTGCCAGGGTTTTTTATTTTTATGTAGTCTGTTTATATCTTTTAGTTTATGGTTTCTGGGTTTTGTGCCATACTTAGAAAGGCCTTCTCCACTACAATATCATAAGAAAATTTTCTAATCGTCTCTTCTCCCGTTAAAAAATTTTTTTGGTGCACAGTGTTCAGTATGGTTACAACTTTTTTCTACCAGATGTCTGTCTGGTTGTCCCAGAAACTTGTAGAGTAATCCCTTTTTTCCTCTCTTTAATTAAAATGCTGTCTTTATTACATACCAAATTTCTAAATGCATTTGCGGCTACTTATGGTCTTTTTTTTTTTTTTTAATGTTTTATTTATTTCTAGGAGAGAGAGAGAGACAGCGTGAGCAGGGCAGGGTCAGAGAGAGAGGGAGTCACAGACTGATACAGGCTCCAGGCTCTGAGCTGGCAGTCAGCACAGAGCCCGACGCGGGGCTCGAACCCATGAACTGCGAGATCATGACCTAAGCGAAAGTCGGACGCTTAACCGACTAAGCCACCCAGGCGCCCCTTTTTTTAAATATTTGAGAGAGAGAGCACAAGTGAGCGTGGACACATGTGAACAGGGGAGGGGCAGAGAGAAGAATCCAGAGAATCCCAAGCAGGATCCATGCTCTCAGTGCAGAGCCCTATGCGGGGCTCAAACCCATGAACCATGAGATCACAGCCTGAGCCGAAATCAATAGTTAGATGCTTAACTGACTGAGCCACCCAGGCACCCCTGGGTCTACTTATTGTATTTTAATACTGTTTTGTTGATCTTATTATCTGTTCACCTACCAGTATTTTAATTACTTGAGCTCTGTAAAGGGTTTTGATATGTGATAGGGCTACCTTTCTTCCAAATGTTTTCAATATTTTCTTTTTTCCTTATGAACTTTAGAATTACTAATGTAGTTTTCACCGCTCCAAAAATCCTGTTGTTTTATTGTTGTTGTTGTTGGGGTTGCAGTAAATCCTATATTAATTTAGGAAAAATTGATATCTTTTTTTGAGTATTGTTTTAGTGTTTATTTTATTTTTGAGAGCACATAAGCAGCGGAGGGGTACAGACAGAGAGGGAGACATAGAATCTGAAGCAGGCTCCAGGCTCCGCACCAGAGCCTGACGTGAGGCTCAAGCCTACGAACCGTGAGACCATGACTTGAGCAGAAGTCAGACACTCAACCGAAGGAGCCACCCAGGTGCTCCTAGAGAGGATTGATATCTTTATGTTGTTACATCATCTTGTCTTTTCTTACTCATTTAACTTGACTCTCTACCTTCTTGTTGCTGGGGTCGCACTCTCTTAAGCTTTAATTTCTTATTATTGTTAGAGCAAAGAAACAATCATGAAACCTTAGGTCACAAGAATTTGAAGCTAATTAAATTTCTGTCATTCTTCAGAATCACTGCACATTGATGTGAGATCCCAATTTCATTACTCTTTATGTCTGGATAAGGGCTACTTTAACATTTCAGATCATTCTCAAGCTCTTCAGGTGGTTCAGCTCACTCCATGAGGCAAGTGGGTAGCAGAGGGCGTTGCTACTGACCATCAGCCAGACCCTTGGCTATACCAGACATCCTCCAGATGGGAATGTCAGAATCTTTCTGTTGCTTCCATCAGTACAGAAAGTAAAAGTTCATGGTGACATTTAGTTGCTTCTTTTTTAAGCCTAATTTGGGACACTAATAAACAAACTTTCTCCTGCTTTTTTGTAGTAATAGATATTCAAAAATACACTTAAAAACAAGAAGTATTAAGTAGAAGATTTACAGCAGATATGTGCATTTACCGCTCGTTGTGATATGCAGCCCATCTTTGGAAGAGACACAGAGAAAAATAATTTCTTAGTAGTATCAGGGATTTGAGGCCCATAGAAGGGATTTTCTTAAGGGCCTCATGGCTCCCTTTGTTTGCCTTTCACTCTGCCTGCTGTCTGTGTCCTCAACATTGTTCCCCAGCTCTATCTCCAGGCGGTTACCGTCTCTGGCAGGCTCTTTTCCTAGGCTTTAAACTTTACCCTCCTCCTTGGTTTGTGTCCTAGTCTCAGGAGACCTGAAGGGCTGCTTTGCTTCTTTGGTGCTGATGTGCCCTTTGACATACTTGGCATCATCTTAACTCTTATTCTGAATGGGTCCACGAGGACACAAAAACTTCCATGCAGAACGATCTTCGCCACAACTGTTTTGCAGCTGCCTCTTAACATAACTCCTGTACCACATTTTGCCAGTGCTAGGAGGGTTAAAATTTAAAGTGCTTTGAAACATAAGGGAGGAGGTGAGGGTGGTGGCAATTCTGTCTCAGTGCAGGATCTTATTACCTGCTAGGATGCTGCTGAGCTAGTAACTTCCAGAAAAGACAGATTGTGGGTTGTGGCAGAGTAACTGCGTGTCCCCTAGGGTCGAGCAAGAGTCCAGAACAGAAACTTGGAGTACTTACTTAGTACGCTGGACAGGAACCAGCTCTTGTCTTAGTGTTGGTCTGTCCTACTTGAACCTGGCCTGCTAAGGAACTGAGTGTGGCTTCCCGAGTCCTATATTGACTTTGATAACCTCGCTTCCCACTTCTCTCCCCTCTTCAGTAAACTTGACCTACCCTGGCCTTTTTATGGCACCTTGACCATATCAGACACCTATTTTCTGCCTGAGTGTCTTTGCTTATGTTCTCTCTGCCCGGAACACTTCTTACTTTTTCCCTGACAGGCTTCTTTTGCCCTGTAGGTGTTTACTTCAGTGGCACTTTGTCAGACAAGCCTTCCTTGGCCACTTTTTCTAAAGTAGGTCTCATCTGTTATATCTTATGGCACTACTTTCTTCTCCTTTCCAACATGTAACAGTTTGCAGTTATGCATTTATTTGTGCCTTGATGTGTTTAATGGAAGTCATCTTTGACTAGAAAGAAACTGTTTGTTAAGCTACTATGTAATCAGTGCTTGGCTGGTTGCAGATGCACATTAAATATTTGGCAAAGAGTGAATAGTATGAATTTACTAGATTCTTTCTTAGCCCTCTCTGCAGTGTGCTGATTGGTGTGGTTGTGCTTGTCAGATTGTGGTGTGTCCCGAAGTGCTTCCTCAGAAGATGGTGCCACCTGGAGTTGTGCAGGAATCCCTCAGCCACCAGCTCCTGTCCATGGACCCCCCGTCTGAACAGGAGCCACAGAAGCCTCATCTTCTGGAGGAAAATGGTGAGGAGATATGATTCAGTGGAACAGATATGGCTAGAGAGTGAGCTTCCTGGCTTTATGGGTAAGCAGTATCTGTATGAGTGAGACTTCTGGCTGGGCGGCCTTTCTGCCATCAGCAGGATTGGGAGGTTGGGAAGGGCTGGATACCCAGAATCGAGTCCCTGGCATACAGAGAGAGGTCAGCTTGCAGGATGGCTAGGATGTGGTTCTGTTCGAAAGTTGTAATGCAGATGATGACAGCTCTAAGTACAGGTACTGTCAGATCCACAGAAGTTTTTTTACAAGTTTTATACTTGTTTTACAAAAGTTTCCCAACTCTCCACACACGTTTTGTTATCTCACTGCTTATGTAAGAACGGCTCTCCAGTTCCTAATTGCAGTCATTCATTTCTGGCTGCTCATTCACCACCTTGAAATTTTATTTCAAGCAGTTGCTTACAGTGACCTTTAGGGCCTTTGTTCTCTCCGTGTCTTTCTCTCCTTCCCTCCCCCACCTCTTGATTTTATTAACTTGTATTAGAAGGAAGAAAAGTGAACTGTTAAGTATCTTATTTATGATGGAATATGTCCACAGGTCTATAACCCTAATCAGAAACTCTTGCTATCAGATATATTTTAGGATTCAGAAATTTTCCGATTTAGTAAGGGAATATGATTTATATACCATACATTACAGTACTGACAGGATTTGAGGTGGGACTCCACAATCACACACATTAATATTTCGCCAGTGAAATGTATGCATATTTACAGTAAGAGGATTAAATCAAAACTTTAAATAGCTTCACATAAGTTCTGGTCAGGTTTTGCTGTCAAATTGGTTCAATGTCTACCTTACTGAAAGGAAGGCCTTTGGGATTTCAGAATTGTGGAGAAAGCGTCATGAACCTGTATTTCCAGGTTTGGCCTCAGGCTTTCTTCTAGGCTTCCTCTAGTGGTCAGGTCTTTCACATCACCTGCTCCATGGCCCTGACCTTTTCCAGATTTCCTTTCACTGTGGTAGTAATAATAGAAGGGGCAGGAGCAGCAATTACTTATATAGTGTTTACTATGTGTCCGCAAGTATTCCAACCGCTTTGCTTGTGGGAGCTTGTTAAACTCTCACTGTACTAGAAAAAGTAGTCTTCACCATTTACCATCTGGCGCCAATGAATCCTTTTTATTATATATACACATACACACACACACACACACCTATATATACACACTTACGTATGTATATATGTCATTTTATGGATCATTTACAAAAGAATCAAAGGCTAATAAAAAATAATTTTAAGGAAATTTTAATAAGAATTAAACCTTTTTATATCAAGTACATTTTGGTAATAGAAACACCATAAAAAATGAAAGATCACTGTTACACAATACTATCCCTTTAGCGAAATGAATACTATCCCGTTAGCAAAATGGGATGGTCCAGAGTCTTGTTGCAAAATCTTGGCCTCATGAAGTCCTTCCTGTTGAATAATTCACTGGATGAGAATGTCCTACTTCCTTTTCAAAATTAGAAATCTAGTGTATATCGTTGATTCTTATGTTTGAAGAAAGTTATCTCCGATAGTATTTGTAGACTCCTTCGAAGATTCCCCATATGGATTCAGTTTCATCATCATTGTGTAGAGTGCATTGCTCTGTTCTTTATATTGTCTTCTTACCTCATCTACTAAAAGTGAAATGTTATCTGCTGCGCATTTTCTTTTCTTTGCTGATGTGGGTGGAAAATGAAAAATTCTGAATTCTCAGTCATTCTCAGTGAGAACTAAAAACAGGCGTCAGCAGTCTCATACCTTCTTGAAGATGGTGTAAAACCCTTGGCAGTGAATTTAATACTTGGAGAATAGTGAAGAGGATGATTTATTTCACTATTACATCCTCCTAAGTATCTCTTTTATTCTCCTCTATTTTCTCATTATTTTAGTTTTTTATGCTATCATTGGAATAATTAATGAGTAATTTTTAGTAAACATGCAGTAATTCCTAGGATGATGAATTAGAAAAATGTGATACAGGAAAAATAAGATCACTCGGATCTCAAAATGTATGCTAAGTGTAGAAGAGTCCAATGGATCCATATAGAAATTACAAGACAGAATGAGATTTATTCTATTTTTTAATAATACTAAGATAAATTTTCATTTTGTTCTTCAGAAGATCTCTAAGGAAATAAAAGTCATGTAATTCTAGTCTTTAAATATAATTAAAACTGTTCAAAAAAGAAACCTCCAACCCCAAATTGTGTCTGATACACCTAGTTGATATTCCAAGGGTTAATGCTTGGAATCCCAGTGGAATAGCTACGACTGTTATCCTCATGTTAGAAATTAAGCAGCTGAGGCCTAGAAAGGTTAGGTAATTCTTTCAAGGTCACAAAACTGTTAAGTGGCAGAGCTGGAATTCTAACCCCAGCAGTCAGCTCCAAATTTATACTTTTACCTTCCTGAGCTGGGCTACCCTTACCTTTCCATGAGTCCCTCCCAGGTGCAGACTCCTGTCCTCCGGAAATACTGTTTTACACTGGCAGAGTCTCATCACACCTCTTTTCTAAGAGCTGCTTCTCTCCTCTACCCTGTTAGCCAGACCCAGTGTCTTTTTTCCTTTTTTTTTTTTTTTTTGGCCAGTGTCTGCCTTCTGACGAAATTGCTAGGTTTGTTTTGGTTTTTGATTTTTATACACTGGAGAGGGCTAGGTTCCTTGTGCCTTTGAGAGCACCAAGGGCTGGTTTCCTGGCCCTGGGACTAGGTTGAG
This sequence comes from Crocuta crocuta, assembly GCF_008692635.1. Lineage (NCBI taxonomy): Eukaryota > Metazoa > Chordata > Mammalia > Carnivora > Hyaenidae > Crocuta > Crocuta crocuta. The sequence continues at coordinate 1,233,331 of NW_027529425.1, read as the reverse complement.
CTTGAGAGGAACAAAGTCATTTGCTTAAAAGCTAAAGAAACAGGAGGTTTCACAGAAACTTCGTAAAAATAAGTGGAGTTGTTTGGAATGTAATTATTATAATTATTCCAATTGTAATACTCAAAATCAAAATTACTGGTTGAGTACAGACTACATTCATCTCTTTCTTCGAGTCTTACTTTGACTCTTTAGCCACACTTCTGGTTTCAGATGCCATCTCAGTGTCCAGCTTTCATCTCTTAATCATCTCCTTTTTGCGTCATTGCTTATTACTTCCTAGTTCTTGGGCAGAAGCAAGCTGCATAAGCACGTACATCTTTAGGACCCGGGCAGCCATAGTAGTGTCTAAACTGTCAGGCTAGGGGTGCCTGGTGGCTCAGTCGGTTAAGCGTCCGACTTAGGCTCAGGTCATGATCTCATGGTTCGTGGGTTCAAGTCCCGTGTCGGGCTCTGTGCTGACAGCTCGCTCAGAGCCTGGAGGCTGCTTTTGATTCTGTCTCCCTCTCTCTCTGACCCTCCCCTGCTCACGCTGTCTCTCTCTTTCTCAGAAATAAATAAAAAACATTAAAAAAAAAAAGCTGTCAGGCTAAAGGTTAATACTAGGTGGATCTGTCCAAATCAGGGCATACATAGACAATGAGATCCTATGCACCATGACACCTATGCATCTCAAGACAAAGAACAAGCAGAGGTGACGACGGGGTCAGAAGGTCACTACCATCTAGAGATCAGAACCTCAAGACATTGCACATACAATTCACTCTGCCTGGAAACACCCTCAACACCCTAACCATCCTCTCCCACCCCCTACTTCCCAGAGTCACTTCTGTCGAAAGGCTTTCCTGATGCTCCCACCTCTTGCTCTCCAATCTGTAGGTACCCTGCCTCCATGCTTCTATGGGAACTTGGGTGAATTTCAAGTATAATACTCTTACCCTGTGCTGGAATTAAGGCTTATGTATCTGCATTCCCCAGTAGAGAGTGAAGTCTTTGGAAGGCAAGAATTGTTTTCTGCCTATTCTTATAACACACGACTTAGTACATACTAAATGGCTATCAGTCAACCATGGTAACTTCTCGAAGGAAGAGAATGTGGGCTAAGGCCTTGCTGATGAAAGCAATGGCCCAGGAGCAGCGCCAGCATACTTTTGTTAGAAGTGCAGAATACGGGGGCCACTTCAGAACTGCTGAGCCATATCTGCCCTGTACCAAGACCTCCAGGTGATTTTGTTTGCACATTAAAATTTGAGAAACCCTGAGCTCTCGCTAGTGTTTCAGCTTCATGAAGATATGGAACTGGTTATTCTTTGAGGTGACTAGATTTGATGTTGCCAGAGAAGATTGCATCCTTATAGGTGAATAGCACAGTCTGAGGTTGCCAGCAGGGATTAGCCTGACCAGAGCAGGGGGTTCTGATGTTTGCAGGGGAGGGTGAGTGTTGTTAGGTGTGGGAGGTGCTACAATGTAGAGGTTCCTGAGAGACAAGTGGAAACATTTAGCCTTGCTGCAGCAGGGCCCTGTTGAAGATTCTGGAGCAAAAGTGGAACATGCTGGCAATTGGAACTGGGCAAAGATATTCTCACTGACACCTCTTTTTCTCCCCCCTCAGCCCTACCTGCTCTCCAAGTTCCTCCCCTTCCCCTGAAGGACAGCCAGGAGCTGACAGCCTCACTTCTCTCAGCTGGGTCCCAGGTGAGCTGGCGTCCTAGTGCCCGCAGTGAGGACCCGTGTCTATTCTTGGATAAGGAGCTGTCCTAATCCTGACTTTTTATCAGAAGTTCTGTCTCTCACTACAGACCGGGCCCATCTTGGGTTCCTACTTGAATGTTTCTTTCCGTTCCATCCCATGCTCCCCTCTCTTTTTCCAAACACAGTCCCTCCTCTGTTTTTTCCCTTCATGCTCCCACTTCTTCCCCTCACTCCAAATTTGCACATAGGGAATGGGAATTTAGTGGAGATCTCATGTTTCAGAAGTTGGTGAAAATTGAAGATGTGGCTGATGTGGCTGTATCCTTCATCCTGGAGGAATGGGGACATTTGGACCAGTCTCAGAAGTCCCTCTATAGGGATGACAGGAAGGAGAATTATGGGAGTATTCCTTCCATGGGTAAGAATTATTTCATCTGCATGGATTAGGACATCTTCATTTTGTTACAAAGAATATTTCTGGCACATCGTATAAAAGCATGTATGTTTTAATTACTGTGACTTTATTTATTTATTTTTTCTGTAAAANTAAGAGAGAGAGAGACAGAGCATGAGTAGAGGAGGGGCAGAGAGAGAAGGAGACACAGAATCTGAAGCAGGTTCCAGGTTATGAGCTGTCAGCACAGAGCCCAATGTGGGGCTTGAACTCACGAACTCTGAGACCATGACCTGAGCGGAAGTCGGACGCTCAACCAACTAAGCCACCCAGGCGCCCAACATTCCCTTTTTTTTTTTCTTATTTAGCTTATTCTGATTATTTCCATCATAATTAGGGTATGATTGAAATCTGATGATACTTGGGGGATAGTATTTACAATCCAGCAAATGTTCTCTTTTTAGTGCTTTAAAATAAGAGAGCTGAACACTAACTGGTTAGGGTTTTAACAGATTTGTAGTAGTTATTGTATTCTGTTCCTTGACAAATTGAATAATTCCAGCTGAATAATTCTCACTTGAGAAAACATCTCAGACTTTGCTGAATAACCATTTATTAGAGTATATTTGACCCTTGAACAACACAGGGTTAGAGGTGCCCACCCCCCATACAGTTGAAAGTCTGAATATAACTTCTACTTTTTTTGTTGTTTTAATTTTTAACATGTATTTATTTTTGAGAGAGAGAAAGAGCAGGGAAGGGGCAGAGAGAGAGAGAGAGGGAGACACAGAATCTGAAGCAGGCTCCAGGCTCCAAGCTATCAGCACAGAGCCTGACATGGGGCTCGAATCCACGAACCATGAGATCATGACCTGAGCCGAACCGAAGTCAGTTGCTTAACTGACTGACCCACCCAGGCGCCCCTCTGAATATAACTTCTAACTCCCCCAAAACTCAACTACTCAGAGCCTACTGCTGACCTGAAGCCTTACCTCATAATTTATGTGTCATATACTGTGTTTACTTAAGTGAAAGTAAGCCAGAGAAAAGAAAATGTTATTAAAATCATAAGGAAGAAGAAATACATTCAGAGTCTGTATTTATCAAGAGGAATCCACGTGTAAGTAGACCTGCATGGTTCAAACGTGTTGTTCAGGGGCATACTGAAGGTATTACACTAACTTTTCTCCAAGGCGTGTGGGTGGCTAGTTGTTCACTCCATTACCATCCTCAGATAACTGGTGCCCATTTCATGATGTTCACCTTGACATCTATATTTTACATGTCCCATCCCTTCTTGAATTTTGAGTGCCAAATGAGGTTTCAAACCTGTTTCTAAATGACGATCCTGGAAACTGATATTCATTTATGCTGCCTAGGAGCAATTATAAAAATCTCAGCACTGTGGCAAACATTTTGGAACTTAGGGCTTTTAGCTTCTTTTGAATGTTCTTTGAAGGTTCTTCTTTTAGAAGAACCACTATATATCAAGCACTCTGGCACACTTTAGAAGAGAGACATAATAATGCCAAATTTCCTTTTTTTAAACGTTTATATATTTAAGTAATATTTACACCCAGTGTGGGGCTCACACCCATGACTCTGAGATCAAGAGTTGTACCATCCTCTGACTGAGCCAGCTAGGCACCCCATATAATGCCATTTCTTTTGAAAAGCATTATACCAGTTTACATTGTTCTAAAGGTTCTAGTTCACTTACAGGCTTTTATTTAAAAAATAAAATTGGAGTGCCTGGGTGGCTCAGTCACTTAGGCGTCTGCCTTTGGTTCAGGTCATGATCTCATGGTTTGTGGATTTGAGCGCTACATCTCAGCTGTCTGCACGGAGCCTGCTTCAGTCCCTCTATCCCCATCTCTCTCTGTCCCTCCCCCGCTTGCACACATGTGCTCTCTCTCTCAAAAATAAATAAAAACTTTAAAAAAAAATAGATGAAAAGCAAAATTGACTTCTGCTCTTTTAAGTTTTCCATTTTTTCTAATGCTAGTGATATGTATTTGTATTTCTTTGTTTTTTTTTTTTTTAATGTTTTATTTATTTTTAGGAGAGAGAGAGAGAGACAGTGTGAGCAGGGGAGGGTCAGAGAGAGAGGGAGTCACAGACTGAAACAGGCTCCAGGCTCTGAACTGGCAGTCAGCACAGAGCCCGACGCGGGGCTCGAACCCACGAACCGTGAGATCATGACCCAAGCGAAAGTCGGAAGCTTAACCGACTAAGCCACCCAGGCGCCCCTGTATTTGTATTTCTTTGACTTATTTGTACCAGCCCTCTGCAGCTTTATCTGTTCGCATCTTAGTGGGGGTGTTTCATCTCAAGGAATTATTTATGCAGCACAGATGTTACATGTAATGCAGATACTTTTTCAGTCTCTTTTTAAATTAATTTCAAATGCCTCACTTGTCTAATTTCAGTCTGGTAGTATCATTTTATCTTTTTCAGTTACTTTGCAGGCATTAATGGGTTTCAGGGTTTCAGTACTTGATACTGTTCTTTTTAATACCATTCTCCCAAGGAGTTTCCTGATTTTTTAAAAAATCTATTTGTTCATTACAACATATTTATAGTAATATTCTTCTACATTAAGAACATGCTTGATGATTTCTGCCTCTTTAATAACATCTCTGGGGGTGCCTGGGTGGCTCAGTTGGTTAAGTGTCCAGCCTTGGCTCAGGTCATGATCTTGCAGTTTGTGCGTTCGAGCCCTGCATCAGGCTGTGTGCTGACGGCTCAGAACCTGGAGCCTACTTCGGATTCTGTGTCTCCTCTCTCTGCCCCTCTTGTGCTTGTGATCTGTCTGTCTCTCAAAAATAAATAAATGGTAAAAAAAAAATTTTTTTTAAATAACATCTCTGGAAGGCCAAATTACATTATTTTCACACCTGTGTGTTCCTGATAGCATTGAGAA
>NW_027529425.1:1209743-1228296 GCF_008692635.1 Crocuta crocuta | reverse complement strand
AAGGTTTGTTTTTTCCTTTATTTTATTTTATGTTATTTATTATTTTTTTTAATTTTTAAAATTTTTTTTTAATTTCTAAAAGAGAGAGAGAGAGACAGCGTGAGCAGGGGAGGGTCAGAGAGAGGGAGATAACAGCATCTGAAGCAGGCTCCAGACTCTGAGCTAGCTGTCAGCACAGAGCTGGATGTGGGGCTTGAATCCACAAACTGTGAGATCATGACCTGAGTCCAAGTCGGACGCTTAACTAACTGAGCCACCCAGGTGCCCCTCCTTTATTTTTTAACGTTTATTATTTTTGAGAGACAGAGACAGAGCAGGAATGAGGGAGGGTCAGAGAGAGAGAGAGAAAGGGAGACACAGAATCTGAAGCCAGCTCTACTGACTTTGAGCTGTCAGTACAGAGCCCAATGCAGGGCTTGAACTCATGGGCTGTGAGATCATGACCTGAGCCAAAGTCTTAATCAACTGAGCCACCTATGTGAGTCACCCAAGAAGGTCAAGGTTTTAGAAGTATCTATCAGATCCAGAAATGAGAGATTTAAAAAAAACAGATGTATCTTGGAGACAGCTATTTTAATGGAGTGTCAGGACTTTGCAGAACAAGAGACAGTTGCTTTGCAGATTGCAAAGGAGAGGAATTTGAGAAATCTATCATAGATAAACTTCCAACTACATTGTAAAGAAAATGAGAAAGAGGGTTGATCAGTGTAAGAGTACATGCTTAGATGGATAGATTAGTTTTGTATGTTTTCTTTGTCAATGGTAGAGGGTTTTTTTGTTTATTTTTTTAATGTTTATTTTTTGAGAAAAAGACACACACACACAGAGTGCAAGTGGGGGAAGGGCAGGGAGAGAAGGAGACAGAGAATCTGAAGCATGCTCCAGGCTCGGAGTTGTCAGCACAGAGCCGAATGTAGCACTCGAACCCTTGAACCATGAGGTCATGACCCAAGCTGAAGTTGGATGCTCAACTGATTGAGCCTTCTAGGTGCCCCTCAGTGGAAGAATTTTAAGCATACTTAAATGCTAGTGGGAAAGTACTAAGAAGGAGTGAGTTTGAAATGTTGGAGCAAGGAAGAACAGATCCTTGATGAGGGCAGTACCTGGAAAACAGGATGGCATGGGGAGGTCCAAGGTCCAGAAGGAAGGGTTGGCTTTGGCCAGAGAGAGAGAGACAGCTCTTCCACCATGAGCTGATGGGATGATGACAGAGGAAGGCTGCCAGCAAGTTTTTGGTTGCAGCTGTAGGATGTTCAGGTTGCTCTGGAATGGATAGCTTTGACTCTCTGAAACAGGAGACAGTCACCTGTTGAGAACAAGCAGGTGATGGAGTAGGTGGTGGAGTAGAAGTTCAAGTGCAGCAGAGAATTTTGGTTTGGGAAAGGGCATACATGCACATACTAAAATGTATTCAAATAGTATGAATGTGTATAAGGTGAAAAGTGAGTCACCTACCCTGATCCTGTCTTTTAGTTTCCCTCACAGAAGCAATAACTATTACTGGTTTCTGGATTGTATCTCTAGAAATAGTCTGTGTGTATGTGAGTTTTTGCAAAAATGATAGTATACTGTACACACTACGCTATTTTTTAAGTAACAGTGATATATCTTGGGGGCCATGGTAGAGATATTTTGATGTAGCTGATGAGAAAGATGAGCGGGGAAAAGAGCCAATTTAGGAACATAGAATGCTAGACAGGTCACTGGTGATATTGAAGAGCATTAATCTGTAAAGCACCAAATCTGCCTGATTGGTATTTTTGTCTACACCCATCGCCCCCGCCATTGCATTACTTACCAGCTGGGCATAGCACTGAGCGAGGAGCACAGTACTCTGTCAAATACACAAATAAACCCGGAGAATCCACAGAAAACTTGTATGTGGAAAAGAGGTGGGGAAAGAGGAAAAAAGGAAATCTGTAAACCTATTTGTGTAACAACCCCTAAAACCACCTTCTCTGGAAAAGAGCAGTTGTTATTAGCACCAAAGAGGTGCATTAGGCTAATCTGATTTGTTTTTCAAATTTGCCACTGGAAAAAGAAAACCACGAGCTTTTTTGACTTGTCGAAAGGGAGAGAATTCTAATACAGTGTGTGAGCCTAAGCAGATGTGAATAAAAGAGAAAAATACTGGGATGATGGAGATTATCTCCTCACTTACATACACAGGAAAAACGTGTAAAAGGTCTGGTTTTGTGATAGAATTTGTTTTTGATTATGTTTGTTTCTGCTATTAATGTTTTTTTAGGAAGAGTATTAAAAAGAGTTATAGAAATTAAAATCAAAATTTTCTGTATGCTGTAAGAATTATAACTTCTCACTATGTCAAAAAAAGGATAGTCATAGTGCCTACCTCAAAAGGTCATTGTAAGAATTAAGTGCCATAAAATTGTAAAGCACTTAAAGGCACAGTGCCTGGTCCACAGTATGCAGTCAGCAAATATTAGCTCTTTTTACCATCGTTCTGTAATATTTGAAAACAACTTTTCTGTTTACAAAAAAAAAAAATCTTATTAGAAAGCTCTTAATAGGCCATGATCTCTCTCTCTCTCTAGCACATAAAAAATAATATTCCCTGTTTTTTAATGATGGAAAATTTGAGCAAAGCATATTAAATGTCAGTGCTTCAAGTGAAGTATAGGTTGCTGATCCACTTACACAGGGACATGGTTGCAGTGTGTTCAGCATCTGTATTCATCAAGGACTATTGGATATTAAGCTAGCTTTTGACAGTAGTAGACTCTTCTCTGGGTATAGAAAGAATGCCTTCTTTCCTTTAGACTAATTCATACCAAACTGAGATTCTTTGAAGATCAAAAAAGCTGGAAATCTCTTTCTTCTTCAGGCTATGAAGAAACAGGAAGAGGAAGAGGAAGATTGGGTTCACTGCATAATCCAATAATCACATTTTATTAGAAATATTTATTCACTGGGGGACCTGGGTGGCTTGTTGGTTGAGTCCAACTTCGGCTCAGGTCATGATCTCACAGCTTGTGAACTCTAGCCCCGCATTGGGCTCTGTGCTGACAGCTCAGAGCCTGGAGCCTCCTGATTTTTGTGTCTCCCTTTCTCTCCCTGCCCCTCTCCCACTTGTCTCTCTCTCAAAAATAAATAAACATAAAATTTTTTTAAGGAATATTTATTTGTTTTTAAGTTTATTTTAAGAGAGAGAGTGTGAGCAGGGGAGGGGCAGAGAGCCAGAGAGAGAGAATCCTAAACAGGTTCTGTGCTGTCAGCATGGAGCCCAACATAGGGCTCGATCTTACGACCCTGGGATCATGACCTGAGCCAAATTCAAGAGTTGGACACTTAACTGACTGAGCCACCCAGGCGTCCCTTATTAGGAATATTTAATACTGCACAGTTAAGCACAAACAGGTGCTACAAGTACCACACCAAGAAGCTATCGCCTTCATTAAATAGAATGGCTGCTCTCCTATTTCATCTGTTTGACACAGTTTTGCCAGCTCTTCCTCCCCCAGCCTGTTTCCTCTTGAGGATTCTTCATCCCATCGCTGTAGCATAAAGCCGCCTTTACCAAGTCATGCAGTGCTATCATGTGTTAGTTTTGTAATTACCTATTTCTCTCATTTTCTTTCTTCCAGTAGGGGAATAGCTAATTTTTCCATTTTCCTTCTATTATTTCAGATTATGAGTCGAGGAATGACAATGTGGAACTCATAGTAAAGCAGATTTCTGATGATGCAGAATCCCACTGGATGATGTCAGGAAGCTCTGAAAGCAGTGTTCCCCAAAGTCAAGGGTTTGGAGAAGTTAATGACCTTCACAGCATGGTAGAAAGATGGCAGGTAGACCCTGCTGTGGGGAAATCAAGGCAGAACCCTTCCCAGAAAAGAGATCTTGGTGCCATCACAGACGTTAACTGTAAGCAGAACACAAGCACAAGTGGCGAGAGAGGTCACAAATGTAACGATTGTGGTAAATTTTTCCTTCAAGCCTCAAACTTCATTCAACATCGGCGAATCCACACTGGAGAAAAACCGTTTAAGTGTGGTGAATGTGGGAAAAGCTACAATCAGCGTGTGCACCTGACTCAGCATCAGCGCGTCCACACTGGTGAGAAGCCGTACAAGTGTCAGGTGTGTGGAAAAGCCTTCCGCGTGAGCTCACACCTTGTCCAGCATCACAGTGTGCACAGCGGAGAGAGACCCTACGGTTGTACTGAGTGTGGGAAAAACTTCGGCCGGCACTCCCATCTGATTGAGCACCTGAAGCGCCACTTCAGAGAGAAATCCCAAAGATGTATGTAATCAGCAGTTTGCGTTCGGAGAATAAATGCAGTCAAAAATGGTTTTCTTAGCTTAGAGCAGCAGGATACACAGGTTGTGTATTGGGAACAGTAGCTAAGGAGCAGAGATCACAGTCCATTTTGTTTAGAATTTGTACTGTAACTTATCGTCCAATTAGTAAGCAAAATTCTATGTCCTCTCCACCATCCCCACAACTTCCCTCTTCCCAGAGGTTCCTGCTTTTAGCTCTTTCCTGTTTATTCTAGTAATTCCATATTTGTAAAAATACAGCTATTGCCCGACTCACCAATTTTAAATGTTATCTCTTTCCTTTCTGTTGTAGTAAATGAGGATTTTGGCTCTCTCACATGCTTCCTTTCCTCTTTCCCCTTTTCCCAATTTAGACTATTTTACTTACTTTATTTTAAAGCGATCAAGTAATACTAGAACAGGAAGTTTGGAGGAAAGAAAGAAGGAGGGAAAAAAAATCACTCATAATCCCATCATCCTAACTAATAGAACTGTTATTCTTTAGCATATTTCCTTCTATTTTTTCACTAGCTTATTTAAAAATATTTTTAAATGTTCTTATTTATTTTTGAGAGACTGAGCACGAGTAGGGGAGGGGCAGAGACAGAGAGAGACACAGAATCTGAAGCAGGCTCCAGGCTCTGTGCTGTCAGCACATAGCTTGAAGTGGAGCTCGAACTCACAAATTGTGAGAACATGACTTGAGCCAAAGTCAGATACTTAACTGACTGAGCCAGCCAGGTACCCCTCATAAGCTTATTTTTATGTAGGTGAACCCGTAGGGTCCAGTTAAATATTAGACACACATTGTCCAGTGTGGCTCGGCCCTCTTGTTTGTTATTTCTTTTTTTTTTCTTTTAAGTTTATTTATTTTGAGAGAGAGGGAGAGAACACATGTGCCTGTGCATGCACATACCAGCAGGGGAGGAGCAGAGAGAGAGGGAGAGAGAAAATACCAAACAGGCTGTGTGCTGTCAGCACAGAGCCTGACGTGGGGCTCAGTTCCACAAACTGTGAGATCATGACCCAAACTGAAATCAACAGTTTGACGCTTAACTAACTGAGCCACCCAGGCGCCCCACCTGTTTTTATTTCTGACAAGCTGACACTGTGTAGGCACATCAACACTTAATTGTTCCTTAGTTGAACTTTTAATTTTGTCTCTTTTGTCCCGATAACTGTACCTGTGCCCTTTTTTAAATATTAGGATTATTTCCTTATAGTAGATGCCCAGAAATGGGATGAATGGATAAAAAGCCAAAAACATTTTTATACATATCGCCAAATTGCTTTTTCAAATAGTGACCACCTATGAGAGTGTCAATTTTACTAAATTTCTCCCAGGGTTATCAGAAATTTTTCTTTTTTTTTTTCTTCTTCTTTTTTTTTTTTAACAAATTGAGTAAGCAAAAGAGAATTCTTTGCTGTTTTCATTTTCATTAATTTGATTATCAGTAAGATTGAAAAATTTTCCCTATTTGCTTATTTTTTAACTGTTCAAGTGACATTAAACTTATATAAAGGTGAGATCACTGTCACCTATGCTGTGAACTTAAAGGCTCCTCTTAATATTTTTCATGTAACTCTTAAGTATTTATTTTTAAATTCTGCCTTCAGGAGGTGAGGGGGGGGAAAATAAATAAATAAATAAATAAATAAAATTCTGCCTTCAGGGGGTGAGGGGGAAAATAAATAAATAAATTCTGCCTTTGGGGTGCCTGGGTGGCTCAGTTTGTTAGGTGTCTGACTCTTGATCTCAGCTCAGGTCTTGATCTCAAGGTCATGAGTTCAAGCCCCACGCTGGGCTCTGCACTGGGTGTGAAGCCTACTTTAAAAAAAAGTAATAATAATAACGAATGAATGAATGAATCCTGCCTTTGATCTCCCCAAGACCAGCTACTTGTCATTTGCATTAACAGTCACCACCACCTTTTCCATCATGCAATAGAAGTTTATGAAGTTAACAATGCCTTTGAAGTTGAGTTGAGTTGAGCTCTTCCTCTGCCAGTTCTATCCCTAGGCTTGGTGGATGCCTCATTGGGGGAATCTATCCAGTAGCACTCTAGACCTGGAAAGCATTTGTTTTAAAATAGTCTCTTTTCAGGGTGCCTGGGTGCCTTGGTTGAGCGTCCGATTTTGGCCCAGGTCATGGTCTCGTGGTTCATGAATTCGAGCCTCACATCAGGCTCTCTGCTGTCAGCATGGTGCTCGCTTCAGATCCTCTGTCCCTGTCTCTCTGCACCACCCCTCTTTGTGCAGTCTCTCTCTCAAAAATAAATGTAAACGTTAAAATAAAATAATATAGTCTGCTTCCTTTCATATCTTCCCTGTAGTTGTTCATATGACCAATTTCTTATGAACAGTCCCCTCCCCCCCAGCATATTTTGAGGATATTTAATATCCTCCAAAAGAGGATATTTTATGTACTCATCCAGCTATAATTATGGACAGCCTGCAGTGGCAGGTGCTTGGGTAGAACAGTAAAGAGAACAGATGCAGTTTGTGCCCTCTTGGTGCTGGTGCTGATGGTCGGGAGTGGGGGGAGGAGCAGAGAGGAAAGGTGGTGAGCATTCATGGGTTTGATGATGTGGCGGGGAACTGCAGATCAAGTGATGGCTAAGGGCGAAGAGAGCAGAGATTGACGTCTCACTCACCTCTTTTGTCCTGATAACTGTACCTGTACCTTTTTAAAAAAAATATTATAATACTCTTGACAGTAGTTTTTCCTGCTTGTTTCTCTTTTGTTCTGGCTGCTAATCAGGTGTTATTGCCAACTCTATATCCCTCTCATAATCCTTTGCTCTCCATTTCTTCCAGTTTTTGTCCTATCACTCCATCCAACTGTGTTTTGTCGTGTCTCATTCTGTCTGCCTGACCCGTGTTCGCATTTCTGAACACCTCTCTCTCCTCCCCATATACTAGGTGTGGTACTCACGCTAGCGATTGCCTAGCGATTGCCTGGCCTTGGCCATTCTCATCACCCTGCTTAGTGAGCCCCCTTTATCTCTTTCTTTTCAGGCCTCAGGTATTTACAAGCATCCCCCTTTGTTACTGCCCTTCCATCCTGGTTTCACCTATTTATCCTCTTTTTCCTGACAGCTATCCTTCTGTAAAAGAACTGGTGCCATTTGCATTTCCTCTTTATTCTTTCAGGCAGTGACAAGAGGAGTAAGAATACAAAATTGAACGTTAAAAAAATTTCAGAATTTTCAGAAGCAGATGTGGAAGTGTCAGGAAGAATCCAAAGAAATGTTTCTCAAGTGCAAGATTTTGGAGAAGGCCATGAACACACAGGCAAGTTGGATAGAAAGCAGGGAGTTCCCATGAAAGAGATACTAGGACAGCCCTCTTCAAAGAGGACAAATCTCAGTGAAGTCACGTATGTGCACAAAAAACCATCCACAGGAGAGAGACCACATAAATGTAATGAATGCGGAAAAAGCTTTATTCAGAGTGCACATCTGATTCAACATCAGCGAATACACACGGGGGAGAAGCCATTTAGGTGTGATGAATGTGGGAAAAGCTATAATCAGCGTGTGCATCTGACTCAGCATCAGCGAGTCCACACTGGTGAGAAACCCTACACCTGTCATTTATGTGGGAAAGCATTTAGAGTGAGGTCTCATCTTGTTCAGCATCAGAGTGTGCACAGCGGGGAGAGACCCTTTAAGTGTAATGAATGTGGCAAAGGCTTTGGGAGGCGTTCACACCTTGCTGGCCATCTGAGACTCCACTCTAGAGAGAAATCCCATCAGTGCCATGAATGTGGAGAAATCTTTTTTCAGTATGTTAGCCTCATTGAACATCAGGTGCTCCACATGGGTCAGAGAAATGAAAAAAATGGCATTTGTGAGGAAGCATATAGTTGGAACTTGACAGTGATTGAAGATAAGAAGATTGAGTTACAAGAGCAGCCTTATAAGTGTGATATCTGTGGCAAAGCCTTTAGTTATAGTTCAGACCTTATTCAGCATTACCGAACTCACACTGCAGAGAAAAGCTATAAATGTGATATATGTAGAGAAAACATTGGACAGTGTTCCCACACAAAACAACATCAAAAAACCTACTCCAACGTGAAATCCCATCAATGTCATGAATGCGGCAGAGGCTTTACTCTGAAGTCCCATCTTAATCAGCATCAGAGAATCCATACCGGTGAGAAACCCTTTCAGTGTAAAGAGTGTGGAATGAGTTTTGGTTGGAGTTGCAGCCTCTTTAAACACCGGAGAAGTCATGAGAGGACAGATCCCATAAACACCTTAAGTGTCTAGATGTTTCTGTTGAACAGCTCTTACTCAAGTTTAGGGAAGCCTTCCTAAGAAAAACCCTCCTCCTATATCAAATGTAATAACAACAACTTCAAGCATTTTCTCCAGCGTAACCATCAAACCTACAGATATGTTGAAATCCTTCAGTTAGAACTTAAGGACACTGGAGAATCCACAATAAATAGAGATGTTTGCTTTCCTCATCGAGAAATGCTTTTGTTAGCATCTTCATGCTTAAGGATCTAGACAAGAAAGGACCCATGGATAATGGTGGATGAAGGAAAGCCTTGAGATGGCACTCATTCTTTGGATGAATCTCAGAACATTGACACTGAGAAAAGCCTCATGAATGCAGTAGAAATAAGCTTTATTTGTAGTTTCTGCCTTGTTTGACAGCTTCTTCAGGGAAGAGCACAGTGAAGGATAGAAGTCTAAAGCATGATAGCTGTTTTGGTACCTCAGCAATGAACCTTTTCTAGAAATGATGATCCCAGCCACTAGAATGCTCCAGCTGTTGTTTTCATCTTGAGTATTAAAGCTTTTGAAAAGAAATCTACTTAAGGTATTTATATTCTGGCAAAATTGGGGTTCAGAGGCTGGAGGGTATGTGTTCCTACTGCATTATTCAGTCTCTGACTTCATGAAGCCTTCTCAATCTTGTTTTGTGTTGATTCTGTTAGCATCAGTTGGCTAGGAGTAAGAGGAGTTATGTGTGTAAATTCAGGAGAGAAACTGTGTTGGACATTCAAGCTTAAGGAGAAGGGAGAGGGGCCCTTAGGGGAATAGGGAAGAGAAGACCGGCCAAACTGTGGGCTGGTTTTTATTCTGTTACCCACAAGAAAGAGGGCAGCTGTATCCAGGAAAGGAATTGGACCAAGCTGAATTAAGAATCTTGGTCCAAGCAGCATGTGTAGCAATTCCCAGTTGCCCTGGAGATAGACCTCCTCCATAGGATAATGGTGTGTAGAGTAAATGTCAGTTTGAGTTGCAGTGGGGTTGGAAAGTAAATAGTAATTATTGGAAGAAAGGTACATGGTCTGGTTAGCCCTGTCTTGTGGGAAGGTCAGGGGGGAAAGAAGATGACATGGGATAAGAAGGTAAATTTGAGCCTCTTTGCTAGAGACAGGGAGAGAGTGTGCTTCTCGGTACTGCTTCTGCTGACTGCTGGGCTTACCAAGAAACACTAAGTAAATACTTGTTGACTGTGTATGTTGTACCCTGGTGCCCTTCCCAGATCCCCTTACCCAGCTGGCCTGTCTGTCCCCCAGTTACTCTGACTCCTGGCTAGCTCAGTTGATGGAGAGTGTGACTTCTGATCTTGGGGTCATGAGTTCAAGCCTCAGGTTGGGCGTAGAGTTTACTTAAAACACTTTTCCTAAAGAGCACTCCCTCAACAAATCACATGGCTCTGAATCCCTTTCTCAGGCTCTGCTTTAGGGAATCTGATCTAAGACATTTGATGCCATGAGTGGTCCTAGGAGGCTGACTATAAGAATGGACTGTGGAGTTGGCCACTCAACCAGGAGGCAGTGAGGACCCCCATCACTAATAGTGGGTGGAGTATAGGTAGTTCCTGATGTGATAAGGCTGTTCAGTTGTGGGATATTCACTGTGGTGAACTGGGATGGGATACAGGTGGGATGTGCTGCTGACTTATGTGAGGTTTGGAGGGAAAATGAAATTGGGTGGCTCTTGCTGAAAGCCGCTAGTTGCTTAAAGAGTCAATGACACCCTCAGGACAGATAACCACCAATCTCATGCAAACTGAGTATCAGAGGGCCTCATTGGTAGCATTTAAGGAGTCCCCTGCAAACAGAATCACAACCGAAGATGAGGTATAAGACTTAATTGAGAATAAAAACTCAGTGAAGACTGGTGTTAATGATTATTGAGGATTTACCATGCTCTAAACATCTTGTGCTTTATGTGGATCATCTTGAATCCTCACAACATTATGAGGTGGTTTTACTTAGCACCCTCATTTTACAGTTGGGAAAACTTGAAGTTTCGAATAGTTCATTCAGTTGCCCAAAGTCATGCAGCCACTGTATGGCAGAGCTAGCATTTGAACCCAGCCAGACCACTTTGCCGCCAAAGGCTAAGCTCTTAAGCACTAACCTGTATTATGTCTTATATTATTAAACATCAAACATTACAAAATGGTGAAACTCTGTTTTTGTTACCTGTGTGAAAAACAGTTTTGATCCAAGATATGATAAAGTCATACAGTTAAAGAACCTTGAAAATTGTCCCAGGTCCCATGGGATCATCAAACTCAACCTCCCACCTGATGGAAGAATCCCCAGTTTGCTGGCACATGTATGTAACAAATGCTTAATAACTGTGTTGAACTGGAGGAGACATTTCCTGGCAATTGGTTATCCAGTTTCTGCATGAAACCCTTCCAGTGGTAGGGAGTTCATTGCCTCCCAAGGCAGGCTCTTCCATTTTAAAACCCCTCTGTTTGCCAGAAATGTCTTTCTCAGCTGAAAACTATGTTGATGTATAGTCTTACAGCTTTCTCTCATTGCTTCTAGTTGCGCAAAAAAAAAGAAAAAAAGAAAAAGAAAATTAAGAAATTATGATTTGAATGTTTGAAAAGTTTTTTACTGTTACCTAGTCACCACATCCATCATAGCCTTCTCCAAACCATACTTCCAAACAAAGCATTGGAGTTTTACATTTTATTTGGTCAAGTTTGGGCAATTTAGAGCAATATTTGTTTGCTCAAGATGTTACTTCCTTTTCCTTTATAACATTAAAATGTTGGAAAGGATTAAGGCAAAAAAGGAACAGAATCTGTGTTCCAATTATCTCAGTAAATGGGTGCTTTAGAGCATGTTTGTGGAATTGTATAGAAGTGTTTTCTATGGTGCTGGGGCCAGAGACAAAGACTGTAATTGACTCTATAAAAAATTTGTGTTGTTTTTACAAAAGTACCAGAACCATCTGAATGAGTGCAACTAGGCCCCAGTCATTAACTTGAGGTAGTTTAACTAGGCCCCTGTCATTAGCTTGAGACACTTTCCCTGCAGAAAGAGCTTGTGACCTGTACCTTACACCCAGTAGGCTAGATGCCCCATTGGTTTATTTCTTTTGAATTGGCAAGGAAATGCTTCTAAACCTTGGTCTTTTCCCCAGACTGAGGAGGAGGCTAAATTCCCCTAGAGGTGTAAAGGAGGGCTCAGGGAGGCACCAAGACGGCGGATGCCTCTACCAATGAGGTAGGATGGGGCTGGGGTGGGACTGCGAGGCACTTCCAATGGGCTTTCTGGGGGACGTATAGGCATCCTGAAGGCCTGGTGTTCTGCTCACATTCGGAGCTCTGGTCTTCAGGTGGCAAAGGGGTCGCCAGATGCATCATCCGCACCCCACCCCTGGCCCCAGCAGGATATGGAGAGAAGTGCCTCTCCTACAGTTCCCCCTGCTCCCACCCAGCCCAGCTTTATGCCTAGACAAACCTAAACAATGGGATCTATCAGGAAAGGCACTGGAGACAAAACATATGACATTATTCAGAATACTAGAAAGATTTCACCAATAAGTGCTATTCTGGTGGCTTGGACCTAAGGAGAAAGAACATAACCTAGAGAAGGTCCAGAAGAAGGAAACTACACAAATTAGGGTGGACTACAGATCTGAACCCATCACATCACATGTAGTAGAACTAAAAGATACTATTCAAAATCAGAATGATACAGGGAGAGATAAGGGTAGTAAAGAAGTACCTAAGAGATACAGAAGATATAACAGATAAAAAATAAGGGATATTCAAGGATAAACACTAAAATGGAGGAACTAGCATGTTTTGGAATTGATATCAGGGACAATTTTATCTCTTTACTCTGTCTCTTGGAACCTCTGAGCATAATAAATCATGAGTTTGGTGCAGTATAGCAACTGTTTTATCCTTAGTGGGAAATAATACAAGTACAGTGTGTATCACTGATTGTGAGTGTGACCAGGAGAAAATAGGACCACATTAGCACAAACCCATCACTGTCTAGGTAAATTTCCACCTTAACAAACCACTAGGGTTAAAATCTTGTTTCTAAAAGAAAAAAAAAAGTTACATTTGTTGTGCCTCTGAGGATGTGCTTCTTTCTGTACTCAGTACCTTACATGGTATGTTGGTATGCTCCAGCTGACAAAATGCTGTTGACTGGGTGGCTTCAACAAGAGAAATTTATTTTCTCACACTTATGGAGGCTAGAAATTAGAGATCAGGGTGACAGCAGAGTTGGTTTCTACTGAGCCCTCTCTCTCCTTGGCTTGCTGACAGCTGTCTTCTTGCTGTGTCCTCATATGGGCTTTCCTCTGTGTGTGTGCACTCCTGGTAGCCCTTCCTCCTCTTAAAAAGACATCAGTCCTATAGATGAGGGCCAACCCTATCACCTCATTTAACTTTACTCCCTTGAAGGCCTCTTCTCCAAATGCAGTCACATTGGGGGTTAGGGCTTCAATTTATGAATTGGAGGGGGACCCAATTCAGTCCTACTTAGGAGTGTTATTTACAGTGTACTGGCTTGCCATGTATTTATAATGTGTACATTTACAATATATTTATAATAACTGCTTAGGAGTGTATCCCAATTCTAGGGTTGGGCATTCTGAGCCTCAGAAAGTTAACAAATTGTCCATGGTCAGACGTAGTAAGAACTGAACCCAGAATCCATGTCCAGTTTTTTTTTTCAATTTTTTAAAAAATTAAAAATTTTTAAATTTATTTCTGAGAGAGAGAGAGAGAGGGAGAGGCAGCGTGAGCAGGGGAGGGTCAGAGAGAGAGGGAGACACAGAATCTGAAGCAGGCTCCAGGCTCTGAGCTAGCTGTCAGCAGAGCCCGATGCGGGGCTCAAACCCATGAACCGTGAGATGACCTGAGCCGAAGTCAGATGCTTAACCGACTGAGCCACCCAGGTGCCCCTCATCTGTCTAGTTTTGAAGCCTGAGGTTCTTTCTCAGCAGCACATGGAGTATCTCTTTTCTTATGTGTTTCTAGGAGTATTTATACCCTGTTTATATAGTACTTTTAAGTTTCTAAAACATTGTCACATGGTCTTCAGAAGCTCTCCAGGGAAAGTGTGCAGTACAGTCCTCATCTTACAGATGAAGACATGGAGGCACAGAGATAGGACTTGGCCATGACTTGTTATCTCTGAAATGGAGCCTGGAGTCTGGGGTCTCCTAAATCCGAACCTAGCTAGTGTACAGCACTACAGTGAGAGTAAAGGTCTTCTTCTGATGTTTTCATAGCTTTCTAATTACCTTGCTGGCAGCAAATTATGTGAACTTCACTCCCCATTCCAACATCTTCCCATGTATTTATACAGATACATGGGTGACTGGGATGTGGAAACTTGTTTTCCCAAAGTGGTCAATGCAATTCCAAACTGTCCCTGGTTAAATGGTGCTGGTGAGATACATTTATATATCATCATGAGGAGACAAGAAGGAAGCAGATATTTGATCCAGAAGTGGCAGGATTTTAAATAGAAAAGACCCCTCCTAAACTGCCAAAGCCTATAAGGATGGTGCTCCCGTAAACTTGTATCTTGTGATTTGTCACTAAATCAGGAGCCAGAGATCTTGATTGTGGGCAGGGGAAACCAAAGCAGTCCTCATGGACAAAGAGTGAAGACTTGGTCTCTCCTGTCCCCGTCTTACTCAATTTGGATTCTATTTCACAGGGTCATCCTGCTCCCAGACTTTACCACCAACCCCTAAACTCACCCTATACTCAAGTAGGGAAACCTCTCCTGATTTAAGCTGCTGTTCTCAGTATAACTCACTGAAATTCTGCCTGACTACCTGTTGATTATTTTGCAGTTTTCAAATCTCTCAGACACTTGTTGCTTCCCTCTGCTTCCTTTTATACAATGGCCTGAAACCTTGTTAGTTTTGTAACTGTTGGTGGTACCCTGTCACATGGTTTTGCTGTAGATGATGTCCTTGAGTTTCAGTTTTGCTGTCCTAGTTTTAAAGGAGGGATTTGGGGAGATTGAAAAACTATGCCCCTATCACTATCTTCTCTCTTGTGTCTGTTTGAGAGCAAGGACTACTTTCACCAAAATATCCTGACAGAGTGCCCTACGTATGTACCTCATTAGAATTGTATCTCATTAGCTAGAATTGTAAAACGTGCCCATGCTTTAAAAAAAAAAAAAAAAAAAGGTTTGAGGATGGTGTTAAGCTATGATTAGCATCAAAGATTCACTTCCTGGAATTAGAACAAAATAGGAAGAGCACACAAGCACAGAGATGGTGAGAAACTGAACCTGAATGGGGCTCTGCCTGAAAGAAAGAAACAAGGCAGCAGCGGTGGACAGGGGAATGGATCAGAGTATAAGACTACATACAAAAAGGGCTGGTTTTCAAAACTGACAGTAATCCCCAGAAAAATATTTCACATTATTATTCTGGATACACAGTTATATAACCCATGTAGCTGAAACAAGTTTCATGAAATACTACACAGGAAAATGAAATGTAAATTCCAAATATAATTTCCTTAATAAATATAGTCTACCAAAGAAACCCTTAAAAAGTAGAAAAACAACATTTCACAGCACTTTTCATTAAGCACATTTCATCGCACTTAATGCGATGGGTGTGCTTGCCTGTTCATAAGTTCGTTCCAGTCAGGAACACATGAGGATAGGGCTACACGCATGTCAGGTGCACTATTGAGCCTGTTTCTTTTCTTTGTTTTTAATCGTGTCAAGATGGAAAATCCTAGTTCACACAAATAGGTAGTTGTGAATGGTAATAGCAATATGCTCTTTCTACTAAGCAGTGGAAATTCATCTTTAATCTTAATCCAAAATGCTGACAGACTTAATGTCTTATAATAATTCCTCAGTGTGAATGATGAACTGAGCTGCAATAATTCATTCTCTTCTTCAGGCACCAAGTTTAACTCAATGATTGATTCTGGGGTTTGAAAAACAAAGGGATCTTTCATCCAAATATTTTCCTTTATTGATTCAAATTTCTCTTCTGGAAAGTAATGATGAAAGGTTTGAGACAAAGAAGTGAGATGCATCAATATCTCCGATTTTATTTCTTTTAAGCAGTCTTGATTAATAACGTTCTCTTCAGTATGCTGCAACAGTGTCGGGAACATATAGTAGCTAGGGCGATTGCTCTTAAGTCTTGCTTGCCACAACAATAATGTCTTTTGGAATCCTAGAATACATTCAAGATACTGAAATATATCATTGTTCTTCCCCTGTACTTTCAAATTTAATTCATTAAGAATGCCAAAAAATATCACTTAGATATGCCAGTTTTGTTACCCATAGGTCATCTTCAAGAATATTTGCCAAACGAGATTGCTTTTCAGTGAGAAAAATGTAAATCTCATTCCTGAGTTCATATACTCTGCTCAATACTTTTCCTTGAGACAGCCAACGAACTTCTGTATGAAATAGTAAGGGAGTATGGTTAACTCCAATCTCTGAACAAAATATTTCGAGAAGCCGGCTGTTTAAGGAGCTTCCTTTAATAAAATTAACAATTTTCACTGTGTTTTTCAATACATCCATTAGACTCGGTGGAATTCCTTTGGATACCAAAGCTTCTCGATGAATAAAACAGTGATTCCAAAGAGCATTGTTATGTGTTACTTGTAACAACTTGTCAATAACCCTGCTATGCTTCCCAGTCATGTTGGCTGCTCCATCGCTTGAAATTCCTTTACAGTTTTTCCAGTTCAATTTATATTGACCAACAATGCACTTTTCTAATTCAGTAAATAAATCTAAAGCCGTTATAAGTGAATTTAAACTTAAACAACACAAGAGATCCTCTATAAAGTCATCTTGCCACACATATCTGACATAAATCAAGAGTGTTGGGCAATTTGCAATATCCATGCTCTCGTCAAGTTGGATTGCAAAATCTATACCAGACTGCAGCCGTGTAATAAGCATCACCTCTAAATGTTTTGCAATCGTACAGATTCGACGAGATATTGTATTATCACTAAGAGGTATAGTTCTTAATTTATCAGCTGATTTATCATCAAAAATTGTATGTACCATATCCACACATGCTGGGAGAATAATTTTTTCAGCAGCTGTGTGAGCCATTTTCTCTTTTGCCACTCGATAGGCAACCAAATATGATGATAATAAGGCTCTTTCATTCATGGTTGTGGACCGACTAATAAGCTGTGGAGATAATTCTGTGCTATTTCTTTCCCTTTGAAAATGGTCTTCCTCATCTTCATCTTCCTCCTCCACTTTCACTATTACTATGCCTTCCATCTCCTGGGTGGCCTGTGGAGACAAATCTGCACCATCCGTTGATTCAGCAGTCATTGTTCAGGTTCGAAGAACTGGCTCCCTTGATCCAATTAAGTTCCTAGATGTTTTATGAGGCCAGGTTTTGCTATTCTGCAGAGCAGAAAAAAGTTAAAATAGTAATATGAAAAAATAACATTGTATTCCTGTGCTGCTAACACCTCATGCCAAGTATGCATGAAGACAGTTCACTAAATCCAATGGCATGCCACAGTAAATGCTGGGTAACTGCCATTCATGTTAGCTGTGTGCAAGCAGATTCAGTACATCACATTATTTTATGTATACAGCTCATTTAATACCCACGGGAACCTTATGAAATACACCAGTACACCTTTTTTTTTTTTTAATTTTTTTTAAGGTTTTCATTTATTTCTAGGAGAGAGAGAGAGAGACAGCGCGAGCAGGGGAGGGTCAGAGAGAGAGGGAGTCACAGACTGAAACAGGCTCCAGGCTCTGAGCTGGCAGTCAGCACAGAGCCCGACGCGGGGCTCCAACCCACGAACCACGAGATCATGACCTAAGCGAAAGTCGGACGCTTAACCGACTAAGCCACCCAGGCGCCCCATCCAGTACACCTATTTTAAGAAGCTGAGAAAGATTAATGTGTCTAACAACATAGTGTAGTAGATTCACTACTCAAACCCAAGTCCAAAGCCCAGGGTCCTAACTGTGCTGCAACACTGCACCTAGTCACTATAAAAAAGCAATCTGGGGAGGTGTGGGTGGCTCAGTCGGTTAAGTGTCCCACTTTGACTCAGGTCATGATCTCATGGTTCGTGGGTTCGAGCCCCATGTCGGGCTCTGTGCTGACAGCTCAGAGCCTGGAGTCTATCTGCCCTTCCCCCATTTGTGTTGTTTCTCTCTCTCAAAAATAAATAATCATTAAAAAAAAAATTTTTAAGCAATCTGGTCACTCTTAAAGTGACCATCCAGGTATGGTGGACAGGATTACCCACTGGGCACAGAGAAAAAAAATTAAAACGTGTATTTATATTTTAAAAGTACTGAAACTCATTTAGCCTTTACTGATAGCTCTGGGTTTTGCTCCCCATCTCCCAGCACTTACATTGTTACCACTTGTGTTACTGCTCTTATCTTCACCTTCCAACTATTAAACTTTCTTTGCTCATTTCTCTCCATTTTTAGTGATAGATCTGAAAATTCCACCTGTCTCTGGTATTAAAAGATGAAGGAAAAGGTATCTTGGTCTTTGCCATCTCGGTCAAAGTTTTAAAGGCAGGGAAGGGGGAAATCACATGTTCCTAGACATATTCCCTCATGGTGGCATTAGGAGTCAAAATGAAGGGACTCCAAGAAATGAAACTCAAAGATAGAGTTTGGTATATGCATAGATAGATGGTATATGCATCTGGCCATGTGTAGCAACGTGGATGGAACTTAATGGTGTTATGCTGAGCAAAATAAGTCAGGCAGAAAAGGACAGATACCATATGTTTGCATGTATAGGAGGATTAGGAGGAACTTAATGGAGGACCATGGGGGAGGAGAAGGGGAAAACTAGTGGGGGAGAGCGAGGGAGGCAAACCATGGAAGACTCTCGAATGCTGAGAACAAACTGAGGGCTGATGGGGGTGGGGGGGAAGGGTAGGGGGGTGATGGGCATAGAGGAGGGCACTTGTGAGGATGAGCACTGGGGATTATATGGAAACCAACTTGACAAACTTTTTAAAAA